>NC_134535.1:18417765-18720379 GCF_050624435.1 Tenrec ecaudatus | reverse complement strand
CTCATCATACTTATTTAATCGGTATGCTGAACAAAGACAATCGAGGAAACTAGTTGATCCGAAGAAGAACGAGGAATCAGGATTGGAGGAAGGCTTCGTAAGAACCTGTGATACACAGATGGCACACCGTGCTTGCTGAAAGCCAAGGAGACTTGAAGCGCTTACTGACAAGAGACCAAAGTCCACAGCCTTCAGTAAGGATTGCAACTCAAGGCAACGAAAACACAAATGGTCACATCTAGACCAACAGACAACCTCAAGATAAATGGAGAAAACACTGAAGCTGCCCAGGATTTTGTTTTCTTGGGTCCATGGTCTACATCCCCGGCAAGCTGCACTCAATCAAACAGCACCGCAGAGCAGGATTCTTCTGCCAACAGCCTCTTTTAAGCACGGAAAGGAAAGTTGTCACTGTGAGGAACACCATACCCAAACCATGGCATTTTCAGTGGATTCAGATCCATGTGAAAACTGGATAATGAGTAAGGAAGACCGAAGAAGAAGAGATGTCCTTTAATTATGGTGCTGCGGAAGAATATTGAAGAGATCACGGACTGCCAGAAGAACAAACCATCTGTCTTGGAAGAAGTAACAGCCGGAATGCTCCTTAGAAGCGAGGAAAGTGAGGCTTTGTTTCATGTACTTTGGATATGTAATCAGAAGACACCAATCCCTCGAAGACCACATGATCCTTGGTTAGGCAGAGGGTGAAAGAAGACTCTCCAGAGGATGGCTTGACACCGGCTGCAATTGTGAGGATGGCACAAGAATGGGCGGTGCTCCATCTGTTGTCCATTGAATTGCTATGACGAGGAGCCAACTCAGTGGCTCTCGGCAATCACTTGGAGAAAAATGTTCGTTGGTCAAGTCAGTGCGGGGAAAAAGTCAGGTTCACTGGGCCCTTCTTTGTCTGAGTCTGATCCCCATCTGCTGGTCTTCCCTGGAGTAATTCCTTCCCGTTGAATGTGAGTCCAACTTACTGACTCACTTCTCGCAGAGGAAGTATGGCAGCCATGAGGGGTTAGCTCTTCTGAGATGAGGTCGCCCAACGACTTGGCTTCCATCTTGGAAACCAATGCTCACTGACTCTCTTGCTCGGAGGGAAGCCAGCCGCCACGCTGTACCACCTCCCTTGTACAAGAAACAGAAGCCTCCTGCCAACAGTGGGCCAGGACCCGAAACCCACCAACACCCCCACATTGATCTGGAAAGTGGGTTCCCCTCCAGTTGAGAAAGGCTGTAGCCCAGCAAGTGGCTTGTGAAAGTCTCCGAAACAGAGGACCTATTGAAGCTCTGTCTAGATTCCTGACCCCACAGGAATGGTGAGATCACACATGCTAAATTTGGAGGGGGGGGCAATTCTTTACATCACAATAGGTGTTTGTTGAATAAATAGCTAATAAGCACTAGGCAGGCCTCATGGGACACATTAGTGAGTACAATAGACCCGACTGAGTTTAAATTCTGCCCTGAGTTTAAATTCATTGAAATAAATATGTTTCTATGCTACAAGAACCAGCAGAGACTTTAATATGCAAATGTTCCTCATGAATCTCTAAGAGAGGGAGAAAGTGTTCAGTGGGTCTCAAACTTTCTCTCTCTCTCCCTCTCTCTCTCTCTCTGCATCTCACAGGGCTAATGTTTTATGGAGCATATATTGGAAAAGTCCCTATTAGGTAAATGACTAAATGAAGTAAAGTGGTAATTTTAAATGCTTAAGCTCTACTGCAAAAAATGTCAGTGTACGCACCCCCTCCCCTGGTTCATTACAGGCTTAATAGCTACTCCTCTTTTCATTAAACAACCTCCGCCCTTACACACACACACACACACACACACACACACACACACGCACGCACTGTAATTTATTTAGCAAACATTGATTGTGTATCTGCCACGTCCGCCTGCCCTGCCCTGCCCTGCCTCGATCTTTGCTGGGGTGATGGGCCGGCTGTTGGTTCTTCTGAAGTGTATTTGGAAATTCACTAGTTGTTTCATTTTTGTGAGTCATGGTTTCAGCTACAATATTTGGGCAGAGAGCAGAGGCGCGATAGAATGGAGTTGGCTCCGGGTACAATTCAAGTCTTGCTGGAAATCGTAAACCAAGAGAGGCACCATCGGAATTGAAATGGTGCCCGAACCACTTCACGGGCCGTATTTAACAGCTGTTAAACACCTCTTGGAACACAGAAAGCCCAGAGAAGGTCTTTCACATTGAAATGAGCTCCTGGCACGCTTTCCCCTCAACAACCCTGCTCTCTCCCACAGCATCCCCCCTCGGAGAAGGGTCTGGGCCCGCTTTTGTCTTCAGTGTCTGACACAGGCACATGTTTCTAGTGTCTGAGATGGAAGGCAGGGGGAGGCAGGGCCTCGGTCATGAAGACGGTTGAAATGGGAACCCCGTGCTGCCTTTGGAGTTCTGCTGCTCAGGAATGCAAGCGTCACCCCCAGATTTAATGAAGTCGTGGATGTCCGGGGACCGATCTCTCTCCAAATGATGTCCCATTTCTGCCCCTGGAAAGCAGTTCTAGTCTGCCCCCAACGTTAGGAAATGAGCCCTGGCGGCCCAGCATTTGCACACTGGGCTGAGAACCGCAAGGTTCGCGGTTCAAAGCCGCCAGTCTTTCTGTGCGGGAATGATGGGGCTTTCTATTTTCTCAAAGAGTTACCGTCCAGGAAACTCCCACAGGCCCTTCTGCCCTGTCCTGTAGCATTGTTACGAGTCTGCTTGGACTTGATGGCAGTGAGCTTGGTTTTCGGTTTGGCACGGGCAAAGGTACCAGGAGCTGGGCCGGATTGATGTGAAAGTTCACTGTGAAGAGATAGAGTAAGACGATAGCATGTTAGATAATGTTTCTCTTCTTAAGAGGAGGGCAGGGCTTTCTAATCTGGGAACCGGAATGTGAGGCACGGCCAACATTCACTTTGAAAACACTGCTGGCTTTAGGATAAATCCGTCGCTTTTGAGTCAATTCCAACACCGAGCGCCCCTAGAATTCACATGCCAGGGAGAATTCACTCCAATATCTGTGGCCCAGAAAGTTAGTGCTTTAATTCTATTTAAGGGAAAAGGGGGGAAAAGAAAAAGCACATGTTACTGTCAAGTTGATTCAGAGCCATGGGGGCCCCATGTGGCAAGCTGATTCGGACTCCTGGGACCCGTGTGTCACAGGGGAGACTGCTCCTCAGGTTCTCCTTGGCTGTGCTGTCTACAAGGGCTGGTTGCCTGGCCTTCCTCCTGTGGTCATACCGAGTCACCCGAACTGCCCATCTTTAGATTAGTAGTTGAAGGGCAATTCCTTTGTGCCACCCAGGAATCTTGTCATCTGTAGAAGGGATTCTTTAAAGGCTAAGTAGTCAAATAAGGACACAATCATCTTAATACCAACAGAAGAAGGAGAAGGAGGAGGAGAAGATCTAAGCAGAAAAGTCTCACCAGCAAAAATATGCTAGACAACATGCAAAACACATTTAACTTCAGGAGGTATCGAGTAAACAATAGATGTTAATGAAAACGAGTTCCCGTTTTTCAAAGTATAGAGAACAGGAGAGACCAGTCACCGGAGAAGGAGGGCACGCTTGGTAAAGTGGAGGGGCAATGAACAAGAGGAAGCCCTTTGACACAATGGATTGACACCATGGCTGCTTCGAGGGGCTCAGATAGAAGAACCGCTGAGAGGCTGGCACAGGGCCGAGCATGACGTGGTCCTGCTGTGCCCGGGCCGCTCTGCGCTATAACTGACCCAGTGGCACCTGATGACAAACAACAACGCGTTGAAAAGTAGGGCCATCACATGGATCATGGCACCATCTCTAGACGCAGACCCCTATCAGAACCCCAGCCGGCTCCTTCCTCCTCCTGTGACCTGGGGCCGGCTGCTGGATTTTTCTGTGCCTCGGTTTCCTAGTCTGGGTGAGATGAAAGCCAGAGGGTTATTGTAAGCATGAAGCATATGGATCTGTATCATATTATTGTCATTTTTAGGCGTCATCAAGTCAGTGCCAACGTGGCCCCGTTCTGCACCATCCTCTCAATAAGGGTGATAGTTGAACCGGTTTGATATAGTTAAAGTTTACTGTGCCAAGCTGGCCTATAAACACATGTGGGATTAATTGAAGGGCGGAGGGATAAATGGCTCGGTGAGCCTCGCCTTTCTAGTTCTCGGGTTTTCTTGCTTTCTGATGGTCGGGCCAGGGTGCAGTTGCCTTAGCCAGTTCCCTGCTTCAGCTGGCAAGGCTCACTTCCTGCAAGACATCCCTGAGGAGAAGCCACATGGACCTACCCCGATACAGCCCTGGGTGCTGGAGCACCCGTGTGGAGACCCCTGCCAGCGCTGAGATGCTTACATGTTCACTGGCTCAGCTTTCCTCCTGCAGTTGGCATCATTACGTGTGTTTTGTGAGATAGAGGAGGACTTTGTGGATTGGTGTCGGACAGATGGGTTAATGTTGGACTTGTGAGCTTGGGCAGCAACTGGGTTGGGATGTTTTCTTGATGTGCACTTAACCTTTATATAAAACTCTCTCTCATACATGAGTTTGTGTGGATTTGTTTCTCTAAAGTACCCAGACTAACACACCATTGGCATAGTTACTGTGTCCATCCATCTCTGGGAGAGGCTTCTCCTTTTAAGTGACCCTCTGCCAAACAGAATGACCTTCTCCACAGACGGGTTCCTTCTGATAACCTGGCCAACGTACACAAGACCAAGTCTGGCCATCCTCGATTCTAAGGAGCATTCTGGCTCTACTTTTCCCAAGATGTATGTGCCTGTTTTGATAGACCACGGTATTTTGCATATTCTTTGCCCACACCATAATTTAAATGCATCATTTCTTCTTTGCTCTTCCTGAGTCATTGTCCACTGTTCACCTGCCTCGGAGACCATCGAAACTCCTGTGGCTTGGGTCAGATACACTGAGTCCTCCAAGGGCCAACATTGTTTTTTAACACGTTGAAGAGGTCTTTGGCAGCAGAAATGCCCAGGAGAGTTCACTGTTTGTTTCTTTGACTGCTACTTCCATGGGGGTTGATTGTGGATCCAAATGAAATGAAATCCTGGACAGTTTGGGCCTTGTCTCCATTTATCGTGATGTTGTCTATTGGTCTAGTTGTGGTCATCTGGGTTTTTTTTTTCCCCCTGGAGTTGTAATCTATACCGAAGGCTGTAGTCTTTAATCTCCATCTGTAAATTCTTCAAGTCCTCTGGCGTTCAGTGAGCCAAGTCGCGTCATCTGCATATCACGGGTTGTTACTGAGCCTTGTTCCAACACTGAAGTCTCATTCTTGTAGTCTAGTTTCATGGATTATCTACTCAGCATATAGACTGAAAAAGTATGGTGAGAGGGTACAGCTCTGAGGTTCACCTTGCCTGATTTTAAGCCATCTAGCATTTCCTTGGTCTGTTCTGATGACTATTGATTGATTGATGTGCAGGTTCTACACTAAATTGTACTAGAATTCCCATTCTTTCCAATGTTACCCACAGTTTGTTATGACCCGGTACAGGTATGAATGCCTTTGCCCAGTCAATAAAGCACAAACAGATATCTTTGTGGTGTTCTCTGCTATTGGACAAGATCCAACTGATGTCAGTGATGATATCTCTCATCCCATGTGCTCTTCTGGATCCTACTTGAATTTTGGCAGCTCACTATCTATGGGCTGTTGCAACTACTTCTGGATTCATGTTAGTTAAGTAACTTATATATGATATTAATGATATGGCGCCATCATTTCCACATTCCTCTGGGTTACTTGTCTTTGGTGCGAGCACCGATCCGAGTCTCTTCTAGTCGGTTGATCTGGCAGCTTTGTTCCAAATTTCTCAGCATTGCCTAGTGAGCGGTTTCCATGCCGCATCAACTTGTTGAAACATTCCAATTGGTAATTCGGTAATTCTTAGAGTCCTGCTTGTCACTAACAACATCAGTGGAACTTGGACTTCTCTCTTCAATACCATTGGTCTTTGATCTTATGCTAACTCTTTTTTTTCTTTGTATATATAAACTTGTTTCATTCTTTTTTAAAAATCACTTTATTGGGGGCTCTTACAACTCTCATCACAATCCATCCATCCATCCATTGTGTCAAGCACATTTGTACATTTGTTGCCATCATCATTCTCAAAATATTTTCTTTCTACTTGAGTCCTTAGTATCAGCTCCTCGTTTTCCCCCTCCCTCTCCTACGAACCCTTGATAATTTATAAATTATTATTTTTTTCATGTCTTACACTGACCAATGTCTACCTTTACCCAATTTTCTGTTAAGCGCCTACCAGGGAAGGGGTTCTATGTAGATCCTTGTGATCGATTCCCCCTTTCTCCTCCCACCCCCCACCTTTCCCTTCCCCTTCTGGTATCGCTACTCTCAATATTGGTACTGAGGGGTTTATCTGTCCTGGATTCCCTGTGTTTCCAAATCTTATCTGTACCAGTGTACATGCTCTGGTCTAGCTGCATTTATAATGTAGAAGTGGGATCATGATATTGGGAGGGAGAAAGCATTAAAGAACTAGAGGAAAGTTTTATGTTTCTTTGGTGCTATACTGCACCCTGACTGGCTCGTCTCCTCCCATGACCCTTCTGTAAGGGGATGTCCAATTGCTTACAGATGGGCTTTGGGTCTCCACTCCACACTCCTCCTCATTCACAATGATATGAGTTTTTGTTCTTTGATGCCTGATACCTGATCCTACTGACACCTTGTGATCACACAGGCTGGTGTGCTTCTTCCATGTGGGCTTTGTTGCTTCTGAGCTAGATAGTCAATTGTTTATCTTCAAGCCCTTAAGACCCCAGATGCTCTATCATTTGATAGCTGGGCACCATCAACTTTATTCACCACATTTGCTTATGCACCCACTTTTTCTTCAGTGATTATGTCAGGAAGGTGAGCATCATGGAATGCCAGATTAATAGAGCAAAATGTTCTCGTGTTGAGGGAGTACTTGAGTATAGGCTCAATTTCCATCTGCTACCTTAATACTTAACATATAAATATATTACATAGTTCTATTTCCCTATTGTTACATATAAATATATTTTCATATGTACATGGCTATATTTAGACCTCTATAAATGCCCTTCACTTCTTAGTTCTTTCCTCTATTTCCTTTGATTTTCCTCTTGTCCCACTGTCATGCTCAGCCTTCATTTGGGCTTCAGTATTTCCTCTCGGTTATATTACCCTTGATCAAGCCCTATCAGGCCTCCTACACCCTCCTTGCCATCAATTTTAGATCACTTGTTGTTTCCTTGTCCCTGGGCTTGTTAACACCCACTTCCTTTCCCTCCCCTCCCCTTCTCCTATGTCCCCTGGGAACCGTCAGTCCCTTGTTTTCTCCTCCAGGTTGTTTATGTTGCCTATGTTATCTAGAAAGACCTGCAGAGATAATATGTGCAAAAATCAAGACAGAGCAAAACAAAGCAACAACAGAAAACAAAATAACAAGAAAAACCAACAACCCCCCCCCCAAAAAAAAAAGCCTGTAAATAGTTCAAGGTCTGTTTGTTGACCTTTAGGAGTGTTTTCCAGTTGAGTCTGATGGGGTGTCATGCCTTTGTCCGTTGCTCTGCTCCCCTTGCTGTTCTGTTGCACCCCCTTAGTGTTTCCCCTGTGTGGTGGGGTCATATCATGCAAAATTCCTGAACTGTGTCTCTATTGTAGTCCACCATAGTTCTATGGGTCAGTGAGGGGCATAGTGTATTGTAGTGGGGCCGGCCCTATGGACATCTCTGTGCATTGGTTGCTCTGAGCAGGACTATCATCCTCAAGGCTTGGTGGACTAGGATGTACTCCACTCTCTCTTCCTCCCCCTTCACTTGCTCCTGTGTGCTCTGATCAGACATGTCCCTCTCCCCGAGCTGTAGCTTCAGTGCTGTCCTCTAACGTGAATTCCGCGGGGAGGGGGGCCATCCATGTAGTTGGGGTCTGCCCCTTATGCCAACTCTTCCTATGGTTGAACATCGATCAATTTGGGGTGTTTTTTTTTTGTACAGTGACTTTGTGTCTTCCATCCATCTTCTTTCGATGCTTCCTGCATTGTTCAGGATTTTGCCTGTAGAATCCTTCAACATTGCACTCTGAGGATTTCATCTTTTCTTCTGTTCTTTCAACTTGAGCAAGGCCCAGGGTGCACTTATCTTTGGTTGAAATCTCCTGTTCAGTCTGTCTATGTCACTATTTCGTCCAGTTACCTGACACCTTCAAGACAGTCTCCTCAACCTGACATCCAGTTTCTTCTTCTCTTTCTCTCAGCCCCACTCACTTCTATCGAGTTGATTCCAACTCATGGTGACCTTGCGGTACAGAATAGAACTGCGCTTGTGGGTCTCTGACACTGCTACTCTTTAGAGCCTCGTCTTTCATCCGGTGGTTTCGAACTGCTCACCTCCTAGTTAGCAGTCCGACATGTAGTCACCACCCCACCGGGGCTCCCCCCTTTCATCACACACTTAGAATAACCCTACCCATAAGCACAAGGCAAGTGGTACATAAGTGGACATTGTTATTATTTCTCTTGCTAACTAAGGAGCCTGGTGACAGAGTCTTCAAGTACTTATCTGCTAACTGAAAGGTTAGCTTGAACCCATGAGCTGCTCCACGGGAGAAAGATGTGATAATCTGCTTTCTTAACGATTACCGTTTTAGAAATCATATCATACAGTATTACTTTGTCCTCTAGGGTCACTATGAGTTAGAATTGACTGGATGGTTTGGGGCTATTATTAAATATAAAAATATTAAAGATGATATGGCAACTGGAGCCAAAGGAATAGAAATGCAGGCACTCTTGTACACTCACTGCTGGGGGCTCAATGTCCTTGGAGAACAATTTAGCATCGGACATCCAGCTCTTAGAATACTGCAGTGCAGTGCTGTGGACCAAGGACCACAGCTGGAACCATTCCCAAAGAAGTTAGTGCCACATACAGAGGAATAGGTGTAAAGGTATTCTTTTCAAGGTTGTGTGCAAGTGTGAACTAGTGGAAGGAAGCTACGTGTTCACTAGTAAGAGATTACGCATCGCAGTTGAGTTGAGCCTTAGAGAAGTGGACTGTGACGTCTTTCTCATTCAAATAAGCGATTAGTTCCGCGAGTTATTGCCAACGCGCTCAGTGGACCTCTGTGCCGTCTTTGTAGATGATTAAAGTACAACCTACTACAAAGGACATTTTGTGGACAATTAAGGAAATTGGACTATGCATTGTATAGTTAGATAATAGTATTGCATCAATATCATTTCTTGGGAATTGATCATGGGCTTATGGTTCCGGGTAGGAGAGCGTCCTCGTTCTTAGGGGACACATGCTAAGTGTCATGATATCTTCAGACGACGTTCAAGTGGCTCGGGAGAGAAGCTACACCTATTATCTATCTCTGTGTCCATTGTTGGGCGTCTCTGACCCCCGGTGGCCTGATTGTCCCGTCTTGTACCACCTTCACGCTTGTCGGTGTGTCTGCTTTCATGGTTTTGGTGATTGCATCTCATTAAGGATTTTCTTCTTTTCCACTGTATCTATATTCATATTCATGGCTGCTCACTGCAAAGTCTGCATTAGCTGAACCAAGGGAAAGACACGAACGAGACTGTCTGCTTCCACAAAGATTTACAGTCTCAGAAACTCTAAGGAGTAGTCTCTTCTATCCCATAGGGTTGCTATGAGGTAGAACCGACTCCAGGTCAGTGGGCTTGCGTTGGGGCTTTATATGCATGTGCATATCTGGTAGCTCTGCTGGTATCGTGATTCACACTGGGCTGGTTACTGGAAGGTAGGTGGTTTGAACCCACCACTGCTCCCTAGGAGGAAAATGTGGTATCTCCCGTGAGTCAGAGTCACTCAACAGCACTGGATGTTTCCACCTGCACTTCTGCTGTTCTCTCGCTCTCATCTCTGTTTATGGAGAAGCTGAAGTGCTTATTTGGTTATTCTCTCACCTTTTCCGTCAGCTTGAAAATAGTCATAATAAAAAACTGGAATGATGATACAAGGAAATCACTAAGATGAGGAAAAAGTTATATATAAATCGAAAAAGGAGATTACAAATAATTATGCATCGCATGATCCCGATTTTTGCAATGGCTGGTACTTTAGGAGCGCACGTGCTAAGCTTTTATACTGATCCCCTGTGCCATTGCAACCCTATAAGGTGGGCATTGTGGTTTTCACCACATAACAAAATATTAGAGTGTCCGGTCTCTGGCCCTCCAGGGACAGCAGGTGTCAGTGCAGACGTGGCCATGTCCAGGTGGAGGTGTTGTCGTGTCAGTATGGATAAAGTTGGTCGACGGCCAGTGCCTGGTCCATTTTTTCTACAAGCTGGAAATCAGAGTGATGATTGTATTCCTGGGCCATCAGGAAATCCAGGGTGAGATAGTTAGTTTATTGTGCCAACCTGGCCGATAAACACAGGTGGGGTTAATTGAAGGGCAGAGGGATAAATGGCTCGATGAGCCTTGCCTTTCTAGTTCTCAGGACTCTTGCTTTCTGATGGTCGGACCAGGGTGCAGCTGCCTTAGCCAGTTCCCTGCTTCAGCTGGCAAGGCTCACTTCCTGAGGAGAAGCCACATGAACCTACCCCGATGCAGCCCTGGGTGCTGGAGCAGCTGTGTGGAGACCCCTGCCAGGGCTGAGATGTTTACACAGTCACTGATTCGACTTTCCTCCTGCCGTTGGCATCATAGTGTGTGTTTTGTGAGATGGATGAAGACTTTGTAGATTGGTGTCAGACAGTTGGGTTAATGTTGGACTTGTGGGCTTGGGTAGCAATGGGTTGGAATGTTTTCTTGATGTGCACTTAACCTTTATATAAAACTCTCTCTTATGCATATGAGTTTCTGCGGATTTGTTTCTCCATGGTACCCAAACTGACACACGGGGGTAGAATCGAAGGGTCAGTGAATGCCAGATACCCTACACAGACTGTATCTATGTGCATATGTGCACTTTTTCTAGGGAAATCATTGTGCCTTTTGCCCTTCACCCATTTGCCTAGAGATACAAGGTCCCCAAGACAAGAAAAGTCCCTGCTGTGAGGGCCCCGGTCCCAAACCCCCTTTAATGTTAGCAGGTGTGACCGCGCCTCTGGACTGACCAAGCTGCCCTGGTCAAAGCTCGAGGAGCTGTGTACAGGAGTTCTGGTGGCGCAGTGGCTGCACCGTGGGCTGCGATTTACCAAGGTCAGCCGTTGGAAACCACCAGCCACTCCTTGGGAGAAGGATGGTCCTTTCTAGTCCCATAAGGAGTTACTGAACCTCACGGGGGGCAGTTCTACCCTGTGGTGTCGGTGGCTGTGGGTCAGCCTCGACTCCATGGCAGTGAGTTTGAGGTGAGCAGCGTGGCCCCCCAGCTCTGCAAAGGAGGAAGCAGAGTAGGTCGACTCTGCTGCGTTTTTTCCCAGGAGACAGTTCAAAAGAAGTGGGTCCCCATATCCCTTTCTTTCTTTCTGTAGCACAAACACACTCACTTATTAACCAAGGGGTGATCCTAATTAAATGAACACTTGGAAACCGTTGTAGGTAAAATGGTTGCGATGGAATTGAATACAATAATGGGAAAAAGAGAGAAGAAAAATACTGAACTGAGCTGGTTGGGTTGGCTTGTTTTTTTCTGAGAGTGAGTTCCTGCCCAAGTGGACGATGGGATCTTTATTCTATTTTTTCACAGGTCTGTGCACAGATGACTCTGTAACACAACCCCCACTAACCTTCCACCTTCATCCTCTTCTTCACGCTCTTGGCCACCCCCCTCCTGGGGTTGGACCAAAGCACCAACCATGGAGTTGCCGGCAGCCTGAGTGTTTCTGCCGTCAGTTGTAGCTTCTTCCAACCATTCACCCAGGGTACAAGGAAAGTGTGTTGTTTCCAAAGTGCTCTCGGGTTTCCACGGTGAGGGGTTTGGGAAGGTCCTTACACAACCAGGCGTGACCACTGCACCCATCTTTCCCAGGGCCATTCCCACGTCTAGTTCTTTTCCGATTTCATCAGAGCCTGTGCTGCCTACCAGGCGCCATCTTCCTACCAACTGCTGATTGATGGCCAGGGTGGGCCAGCCCAGTGGAGCTGCAAAGTGGGCGGGAGGGGGAAAGTCCCGCGAGAGAGCCCAGCCCTTTCTGATTTGAAGCAGACTGAAATTATGGTAAACTCATTCATAATCTTTGATGTAGTAAAAGAGCCCGGTATCCACAAACACACTTGCTCTACAGCCAACGGATCATGGCTGAGTTTTTCGGGTATCCAGGATACACTCAGGAGACAGCTGATACGTACAAAGGGCCAAGGTTTTGTAAGTGTGGCGTGAGACATACACACTCTGTTACCTGTGGAAATAGTCCAACTTCCCCCTTCCTGAGCCTCATCACACCTGTATCTCTTACTAACACCGGGTTTCCAGAATAAAAGCTCATCAAGGGAAAGACCCAGAAAGGAAGTTGAGCCCTATTCCCCCTGCCCCCAACCAGCACTGTGGTTGACCTGAAATGTAAAGGCTGTTTCCAGGTGCCCTCAAGTCAATTCTGACTCGAGACACTGTCCCCCAAACTTGACTGCTATTGATTTGGCTCCATCTCGTTGCACCCCTGTGTAGGGTTTCTGAGACTGTAGGAGTTTACAGGAGCAGAGAGCCTCATCTTTCTCCAGAGGAGCAGCTGATGGATTTCAATCAACACTTAACCCACAGCACCATCAGGGCTTCTTATAAAACAGAAGTCAAATGGACTCACAGTGATCCTCTAATGGGTTTCCAAGACAGTACATCTGCAGCGGCAGCAGACAGCCTCATCTCTCTTATAGAGCAACCAGTGGGTTGGTGTGTTAGTCTGAGTAGACTAGAGAAACTAATTCATAGACACTCATGTGTATAAGAGAGAGTTTTATATAAAGGGTAAGTGTACATTAAGAAAACATCCCAACCCAGTCCAGTCCAAGACCATAAGTCTGATATTAGCCCATATCTCTGACACGAATCTAAGAAGTCTTCTTCAGACACACGAAGCAAATGCAATGACGCCAAATTCGGGAAAATCCCAGGTCAGTCGGTAGAAAGCCTTTGGATCCAGTGGCGGGGTAAGCATCTCAGAGCTGGCAGGGGTCTCCAGGTGGCTTTGCCCGCTCAGGGCACTAGTGTTGTTCCATGTGTCTTCTTGTCAGTAGAGTGTCTCCCAGGGAGTGAGTACAAGAGAGAGTATGTCTTCTGCCACCAAGGACGAAATCCCAGAGTTTTCCCAGACTCCGCAGCAGAAGGCCAGGCCTACATAGAGGCCTCATTGGTTATATCTTGATTGACAGGCCAGATACCACCCCTTCACTCATAATCCTCTCAAATTGACACCAGATTATGTAACTGCCCCAGCTGAACACCAGCCTTAGGGCTAGCAGTGCAATTCTTACCCAGGAGTGTCACTAGGACTCCTTATAGAGAACCTATATAGGACGAGTGAAGCTGCCCCATAGGAGTTCCTAGACCAGCGGTTCTCAACCTGTGGGTCGCGACCCCTTTGGGGTCAAACGACCCTTTTGCAGGGACAGTAGCAAAATTACAGTGGTGAAATAACAACAAAAATAATTTTATGGTTGGGGGGGGGGCACCGCAACACGAGGAACTGTGTTAAAGGGTCGCAGCATGAGGAAGGTTGAGAACCACTGTCCTAGACTGTGATGAGTGGGTACGCATTGGGCTGCGATCCTCATGATGGCAGGTCGAAACCACCAGCAGCAAGCAGGGAGAGACCAGGCTTTCTACCACAGTCTTGGAAACCCACAGGGCGTCATTCTGAGTTAGCATCCACTCCCGTGGCAGTGAGGTGGTTTGGTTTTGTTTTGAATCAGCCTGGGGCTTTTGTCCCATGCTGAATGGTCCGTTAGCAGTCTAATACGTATTTAACCATTGCCTCACCGGTGCATCTTGCAATAAAAGTGACCAATATTTACCAAGCATTTACAGTGCCTTCCTAATGATCTCCTTTCATCCCCACAGCCACCTCTCTGGGGCCTGTGGCATTATGGTTAACAATTAAAAGTGAAGAAACGGAGGCATAAGGAGGTTAAGGAACTGACTCAAGGTTGTAAAGCTAGGTAAGTGGGGCCAGGCTTCAGACTTGCAGGGCAGAGCTGCTCCCACATGGGGGGTGGGGTGGGGGCTGAGGGTTTAGGGGAGCAGGAGGAGGTTCAGAAGCACCCAAAAGTGTGAGTCTAGCTTCACGGCTGGTTTGTATTGTGGTCGTTGGGCTAGCGGCTCTGCTTGCTCTTTGGTTTCTAGAATGGTGATGGAGGAAGTGTGATACTGATACAGCTGCAAGAGGGGAGATTAGAAACCCCAGCAGCTCTGCCTCGGTAAAGATGAGGGCTGTCTGCAGCCCTCTGCAGAAGGCCTACTGGGGCCTGTGAGGCAGTAGCTACTGGAGGGCAATGAGCTTGGGTTCTTTCCTTTTTGGTTGTGAATGACAGGGAGACTTCAGGATAGCAGCTAAAGAAGAATTTTATCTTATTTTGGGGAATAACTTTGTGACTTGCAAAATCCTGATATCTATTTATTACAAAAAGTTCAGGATAATGAAGATGTCAGAAGAAAGGATTTTTTAAATCACCAGAAAACAAACAAACAAATAAACAAACCCCTAGGTCTGGGGATAGAATGGAAATAAACAAACTTTCCTTAAAAAAAACCAAAACAACACCACCAGAAATCCAGCCAACCATCTATAGCTGCTATGTCCATCCTTCGGATAATTTCACACAATTATATTTAGGAGCCCCGGTGGGGTAGCGGTGAGGCATTGGGCTGCTAGCCACAAGGTCAGTAGTCTAAAACCACCAGCCACTCCTCTGAGAAAGATGAGATTGTCTGCTCCCGTAGAGAGAGTCTCTCTCACACACACAGGGCCGGTTCTACCCTATCCTATAGGGTTGCCATGAAGTCGCCATCTACTTGATGGTGGTAAGTTTTTTGTTTTATTTCTGCTTTGGTTTTTATTAGTGTTTTTTTTTTCAAAATCATTTTATTGGGACCCAATACAGATATCATATCATTCCATAGTTCAATCACATCAAGCGGTAGTGTGCAATTGCAACCACAATCAGTTTGAAAAGCTGCTCTTTCTTCTTGACCTCCTAGATCTCAGTTCCCCTTTGTGCTTCCTCCCCACTGTACCCCACCGAACCATTATTCCACTTACTGTCTCTATAATTTTTTTTGTTTTATATAATTAATTCTCTATAAATTCTACATCGGAGCCTTGGTGGCAAGAGCAGCAGTTCAACTCTACCAGCCGCTCCGTGGGAGAAAGATGCGGCTTTCTGCTCCAGTAAATATTTACAGCCTCGGAAACCCAGAGAGGTAGCTCTACTCTGTCTGAGTCAGAATCGATAGATGGCAGGGGGGTTACATAGTCCAGTCTACTCTACATAAATGCTTTATATAAGTGGGATCATATTATATGGGCTCTTCTGAGGCCTGCTTTTAAGACTTTATTCTAAAAAAAAAAAAGACTATACTCACCCATATATTGTATAAATAAAGATCACCATTGTTATTCTTAATATTGAATAATAATTTATCTTTGTGATTCCCAGAAACGGTGACCTCTGGTCCTTGATCAAAGAATAGTCCTTGTAGGGAAATACTGTAATTCATCACACGAGGCCTGAGGGAAAGATATTTACATTGTTTCCCGAAGTCCTACATTAAAAACAACACTGTCAAGAACACCCTGTAAACTATGGGGAAATGGGTCGTGATCCTCCTTGTATAAATATCAGAAGGTACGGTTTCTGGGAAGTTCAAAAGAAATGCGCCTTGACAATCTGATACATATTGGTAAACTACCACGATGAGCAAAAGATGAAATTCTAGAGAAAGTATCAAAAAATATGGGAGGAACATGCAGAGAAGCTGCTTCAAGAAGAGTCGGCTGATGTCGAATCATTCTGATATTGTTGCTGGCAGGCGCCATCCAGTCCATTCCCACCCAGAGTGACAGGTACACAGCAGAATGCAACACCGGGTGTTTGACCCACTTTTACCATCGTTCGCACCACAGAGTTCATTGTTGTGGTCAATCCATATCCTTGAGGGCCTTCCTCGTTTTTTGTTTTTGCTGCTCCAGGAGGTATCACACCATCACAAGGTCATTGCAACGAAGGAAGGAGTCCAAGCTGCACTGAAGACCATGGTGGAAAGCAGGGATCTGGGAAACGATGGCGTCCCCATAAAGATGTTTCAGCCAACAGTTGCAATGCTGAAAATGCGTACTCTTCAACGCCAAGAAGTTATAAAAGTCGCTCCCTGGCCACCTGACGAAGAGGTTCATTCATATCATGCCCATTCCAAAGAAAAGTGTTGCCATGAAAGGCAGAAAGAGATAGTATCATTGATATTATGTGCAAGCAAACCCACGATTAAACTATGACGGCAGCAGTACATTGAGAATGAACTGCCAGAAATCCAAGCTAGAGTCCAAAGAAGACACGGCACCATTGCTGAGGTCAGGGAGACGTTGGCTGAAAGCAGCGCATACTTGCGTCTTATTGACTATGCAACAGTACGTAACGGTGTGGATCCTAATACATTATGGAGCACATCATCAAGAATGGGAATTGTAGAATAATTAATTGTGCTATGGGGCCCCTGTACATAGACCAAGAGGGGAAACGGAAGAAGGGGCCTTCTGCATGGTTTGAAATAAGGAAAGGGGTGCAGGAGGGCTTTATAGTCTATCTTCATCCTCCTCCTTCAGTGTGTGTGCTGAGTGCAGAGCCGGGGACGCTTGACTCTCTGAAGAAGACCTGGCTTCAGGACGGGGGAAAGGCTCATGAATGACCTTTGCTATGCCAGTAATACAGCCTTGTTTGAGGAAAGTGAAGAGCGCTCGAAGCATTTACTGCTGAGATACAAGTGCAGCCTCGAGTGCAGATTATACATCAGCATATAAAATTTAAAAAAATTGTGCACGTGAGGCAGGCCTGGGCAGTGTTTTTTCCTGGGGTACACAGGGTGGCTGCATGGCACCTAACAATAACAACAACCAAGTACAGGGCATGTGTCATGTCTGTAAGTTAGTGTATGTATGTGAGACAGTGTTTATACGTGGGTCTGTGTCTGAACATGTGCATCTGTTGACATATATGCATCTACATATGTGATTATGTGTACAAAGGTGGTGGGAGAGGGGCTAGAAGGGAGCAGGGGGGTCAGATCACTGCAGGCCACAGATCCCTTGTAAAAAGTTTTGAATATGATAGAATGGGAGTGTGAGCAAATAGAGAGGTCCTTGAGGGCCAGCGAACCTGTCTAAACCATCTGGAGGACAAGGGGAGCTTTTGGATGTTTTCAAGGGAGGAACAATAGCTGGGCTGTGGAGAGATTCTTGGACTAGGTGGTTTGGAGAAGGAAGAGGCAGAAGAAGGGATCAGTGAGTGGACTACTGTGGGCATCAAGGTGAGAGGTCATGAGCTTGTGCATCAGTAATAAGTAGTGTGATGGTGGATTTGTAGCAGGCACCTATGGGATATCTGGGAAAGCATGTTCTTCCTTCCTTTCTTTGTCCGTCCCTCCGTCCCTCCATCCATCCATCCATCCATCCATCCATCCATCCATCCATCCATCCATCCATCCATCCATCCATCTATCCATCCTTCTCTGAGCCAGGGGACCGCCCCCCTCAACCACCCACTGTGAGGGCCAGGAGTCAGCAACAATGGATGAACGCAGGGGTGGAGGTAGTGGAAGTACTGAAGCCAGTCTTGGGGGTCTGGGTGGGCTACCTGTCCCAGGGAATGTCTCAGCTGAGAATTGCAGTCAGAGGAAGAAGATCCCTAGGAGTCAGGCCCAGACACTCTATGGGTGACTAGGAGTCCCTAGGTGAATGAAAGATGGATGCTGCCAGGTGGGCGGGACGGTCAGGTAGACAGGGCAACGCCTTTGACCCAGACGTGCAGTTATGTCATCCCTACGTGTTGTTGTTAACACTTTCTCTAATCAAAAAGCAAACCCTGCCCTGTGTAGATTTCCCCTTAAGGCTGAGCCTTCTGGAACAACGCCCTCCAACACTGACTAAGTGGGGCGGGGAGGCCTCCGCAGCTGCACATCCTCAAGCCTCTGAAGGGCAGACCGACACTGGGGGAGGGTCAGAGCCCCTTGAGGAGGGACAGCGGTTCCATCCCAGGCTCCCTCCCTGGCCTGGTTTCGAATTTTCCCCCTCCCCCTTTTGTTTGGAGACCCAGCTGGGTAGGGATAGGGTGGGGAGAGAGAGGGGTGTAGGTAGGGGCCTGAGCATGCCCCTGATGTGAGAAAATTCTTAAAAAGGAAAGCGACAATGGAAAGGCTGGGGCGCCAGGGGGTCTTGGGCTGACACTTGGTGAACCGCTTGGGGGAGCACCTGGGTCTGAGGGGGGCGGGAGGGGGGTTGTCACCAAACAAGCTATTATTACCTTCTCTTCATACCAAAGCCAGAAGTCCCAAAGCCAGAAGGTAGGGATAACAGCAGCGGGGCATGGGGGCATGCCTTCTCTGAGTTTCCACTCTCCTAAGGGTCCCCCAACTCCCAGGCCACTGCGCCCCACTTCCTGCAGCCTCGGCCCGGTCGGGGGCGTGGGTGAGAGGCGGGGCCGCTTGCGGTGGTGAAGAATTTAAAGAGAGAAGAAAAAAACCAAAACCCCAAAAACAAAAAAGGAGAGGTAATTAGCATCCTGTGATCCAATTGGCTCTCCGCCTGCCCTGCTTTGCATACGCCCGCCCCGCTGGCTGCTTCGGGTTTGCAGGGGCTAGTCCAGGTTTGCAGCCGCCGCGGCCGCCGCCGAGCTTCACCGCGGGCCGGGCGGGCAGGCACCGAGCGAGCCGGGGCTGTAAGCCGGGAGCCGGGAGCCCGGAGCCCGGAGCCAGCTGCCCGGGGAGCTGCGGTGGGGGCCGCGCCGGGGTCCTGCGAACACTGTGGCCGACTGGCCCCGCGGCTTCTGCGCACAGCGGAGCCCAGAAAGGAGTGGGTCATACACTTTGTATTTCAGAGGAAGGGGGCGAGTCCCGGCGGGAGCTGCCCACCGGCCTGGCTCGCCTCTCCGTGCCCTCCAGCCCCCCGCTCCGGTCCAGACGGGCTCTCGAGGATGATTCCGGAGTCCGCCCGGTGTGCTCGCGCGGCGGCGGCGGCTCCCGGAGGCAGCCGAAAGTAGTAGCTCTTGGTAGGAGCGGCTGGCGGAAAAGTGAGCCTCGGCGCCGCGGCCCCCGGCTCTCCCCGCGCCTCCCGGGCCCCGGCTGGCCCTCCTACAGCATGAAGTGGCGCAGCGATGGCCAGGAGAGGTAAGAAACCCGTGGTGCGAACGCTGGAGGATCTGACGCTGGACTCGGGTTATGGTGGCGCGGCGGACTCGGTGCGCTCCTCCAACTTGTCCCTGTGCTGTTCCGACTCGCACCCGGCGTCCCCGTATGGCGGGAGCTGCTGGCCGCCTCTAGCTGACTCCATGCACAGCCGGCACAACAGCTTTGACACCGTCAACACTGCCCTGGTGGAAGACTCCGAGGGGCTGGACTGCGCCGGCCAGCACTGCTCGCGGTTGCTGCCGGACCTCGACGAGGTCCCCTGGACCCTCCAGGAGCTGGAGGCGCTGCTGCTGCGCTCGCGGGAGCCCCGGGCAGGCCTGGCGGCCCCCAGCAGCCTCCCCAAGGACGCGCTGGCCAAGCTCTCCACGCTGGTGAGCCGGGCGCTGGTGCGCATCGCCAAAGAGGCGCAACGCCTGAGCCTGCGCTTCGCCAAGTGCACCAAGTACGAGATCCAGAGCGCCATGGAGATCGTGCTGTCCTGGGGCCTGGCAGCGCACTGCACGGCGGCCGCGCTGGCCGCGCTGTCCCTGTACAACATGAGCAGCGCCGGCGGCGACCGCCTGGGCCGCGGCAAGTCGGCGCGCTGCGGCCTCACCTTCTCCGTGGGCCGCGTGTACCGCTGGATGGTGGACAGCCGCGTGGCGCTGCGCATCCACGAGCACGCCGCCATCTACCTGACGGCCTGCATGGAGAGCCTCTTCCGGGACGTCTACGCGCGGGTCGTGGCCTCCGGGCTGCCCCGGAGCTGCAGCGGCCCCAGCTCGGGCCCAAGCTCCATCTCAGGCCCGGGCTCCGGGCCCGGCGCGGCCCCCGCGGTGGACAAGGAGCGAGAGGCTCCGGGCGGGGGAACGGCGAGCGGCGGCGCCTGCAGCGCAGCCAGCAGCGCCAGCGGGAGCAGCAGCTGTTGCGCCCAGCCAGCCGCCGCCGCCGCCGCCGCCGCAGCCCCGCCGGCTGCCACGGCCACCAACCACCACCATCACCACCACCACGCGCTCCACGAGGCGCCCAAGTTCACGGTGGAGACGCTGGAGCACACGGTCAACAACGACTCGGAGATCTGGGGGCTCCTGCAGCCCTACCAGCACCTCATCTGCGGGAAGAACGCCAGCGGTAAGTGACCGCGCGGGCGCCGCCCCCTGCCACCAAGCCCGCCAACACCCCGCACAAGTTAGCCTCGCGCCCCCTCCCACGTCGCTCTGGTCACCCGCTGCTGCCCCACGCCTCTGTCGCGGACCGCTGGGGTGGAAACCTAGCCTCTCCCTCCCCTGCGCCCCGGAGCCGCGCTCTTTACTGGGCTCCGAGGGGCAGCGTGCGGGCTCCGCGCTCCGGAGCCGAGCGCCGAGACTTGGGGGCGGAGGCCCCGGCCTGGCTGTGGGCGGAACCACCGTTCGGTGAGCGGGAGGTTGGCGAGCACTTGCGCCTACTACCTATTTTCCGCCAGCTGTTTGTTTTGACCTTGAAGATGCCAAATTCCTGGGAGCAGGAGTTTGGCCCAAGAGTGGGCGTATCCCCCACCCCACCCCGCCACCAGTTTTCTGACTTCTCTGCGCCCTTTGGGGCCACTGTGGCGGGGCCCTGGGGGTCAGAACACGGCCTGGAGACAGTCACGGTGGAGTGTGTGTGTGTGCGTGCGTGTGTGTGTGTGTGTGTGTGTGTGTGTGTGTGTGTGTGTGTGTGTGTGTGTGTTGAGAAAGGGGAACGGGCGGGAAGACTGCTGTGGGTGTGGGTTCCAAGTTTTTCCAGGGCAGCTTTTAGAGGGTGCTGCGCAAAGCAGTGAGTCCCCAAGTGCCACCTTTCCGCGCTCTCCCTCTGCGTTCCCTTTAGCAGGGAGCTGCAGCTGTCACCAGCAGGCTGGAGGAGAGGCACTAGCGACCCTGGGAAGGCGGGGGTGGGGCGGGAGTTCTGGAGGGGGTTGTGTGCGGAGGGCGTGGTTTCCAGCAGGTTCTGTCGCCGCCGCCGAGCCGAGTGGGTTTGAACCCGCAGTTCTGCGGGCAGAGGGCGCTTGTTTTCCAGAGCTCGAGCTGGCGGTCCTGCCTGTCTGCGAAAGCCTGAGCTAGACACTTCAAAGCTTCAATTTTCCACAGGAAATGGTAGAAGCGTAACTGGAGACTCTGAAAGCGAAATAAAACTTTGTTACATATTCGGCGGTTTGGCTGGAGGTTGCTTGGTTGGAGCTGAAAATGCAGTCTTTCTGGGCCGATTTCATTCCTGTTGCTGCCTGCCTGCTTCCTGGCGCGGGCGCGGCCTGGCCTCCCGGGGTGCCAAGAGGGCGCAGGCTAGTTTTAGAGTGCGTGCCAGTCTGTACGTGTGCGTGCAAGGGTGCCTGCGTGTGCGCAGGAGCGAGCAGGCGCGGCACCCACCGACCGACCCCTGGGAAACCAACTGGGCCCAGGTCTCTTCACCTGGGCTTGAGGCTCCGTGGGGGAGAAGCAGGAGGGTGGAGGGTGTGGAATCAGGATTTAGGTCTTGATCCCGATGGGGTGTCTCTTCCCACAGAGAGGGTTGTCTTCGAGGACACACACACACACACACACACACACACACACACACACACACACACGGGAAATCCTAGCAGACAGGCAATGGGGTGGGAGGGGAGCCTACCTCTTTGTAAGTGCCTCTTCAGAAGGGCAAAGTCACCTGCAAGGCCTGGGGTGGGCTGGACTGTTGTGTGCAGTCTCGATTCAACCAAAAAGGGCCTCGATCTCTCCTTGGCGTTCCCACGTGGGCGCTCTGCTCTCCTTCTCAGCACTGTCGTCGTTAGCTCCTTCCACCCTCTTCCTTGCAAAGCACCCTGCTCAGGCCTGGGGCCCCTCTTTCTCTGTGGCCCTCAGTGCTCTGGTTGGAAAAAGCAGCGGGTCTCAAGGGGTGCCGTTCTTTCTGCTACCCTCTTAAAGTTGTGATGATGGGCAAGCACCTTCCTTCAGCTTGCCTCAGTGTCCTCAGCTGCAAACGAAGGGGCTCGATATATAGTGCACCCACTACATCTTTTTGAGGAGTCCCAGTGTTGCTTGGCTGCTAACTAGAAGGTTGGCAGTTCAAACCCACCCAGCAGCTCTCACCCAGCTATGCTGCAGAAAGCCCTGGTGATTACAGCCTAGAAACCATGTGGGCAAGTCCTACTAAGTCACACTGGGTTCCGTGCGACTAATATTAGTGGGACAACACCAAACCACCACAACCAAGATCCTTGTCAGCTGTGTCCATGTTGTTGGGCGCTGTCTACTGGGACTCAGGACAACCCTGTAGGACAGAGTAGAATTGCTCCATCAGGTTTCCTAGGCTGTGATTCTGATGGCGGCAGATGGACAGGTCTTTTCTCCAAGGAACTGCTTGTAGGTTTGAACTACTGGTCTTGCAATTCACCGCTAGGTGCTTAACCATTTGACTACCAGGGCCTCTTCTACCTCTGTTAATAGTGTTAAGAGTTTTCGAATCCACTTTGAAGGCCCTCTGTCTAGTTTAAAGGCAGTTTAAGTGTTTCCTTTTTGGAGTTAGTGTAATTCAAGGCAAGAGACTGCCTAAGTTGGTTGGGGACATGGGGAGGGATAGCCGGGGTTTGTTTGTGGCCCTTGCAGCTGTTCCCATACCACAGAGCTTAACTCCTGGGTCTAGGGGTTGGGGGAGCCCTTTCAGTCATCCGTGGTTAGAGCTGCCCTGTGATCTCATTGTGAGTTCTTCATCCTGTCTACCCCGGCTTCGCTTCACATGGTAGGCCATTCATCCAGAAATGTTGAAGAGTGAGTGATTAATTTCTTAGGTATCTGAGACATAGATGAAACATCAAAACTGTTTTTGAAATGATCTTGGATGACAATCTTTCTGATCTGCAAGCCAATTAAAGAGAACATAGTCTGGTTTGACTAGAGAAACAAATTCATAGATAGTCATTTGTGTATAAGAAAGAGCTTTTTATACAAGAGCAATTGAATATTGAGAAAACAACCCAGCCCAGTCCAGATCAAGTCCATAAGTCCGATATTAGCCCATATGTCTGATACTAATCGATAAAGTCCTCTTCAGACTCACGAAACACATGCAGTGATGCTGAATGCAGGATCACTGGCCAGTGCGTGGAAAGTCTTGTGGATCCAGTGGTGTTGTAAGCATCTTAGCGCTGGCAGGGTCTCCATGTGGCTTCTCCAGCTCTGTGGCTTTGGCTCCCATCAGCTTGTCTCCATGTGGCTTGTCAAGAATGTCTCACAGGGATTAAGCATGTGTTCCCGCCTCCAGCGAGCCATTTATCTCCTTAATGCCTCCAAATGAGGTCATCAAGCTCTGATCCGATTGACAGGCTACACTCACCCTCTTAATTCTTAAGTCTGACATTGACAACAGATTCTGTAACTACCACACTTAACAAATTGATCTTTCCCCTTCCCCTAACTCAGTAGCATTACTCATTCACTTGTGAAACCATCTTTTTGTCACGACTTATTGAGCCATTATTAAGTACCCTGCACGGCGACAGAGTAATGGCAGCTACCATTCGCTTTGCACCGCCATGTATGTTGACCCTGCTTTGATCTTCAACATGACCCTGGAAAAGGTACCGCTATTATCCCCATTATATGGGTGTGCAAACAGAGGCTCAGGGAACCCAAGTGCCTTGCTTATTTGCAGCCAGGCAGTCTGGTCCAGGGTCAGTAGTCTTACTCACTGTCCGTATGACTTTCTAGTGCAGCGGTTCTCAACCTGTGAGTTGCGACCCCTTTGGGGTCGAAGGACCCTTTCACAGGGGTCGCCTAATTCATAACAGTAGCAAAATTACAGTGATGCAGTAGCAACAAAATAAATTTATGGTTGGGGGGTCACCACCACATGAGGAACAATATGAAAGGGTCTCGGTATTCGGAAGGTGGAGAACCACTGCTCTAGAGAGAGGCAGATGCGTTCTCTACCCTCAGGCTAACCTACCTGGTCCCTCATTAGCAAATCCTTTCACAGGCTGGGCATCCTCTCAGGAAGATGAATTTGTCTGTTCCTATGAAGATTTACAGCCACGGAAACCTACGGAGCAGGTCTCCTGTAACTTGAAATCAACTCAGAGGTCGTAGGTTTGGTTTAGTTTGGGCATTTCTCATTCTATTGGAGTCCCTTGACTGGTACAAAGGGTTAAGTCATTCAACTGTAACCCCAGAGTTTGGAGATTCAAGACCACCCAGAGGCCCCTCCAAAGAGATGCTGGGCCACCGACTTCTGAAAAACCAGTAATTGCAAACGTCACGGATCACAGGGCGACTCTGACACATCTTAGGTCGCCATAAGTTGGAGTTGGCTCAACAGCTGATGGTTCTATTGTTCTTACCGAGCTGGACTTGGCAGATCCTGAATTTCCATGTTTCTTTTCTTTCTGTATTGAATGTACATGTTTCTATATCCTTTGCCATGTCTCAGAAAGGACCTGGTACACAGCTGGCACTGTTGGGTTGAACACACTATTGTACTAAATTACAGAGTGCAGCATGCTCTGAAAGAAATTATTATTATCATTTGAGTCTCTTGAATCCACTTTTCAAATTTTGCTATCCGGGTTGGTTAGTTAGTTAGTTAGTTAGTTAGTTAGTTAGTTAGTTAGTTAGTTAGTTAGTTACTGTCATCTCTGCGCTTGCCCACCAGGTAATTTTCTACCACTAAAGAGGCAGAGCCCAATGAACCACGAAACCAATCAGAGTAGTCTTGACTCAGATGAGAACAAAGATTGTTGTGGTTGTTGTTAAGTGCCAATCAGTTGGTTCTGACCCATAGGGACCCTCTGTGCCACAGAAGAAACACTGCCCAGTCAGTCCTGTGTCACCCGCACAATTGTTTGTGTGCTTGAGACCAACATTGCATCTACCGTGTCGGTCCATCTTGTTGAAGGCCTTCCTCTTTTTCAATGCCCTCCCACTTCACCAAGCATAATGGCCTTCTCCCAGGACTGGTCTCTCCTGACAACATGCCCAAGGTATGTGAGGTAAAGTCTGGCCATCCTTGCCTCTAAGGAGCCTTCTGGCTCTGTTTCTTTCAGAACAGATCTCTTTGTTCTTTTGGCAGTACACGGAACTTTCAGTATTCTTTGCCAGCACCATAATGCAAACGCATTGATTCTTCTCATTCATTGTTCACTTTTCACATGCATATGAGACTATTGCAAACACCATGGCTTGAGTCAGGCATGTACCTTAGCCCTCAAAGTAACCTCTTTGCTTTTCAACGCTGTAAAGCAGTGGTTTTCAACCTTCTTCATGCCGTGGCCCTTTCATACCGTTTCTCATGTGGTGGTGACCCCCAACTCTAAAATGATGTTCGTTGTCATTTTGCTACTGTTATGAATCGGACGACCTCTGTGAAAGGGTCATTCGACCCCAAGGGGGTCGCGACCCACAGATTGAGAACCGTTGCTTTAAAGAGCCTACGTCCCACAGATTGGCCCAATTGACTTCTTGACCTCTGCTTCCATGAGCATTGACTGCGATCGAAGCACGATGAAATCCTTGACAACTTCCGTCTTTTTCTCCGTCTATCATGAGGCTGCCTTCTGGTCCAGGTGTGAGGAGTTTGGTCTTCTTCACATTGTCATAATCCATACTGAAGGCTGCAGTCCTTGATCTTCATCAGCCAGGGCTTCAAGTTCTCCTCACTTTCAGCAAGCAAATGTGTCATCTGCATACCAAAGGTTTTAGTAAGCCTTCCTCCAAGCCTGATGCCACATTCATCTTCATATAAAACCCACAGATTGGTGGTTCCGCAAAATCCAGGGCAGTGGCTTTAGGGCAGGAACCTTGTAGTGACTTTGACCCCGAGTGTTGGCTTTTTGACTTTTGTTGATTTTCAGCTGTTTAGAAGATTTGGAGCTATAGGAAGGAGGCCCCTGTTAGTGGGGCCGTGTCTCTGTGGGCTTGATTGATCTTGCTAAGACTAAATAAGCTGTGTTCACCATGCCTTTGGATGTGATAAGCACTTTACCCACAACCCCTCCAGAACTGACCTGTTTCCACCCATCCTTGGAGACCTGGCTCGAGAGTAATCCTCTGTAACCCTGGGAAGGGACCGACCTTGGATACATTACCCACTCCTCAAAGCAAGATCTTACATAACTCTGTCCACAGCCACCCTTTTATTCTGGATTACATTGTATCGCCCAAAATATGCCTTGCCCCTTTACCTATGAGTGGAATCCAAATTGAAAGTAAGGTTTTCTTTGTTATGTTACTCAGAGCCTATGTGAGTAGGGTGGGTTCTAAATCTAATCACCTCTGAATTATTTAAAAAAATAGATACAGTGATAAGGATTTGTGAGGATGGCCCAGGAAGTAAGGAACGACCGGGGCCATTGATGAGGAAACAATTGACCAGGTTGGGCCCCTGATCTGAACAGTGAGAAAAAGAAATGTCCGTTCTTTAAAGCCATCTAGTTATGACATTCCTGTTGGGGCAGCACCGGTTCACTAAGACACCTCATTTCAACATCTGTCTTCCCTTCATGGTGGGGGCGCTGCCCATGCAGGTTCCATTCCTTGTTCATCTTCGTGTTTCCCTCCAGGCCCCCCAGCACCGATGCCTGGCTCACAGGAGGTTTTCAGAACTATTGGCTGGATAAAGATAATTGACCCTTTTTTCGATCTCTCAGATGCAGATGTCACCCATCAGCCACTGCAGATGCAGTCTGTAAGAGAATAAACTTCTGAAGTCTGTTCTCTTGGCTGTGAACCTCCAGGCTGCCACTTTCTAGCTGTGTGCTGTTAGGTATGTAACCTGACCTCTCTGAGCCCAAGTTGGCTCAGCTGTGGGGGTAACAGTTGCAGGACTTCCGCGAGATTATGTGTATGGAGGGACTGCAGGGGGGCGCCTAACACAAGTGATGATGGCGGTTGTGGTGATCCTTCAGTACCATTGCTTCTTGATGATAGTGTCCGTCCTGAGACGGTGGACTACGCACCAATGCTCCTTGTAAAGTGACTCTGTGGAGTCATCTTCCTTTAAGGCTTCCTGCCTTGGTCAGTATTGGACCCATCGAGCCCGCCAATATTATAATCTGAGATGAATAGTTTCCTTTGAAGGCACAGATGAAAAATGGGCTCCAGGAAATGACAGAATACTGATCGGGACGTCTCACACCATGGATGCAAGGCGGGAAGCGCTCACTCGTTCATAACCAAGAAATTTGCAAGAAAAATTCCGAACAAGCAACTGGAAGAGACCGTGTTTGTGCCCGTTCCAAAGAAAGGTGATCCCACTGAATGGGAGATTATCAGATAGCATCATGCACATCGCATGAAACTAAATTTTGACTGAAGATAATTTACAAATGGTTTCAGCCATTTATCAACAGGGGGGCTCCCAGAAATTCAGACCAGATTCAGAAGAGAACATGGAATAAGGGAAATCATTGCTGAAGTTAGATGGATCTTGGCTGAAAGCAGAGAATACCAGAAAGATAGTTTCCTGTGTTTTATTGACTATGTAAAGGCATTTAATTGTGTGGATCGTAACAAACTATGGACATCTGTGTTAAGAATGGTGAGATAGTTAAAGTTTATTGTGCCAACTTGGCCGACAAACACATGGGGGGTTAATTAAAGGGCAGAGAGATAAATGGCTCAGTGAGCCTTGCCTTTCTAGTTCTCAGGTCTCTTTGATTTCTGATGATTGGACCAGTGTGCAGCTGCGTTAGCCAGTTCCCTGATTCAGCTGGCAAGGCTCACTCTTTGCAAGATATCCCCAAAGAGAAGCCACACGGACGTACCCCGATGCAGCCCTGGGTGCTGGTGCAACTGTGTGGAGACCCCTGCCAGTGCTGAGATGCTTACATGTTCACTGATTCTGCTTTCCTCCTGTAGTTGGTGTCATTGTGTGTGTTTTGTGAGATGGAGGAGGACTTTGTGGATTGGTGTTGGACATATGGGCTAATGTTGGACTTGTGGGCTTGGAGAGCACTGGCTTGGGATGTTTTCTTGATGTGCACTTACCCTTTATATAAAACTCTCTCTTCTACATATGAGTTTCTGTGGATTCGTTTCTCTAATGTACCTAGACTGATACAAATGGGGATCGCAGAACATTTAATTGCGCTCATGTGGAAGCTGTGCAGAGTTCAAGAGTCAGCTGTTTCAACAGGACAAAGGGATACTGCAAGGTTTAGCATCGGGAAAGTTGTGTGTTATGGTGGCAACTTCATTCTATGGGAAAACTAGACTGGGAATAAGGAAGATCAAAGAAGAATGGATGTTTTTGAATTAGGGTGTTGACAGAGAATATGGAAAATCCCATGGACTGCCAGAAGAGCAAATGCATCTGTGTTGCAAAAAGTACAGATAGGCGTCTCTTAGAAGTGAGGGTGGTGAAACTTCAACTCACATGCTTTGGACATGTTATCAGGAGAGGCCAGTCTCTGGAGAAGGACGGCATGCTTGGCACAGTAGAGAGGCCACACAAAGAGGAAGAGGCGGATGAGATGGATTGAGCTAATGCTTGTCACCATGGGTTGAAACACAAGTCAGGTGGTGACCATGGCATAGGACCGGGCCGTGCTGCATTCTGTTCCACATCGAGGCGGTTGTGAATTGGAACCCACCTGGATGGGACCTAACAAGAACCGTTGTGACAGTCCACACACACACGAGTATCTCTCCTCGTCATCTCATGCAGGTTCATCCATCCCTGTGCGCGCACCGTGAGTGCTGCAGGGAGAACCTAGGATTTTAGCTTGGTGTCTCCTTGATATTCTCCAGTGGTAAATAATTCAGTGCGCTTGTATCAGGGCTTGACCCTGCGGGTACGGCTCCACAGAAAGGTTTATTTTGGTGCAAGGCCACTCGCTCATTTTATTGGCTGTATATTTAAAAGGCTTATTGTTATTGTTTTACTTTTGAAAGACATCCTTAGCAAAGGGCACCAGAGAACTTTCTGGGAGGATAGAAATGTTCAAGATGTCAATAGGTGGGTGTGGCTCGGGGGCATCTGCATTTGTTCAAAGCAGTTAAGATTTGTAGGGGTCACTGTGTGCAAAATTTGTGGTTGATGTTGTTAGGTGCTGCCCAGTGGGTTCCTAGTTAGCGCCAACCCTGCGACTACAGAACAAAACATGGCTTAGTTCTGCACCTTCCGCACTAGAGGTACCACTGCCACGAGTCAATGCAAAGCAACCCCACAGGACAGCGTAGAACTGCCCCTGGGGGCTTCCAAGACTGTTACTGTTTTAAGGGAGTAGAAAGATGAGACTGGTGGTTTTGAACTGTGGATCTTGTGGGTTTCAGCCTAATATGTATAACCCACCAACCACACCACCAAAGCTCACTTGTATTCTCTCGATAGATAGATAGATAGATAGATAGATAGATAGATAGATAGATAGTGATTTTATATAGAGTCTCTCTCTCTCTCTCTCTCTCTCTCTCTCTCTCTCTCTCTCTCTCTCTCTCTCTCTCTGTGTGTGGAGAGAGAGAGAGAGAGAGAGAGAGAGAGAGAGAGAGAGAGAGAGAGAGAGAGAGAGATTGGTTGAAGTCTGTAGGTCAAATGTTAATCTGAGGCTTTTCCTAGCTCGTGTAACTGCTGAGGCTGGTGAACCAGGAAGCAAGAAGTTGAGCCGGGGATTGCTCCTGCTGGTCAAGGCAGTGGCAGCTAAATCCAAGGTCAGTAGGTTGGACTGGTGGCTGCAGGGTCCAAGGAAACCCAGGTCGCAGGCAATATGGCAGGCTGCTGACAGCAGCTAGGATTGGTAGGTGATATCAGGCCCTTGGCTCAAGTCCCCCAAACAAGGTGTTGAGGAGACACATGCAAGATTTAGATGCAGCAAGAAGAAAGAAGCCTTCCTACCAAGTCAGCTTAAATAGGAATAAGACACACACACCCACACCACACATCACACACACACACCCGGAGTAAAACACACACACACACACACACCCGGAGTAAGACACACACACACACACCACACACACACACCCAGAGTAAGACACACACACATCACACACCACACACACACACACACCCGGAGTAAGACACACACACACACACCCGGAGTAAGACACACACACACACACACACACACACCTGGAGTAAGACACACACACACCACACACACATCTGGAGTAAGACACACACACACACATCACACCACACACACACACACCCGGAGTAAGACACACACACATGTGGAGTAAGACACACACACACACACACACCTGGAGTAAGACAAACACACACACACACACCCGGAGTAAGACACACACACACACATCACACACCACGCACACACACCCAGAGTAAGACACACATACACACACACCTGGAGTAAGACACACACACACACACCCGGAGTAAGACACACACACACACATACACCCGGAGTAAGACACACACACCCGGAGTAAGACACACACACCCAGAGTAAGACACACAGACACACACACACACACACACACACACACCCGGAGTAAGACACACACACACACACCCGGAGTAAGACACACACACACACACATACACCCGGAGTAAGACACACACACACACACACACACACCCAGAGTAAGACACACACACACACCCGGAGTAAGACACACACACACACACCCGGAGTAAGACACACACACATACACCCGGAGTAAGACACACACACACACACACACCCGGAGTAAGACACACACACACACACACACACACCCGGAGTAAGACACACACACCCAGAGTAAGACACACACACACACACACACACACACACCCGGAGTAAGACACACACACACACACCCGGAGTAAGACACACACACACACACATACACCCGGAGTAAGACACACACACACACACACACCCAGAGTAAGACACACACACACACACACCCGGAGTAAGACACACACACACACACCCGGAGTAAGACACACACACATACACCCGGAGTAAGACACACACACACACACCCGGAGTAAGACACACACACACACATACACCCGGAGTAAGACACACACACACACACACCCGGAGTAAGACACACACACACACACCCGGAGTAAGACACACACACACACACACACACACCCGGAGTAAGACACACACACACACACACACACCCAGAGTAAGACACACACACACACACACACACACCCGGAGTAAGACACACACACACACACACACACACCCCGGGGAAACATCCTGTCACTTGTATCAAGGCTGCGAATTGATTAAGGCGGTGGCATTCCAGCCTAATCTTCCTACAACTGCTCGCTGCTTACAGAAGATCCACCACGGAGCTGATCACATTAGGTTAGATGACATCATAGGGACATCTGGACCCAGCAACGTGTTGACCGAAACCATACTGTCGTAAAGGTCTTCCTCTGTTTTGGTAATCTACTTCTCCAAGCATGATGTACTTCCCTGGGGACTGGTCCTTCCAGATAGCCATGTCTGGAAGTCTCACCATCTTGTTTCTAGAGAACATTCTGGTTGCACATCTTCTGAGACAAGGTTGCTGCTTCCTCTCTCAGTCCACGTGGTACTCAGTGTTCGTCACCGACACCATCATTTAAGTGTATCAGTTCTTCTTTGGCCTTCCTTATTCATTGTACAGGATTCACATGGATATGAGACAACATTGCAAATATCATGGTTCGGGCCAGATGCCCTTTTGTCCTCAGCATCTTTGCCTTTTTAATGTCTTTTGCAGCAGAATGGCTCAGTGTAATAAATTATTTTGTTTCTTGACTACTGCTTCCATGCACATGTATTGAGAATGCCAAAAACCCAAACCAAAACCAAACCAGGCCCAGCCTTTCCCCCCAGCCACAGACATCCTCGAATAAGATTTCGTTTTAATGCACAAGGAGTGGTAAGGTAGACTGGATGAGGCAGTGCGGCATGGCCATAGGGGGGAGGACTCTGCCCTTCGAAAGACGTGCCCTTGAACTTGAGCTCAGTCACTTTCCAGCAAGTGGCTTCATTCTGCTGAACTTGGCCTTCTCATTTGTACAGCCAGGTTAAAGAAAGAAAAAAAGACACAGAAAACAAAATATCCACACCTAGCACTCTGGGTGATGAAAAGGACTGAATCAGAAAAAATCACGCATATGTGCACATATATACACCTGCCACATAGCAGATATTCTGTGAGTGATGATGCCCTTAAAATGGATTATTTTGGCAGCTGCTCATAATAATACTCTGGGCATCTTGAAGAGTCTCTTTCATTTCTGGGATCTCAAGTCACTTTGTAAACGTTAATGAACAAGAGCTGTTGCCTCTGCCCACGGCGGCTTGGAGGGCAGGCTGGTTTTCAGGGGGTCTGTTTTTCTGTTGCCCCCTTGACTGCAGTCCTGCACCAGACATTTGTTCAGCCCTTTTCCTGCCCTAGAGCCAGCGGTGCTGTTTCGTGGGACCAAAATGTCACCACGGACATCCTGCTTCATCGGAAGAACAGCAGAAAGCGTTCTCTGGAGCCGGCCTCCGCAGTGTTCCCCGGGCACGTTTTTAATTAACTGGCTTAGTGGAAATTAAAGTTCTGAGTTTGGGTCAGCGGAGAGTTCTTTGGATTTTTTTTTTCCCAAGTAGACTCACCAGTTCTGTGCTGGGATGTTTGTGAAATGAGGCGTTTCCTGAGAAAGAAAAATACATCAAACTAACAAAATAAAACAATGACCTAATAACCCAGAAATTAGCGGTCAGGTGGTGATAGCCTTTGACTGGAAGGGAGGGAGGCCTCTAATACCAAGGCCTTTATTTGTGTCCTTGAGGCAGGCACTGAATTCACGTATAAGAAGGGGTTGAACATCATCTGCTGTCGGTGATCTTCAGGAGGCCTGGTGGCATAGTGGACTGCTTGTTTGCGGGGCTGCTAACCACGGGGTCAGCTGATGGAAACCACTAGCCACTCCGTGGGAGAAAGATGAGGCTTTCTACTCCCCGTAGAGACTCAATGTCTCTTATGCATTAAAAGTTGGATATTGAATAAGGAAGACCAAAGAAGAATCGATGCATTTGAATGATGGTGCCGGGGAAGACTGTTGAAAGTACTATTGGCTGCCCAAAGAATGAACAGCTCTGTCTTGGAAGAAGTACAGAATGCTTCCTCTTCGAGGCAAGCTTGATCAGACTGCATCTCACATACGTTGAGCATGTTGTCCGGAGAGACCGGTCTCTGGAGACGAACAGGATGCTTAGTTAAGTAGCAGGGCAGTGACAAAGCAGAAGATCTTTGACAAGTTGGATGGTCACATCGGTGTGCTCAAACATAAGAGCAATTGTCAGGACGGCAGAAGCGGTACTGAGGGTCACTATAGGTGGGACCTGACTCAGTGGCACCTAGCAAAGATTTACAGCCTCAGCCCCCTTAGGGAGCAGCTCTGCGCTAGGAGTCTGAGTTGACTCGATGGCAGCTGGGCTGGTTTTGGCTGGGTGTTGTGGCGGTAGTCTGGTAGGGTTGCGCTTCGTGCAAGTTCTGACTCATGGAGAACTTCTAGGTTGTAAGTCTTCATGGAAACCGACCGCCCCATCTTTCTCCCCAGGAGCTGGCCCTTCCTGGTTAGCCGCCCAGTGTTAACCCCTGCACCGCTCACCCCACTGTCATCGACTCCACTCCCGCTCGGAGTGACTCCGTAGACAGAGGGAAAGGCCCTCAAGGACCTTGTACTTACCAAAGGCACTTAGCACCCACGGGACAGAGTCGAACTGCCTCGTTTGCTTCTGAGACAGGACGTCTTTACAGGGGAAGACAGCCTCATCTCTCTCCCTCCGACCAGCTGGGGGGTTTGTACCACCTGGCTGCTTCATTTTCATCTACCGAGAGGGAGGTAGAAAAGGATTCCTGATGAGGCACTGGTTAAAGACGAATCAAAGGTGGGTGGTTCGAACACACAGGTAGCTCCTTGGGAAAAAGACGGGCAGTCTGATTCTATGAAGTGTCGACCCTTGAAAACCCCGTGGCACCGTTCTACTCTGTCCTACAGGGTCGTTATGGGTGGACATCCACTCGGTGGGTCTGTGTGTGCTGGACGAGAACAGCGACACTTGTGAGTGCTTCTGGGGGACCAGGCCCAGTTGGCAGAGCTTTCCCTTCCTAATTGTTAGAGCCACGTTAGCCTGCGAAGCTCAGGAGGTTGCCGTCAGAGGCCGTTTCTTTCTTACTAAAGTCCGACGGAGGAGCCCTGCGGGCACAGTGGCCGCTCACGGGACCGTTCCTGGTTCGAAACCAGCTTCTTTGAAGGAGAATGATGGCACAGTCTCTTTCGGCCAAGATGTACAGCGTTGTGAACCCCCTGGGGGCCGCTCTGCTGCCTTGTCGGGTCACTGTGAGTTAGAATCCAGGTAATGAGTACAAGCTGATTGGGAGAGGTGAGCAGCGGGCTGTGGGTGTGCCCATTCACAGCAGAGTGGGCAAGTTTTGCCTCTTGAGCTTCAGACGGAGGCTTCCAGGGCCACCTCTGGGCATCCAGCCAGCCAGCAGAAGGACAAGGAGTGTGGATATTCTTTAGCAAGTTGCCTGGGCTCAGACTGGAAGGCATTTATGTCCCTTGATGCTCCTTGGTCAGCGCTCAGCCCCATGGCCCCACCTAGATTCAGGGACATGGGTGGACAGTCACTGTCTAGCAAGAGCTACGTGGGTGGGAGACAGACAGATCCCTGCCAGGGAGTCTATTCCAATTCATAGCAACCCTACAGGCCAGAGTAAACTGCCCCTGTGGGTTTCCAAGACGGTGGCTTTATAAGGGCGTAGAAAGAAAGACTCGTCTTCCTCCCCTGGGTCAGCCGCTGGTTCTGAAAGACTCATCTTGCAGTTTGCCAGCCCTGCAGCCCACTGTACCACGTGGCTCCTGGTCGATGGAAGAACAGTCACTGCCATCGAGTTGGCACTGACTTACAGGGACCCTCTAGGACGGGCAGAAGCATCCCTGTGAGTTTCTGAGACTGTGACCCTTGACCAGAATAAAAAACCCCGTGGTTTTGAACTGCCAACCTTGTAGGCCGATGCATCACTGCCACGCCACCAGGCCAGGTGGGAGAAGTACTGTGTATTTGAGGGATAGCTTTCCGTCTTGGCTATGGTCTGCCCCTCTGGCTGCAATATATCTGTACCCCCTTCTTCTCACACACAAGACATGTTCCCTTTTCCCCAGGATGGGAACCGTCCCATCATGGCTTCCAGGTGGAAGCGCAGGACTTTTGAGTGGCAGTCATGCTACTGGTCCCTGTGTGCGTTAGACTGGGTTGACTAGAGAAATAATTCAACAAGGCTATGTGTAAGAGAGAACTTCATATCAAGAAGTAATTATGCATCAATAAAATATCCCAGCCCAGTCCAGATCAAGTCCATAAATTCGCTATTAGCCTGTAAGTCCGATATTAGCCCATGCATTTCTTCTCACACTCATGCAGCATGTGCAGTGATGCCGGATGCAGGAAGATCACCAGCCAGTGGGTAGAAAGTCGTGTGGATCCAGTGGCGGTGGGAGCCTCTCAGCACTGGTGTGAGTCTCCATGTGGCTCCTCCAGCTTCAGGGCTCTGGCTGCCATCAGCCGGGCTCCATGTGGCTTGTCAACCGAATGTGAAGCAGAGAGTGTGTGTGAGTCACCTCCAGGGAGGAAGACCTGAGTTCCCAGAATCCTCAGAAGAAGGTCATGCCCACACAGAGGCGTCATTGGCTATGGCCTGATTGACAGGCTAGACTCCACCCCTTTGCTCAAGTTGACAGATTATGTAACTGCCATCAGGTCAGCCCCCCACTCGTGGTGAACCAATCCAAAATGACAAGGATTTCCTTGCCACCTGGTCCTGCCCCCACCCCCACCTCCATGACTGCTTACAGATCAAATAGTTCAGGCAGGTTTTCCTTGGTGGATTTTTGGAAAGTGGATCACCAGGCAGCCTTTTGTGGAAATTCCGCTGCACCCTGTCTGACACCCTAACAGCACACAATCCCATGAGGTGCACTGGCTGGGAATCCAACCTGGCATCCTTAAGAGTCAGGAGAGCTTTCCCAATAATCCAGCCTATCTTATTTAGACAGCCTATCTTATTTAGACAGGTTCATCCAGCCTATCTTATTTAGACAGACCTGCAGAGATAATAGCACGCACAAACACAAGACAGAGCAAAACCATGCAACAATATACAACAAACCACTGACAAAGAACAAAACACAAGAAAGAAAAGCTTGTAGTTAGTTCAAGGATCATTTGTTGGCCTTTAGGCATGTTTTCCAGTCTAGTCTGTTGGGGCACCACGCCCTGGCCCCAAAGTCCACTTTCAGCATTCCCTGGGGACCTCGTCACTCCATTCCCTTGCTGTTCTGCTGCACTCCCCCAGTGCTTTGCCTCGGTGTGGTGGGATCAGGTCGGGCGCAATTCCCACACTGTGTCTCCGGTGCTGTCCCCCGCAGGACCATGGGTCAGTGAGGGACGTCATGTCTCATAGTGGGGCTGGCCCTGTGGTCCTCTCTGTGGACTGACTGCTCTAATTGGGGTCATCGTCCTCAAGGCCTGGTGGGCCAGGCTGTGCTCCACTCTCTTCTACTCCCCCTTCATCTGCTCCCGTGTGCTCCGATCAGATATGTCCCTCTCCCGGAGCTGCAGAGTCAATGCCGTCCTTTTTCTTATCTCCTCTCTCTCTAAATGACCACTAGCTGCTTAGATGCCACCAGGGCTAGGGGAGAAATGCAAAGTCACAACCCCATCTTTATTTCCCTTGAGCCTCTCCGTTCTTCCTCATGGTGGGTACGTGGGGTCTAGAGGTCGTTACCGTCACCACGCTACTAGTCCCCTCTGTTGTGCTTGCAAGCAGGTTGACTCATGGCCGAGCTCCTCTCTTTTCGAATACCTGATGGACTTGGTGGATAATACCGGCACACTTTGTTAACCGCCTTCTGTTGACCCTCTTCTCTAGGTCTACTCTGTGTGTGTTACCATCCCCAAGGCTCTGCCACTGAGTCAATGCTGGCTCATAGTGACCCCATGAGGACAGGGTGGGACTGCTCTTTGGGTTTCCAAGACTAAATCTTTACAGGAGTAGACAGTCTCATCCCCCCCATCCCCCGTGGCTGGTGTGTTCACGCTGTTGGCTGTAAGCAGTGTACAGCCTGGTATATAACCCGCTGCCCCACTGGGGCTGCTTCAGGATAGCGTAGATGACAGTTTCACCAGCAATCTTACCGCTGCCTATCATGGACCTCCATTTCCCCAACCTCTAAGACTACTCACTCCTGATGTGTAAGCCAAGGTCCTGTGTTTGAAGCACCCCGCTTCTGGTACCAAGTCCTTCTTCGTTAGGGTCATTGAGGTAGTTAGTTTATTGTGCCAACTCGGCCAATAAACACATGTGGGGTTAATTGAAGGGCAGACGGATAAATGGCTCCGTGAGCCTCGCCTTTGTAGTTCTCAGGTCTCTTGCTTTCTGATGGTCAGACCAGGGTGCAGCTGCCTTAGCCAGGTCCCTGCTTTAGCTGGCAAGACTCACTTCCTGCAAGACATCCCTAACGAGAAGCCACATGGACCTACCCCGATGCAGCCCTGGATGCTGGAGCAGCTGTGTGGAGACCCCTGCCAGCGCTGAGATGTTTACATATTCACTGACACGGCTTTCCTCCTGCAGTTGGCGTCATTGCATCTGTTTTGTGAGATGGAGGAGGACTTTGTGGATTGGTGTTGGACATATGGGTTAATATTGGACTTGTGGGCTTGGGCAGCACTGGGTTGGGATGTTTTCTTGATGCACATTTAATCTTTATGTAAAACTCTCTTATACGTGAGTTTCTGTGGATTTGTTTCTCCAAAGTACCCAGACTGACACAGTCATGCTAGGGGATGTAGTAAATAAACCCTAAGCGCACCCTACGGAGCTTCCTCATTCACATTGAGGTCAGTCCCGAGCAAGAAAAGGAGGTGCTCTGGCCCACAGAGGCTGGTGGAGGCCCTGGCTCCTGGAATATGGGACTACTAGGAACTTCCTGACTGAGGACACAGCACGGGGGGCATTTCTGGATGTGGGCAGATCAATATCTTCCACGTTCCACGGACCCACAGCTCAATCTCATGGTCTCATCTACATGCGAATGAGCAGGGCCACAGTTCTCCAATGTTAGTGGGGGCTATAGTTGAAGTAGAGAGCTAGCCATCGCTGCCACCACACAGCCACCGGTTTAATACTCAAGCTCGCTCACAGACTGGTGCCATCATTCCCATTTCACAGATTGGGAAACTGAGGAGCTGACCGTTCAAAGCGTTTGCCTTCAGGGCGGATGCGACTAGCAGGTCCTTGGGCCAGACTTGGATCCAGATGATCCTGGCTCTGGGTTCCCCCTGGGATTTTTGTGAGAATGAAACGATCCTGGGGCCTCTGACATAATTAACACGCACCTGTTATCGTTTCCTTTTGTTAATGTTGTCAGCATTCGCTTACACTGGAAGCTGGCGGCTAAGAGTTCCTATAGATGGGAAGCTCAGGAAAAGGGTAGATGGTGGAGCCAAAAGACTGAGCCTGAGGGTTCCAGGAAAATGGTGTCACCTGCTTGTTCTCCTCTCATCACCACCAGCATTGTATCCATGGGGGGTGGGGGGGATTGAACAGGTACTGTGCCCGACACTGTGCTGGGCTTTGCATACATTCTCTCATTTCCTCTTCACTCCGTTCCTGTCAACTGGGTGCTTCTTTTCTTGTGTGTGTGTGTGTGTGTGTGTGTGTGTGTGTGTGTGTGTGTGTGTGTGTAGCATTTTACTGTGAATGGGGCAACATTTTAGAGATCAGTTTTACATTCAGCACTTCAATATACAGTTTGTTTCAGCTCATCCATTGCCGTCCTTTCAATGTTACACTACTGAGCTTACTTCCTCCCTGAGCTTCCTGTCTCCACTCCTCTTCCTTTCCTAACACTTCTGAATGGTGTCCTTGGGTCAATGCTCCCCTTTTGATCTCAAATGGTTGATTATTCTAGGGTGTGCATACTACCCCAGGGAGGGACGGGTGGGGTGGAGGGTGGGGTTGGCCTGGGTGTTTGCTGGTGGTTCTGGCCCACGATTGTACCTGTGCATAATATGTGATCTTAGGGCTTTGGTTCCACCCTCACTGAGGGTCTTCACCCCAGCTGTCAGGTCCCAGGCCTGTGGTCCATGGTTCTAGGTCTTGCTGGCCTTGTCAGGTCCAGGGCCGGCTCTGTCCATGCCTTGCCAAGCTGGGTAGACACAGCATCCTAAGGAACACAGGTTTCCTTGAGAGTACAACAGCCACAACCCCCCTCGCTTTGACTCTGCTTTTGTGGTGACCCCAGCCTGGTCTTCCCTGACAGCCGCGGAGCTGGTGTCTCCCCAGATGCTGCAGGCAGGTGAACTAGGACTCAGATTCCACCAAGTGACCCAGGCCAGCTGATGGATCTGACCATCCGTGTCCTCATCTGTGCACTAGGGGAACAAGCTATCTCCCTTTAGCTCACGGGGATACAACCAGTTAATTCGTACACAGTCCTTAGCTCAGTGCTGGACACATTATAAACCACCCACTGGTAGCAAGCATTCTTATTATAAACACACCCAGTGGTATACACATTATAAACCCAGCGGTAACACTGTAACAAGTATGCGTGTATTATTATTACTACTACTGAGTGGTTTTGAAGTGCTACTCTCCTTGCTTCAAAATACGTTCCCTAAACCTTATATCACAGCCACCTATGGGGTTCGACACAGAGTGGCCCTAGTAGACAGAGGAGAATCGGCCCTTTGGGTTTCTGAAGCTGCAAATATTTATGGGAGCAGACAGCCTCATCTTTCTCCCTGGGGTGGATTTGAACTGTCGGCCATGTGGTTAACAGCCCAACACTGCACCACCAGGTCCCTGTGAGTCAGAATCCACTCAGGGCAGTGGTGTTTTTTGTATGCCCTGCGCCATCTATTGAGTGGATGGACAACCATAAACTAGTGTGTAGGTTTTTGGCGTTGGTGAGTTCTCTCAGTTCCCCGTGACTCTGATTTCTGTTGAACTAATCCCACCCACCCCCTCACCCTGGACTAATAACTACCTAACTCCTAGCGTGATGGGAAGTGCATGGCAGGTAGTTCAGTGTTTAGGAAGGGTTATTCCTGCAGACACTGTGGGCACATGTGACCCTGTGCTCACAGAGCTCTCAGGATGGTGGGGGATGCAGTAATTTATTGGTCCAGTAATCAGATAGGCGTAGCTTTGTGTCTGTGGCCGTTGCTCCAGTTGAAAGCTGTTAGAGGCTTCAGGGGTGTTTACTGAGACCCTTAATGTGGGTGGGGAGAAGGGCAGGCTTCCCTAAGGAAGATAACACAGCATATGCAAAGGGCCTGTGGCAGAGAGAGCAGGGTGACAAGTGTGGCTAGAGTGGGAGAGGGGAGCAGGGCAGGGGTTGGACCAAGCAAGGCTCTATATGGCAGGAGTCTGTGTTTCCCCAAGGGCATGAAAGAGTTCGAGGAGTTTTAAGGAGGGTGATGCCGTGAACAGATTTGTGTTCCCAAAGGCTTGGTGGGCTGCAGTACCAAACTGGAGGGAGTAGCTAAGTGGGCATAGAGTGGCAGTCAGATAGTACCACCACCCCTCATGTCACCCCAGTGGTAAGAACACTTAGTCATTTGCTCAAAGCCACTGAGACAGTAATGGTAGAGATTTAAACTCCAGTCCAAGGGACCGGAATTCTACCTTCTACCCACCTGGGCCTCCTCCCAGTGGGCATCTGGTCCAAACACTTATCCCCAGAGAAGGACACTGTCAAGTGCAGCAGTTCTCAACCTGTGGGTCGGGACCCCTTTGGGGGTCAAATGACCCTTTTACAGGGGCTGCCCAATTCATAACAGTAGCAAAATAACAGTGATGAAGTAGCAGCAAAAATAATGTTATGGTTGGGGGTCACCACAGCACGAGGAACTGTATGAAAGGGTCACGACATAAGGAAGGTTGAGAACCACTGCTCTAGTGTGCGGTCACACAGCACAGCTGGAAGCAGAGTCCCAGGTTTTCTGGGTTCTGTATGTGTGATGCATTGGCTTGTCCACAGCAGGTCGCTTCTGGGAAGCAGCGCAGGTGAGAGACTGTCCTGGCGACAGCACGTTGGAATGTCCTTTATGACCCGACTGTACCACCTCTGGTCTTATTCGGTACAGCTCCCACTCAACCTCGGAGGTCTTCATTTGCCAATGACCAGCCAGGGCGCTCAGGTGTGCTAAACACAGACCCACGGAGCATCCCCTGTGAGTTACAACCTGGAAGCGCAGCAGGTCGGCAGCTTGAGCAGAGACATACAAGGGCCAGCCTCAGAGGTGGAGGCTGCATGGCCTCACCCCATATTTGTGATTTTTTTTTTTGGAGTGGGGAGAGTCTTTGTCCTAGTTTCTTCCTGGCTGATGAATGGATGTATGCCAGGCGGCTGCAGAGGTAAACCCCATCCCTTCCCGCCCTCTGCACGCCCTTGGGACTGTCCGCAGTGGGGAGGGGAGCGGAGCAGCCTTCCCCGCCTCCCTTGGGCCTGGCCACTGGCAGCCCTTTCCTTTCTGACTTGTTCTGGGTCCACCCTCCCCAGCATAGCCGGGCCTGATCTCAGACCCGGGGCTTATGGAATCGGGGTGGGTTTCATTTTGATGCACAAAGAACCCCACAGGTGCACAGTGATCCCTCTGATGGTAGCAGCTTATAAAAGAGACACAGACCAGTGCAGACGAGGTCCCTCTGAACGGGGAAGGTCCTTCGTGCTCTGAAAGGTGACTGACTGACTCTGTGACCCGCTACAGAGCATCTGGGGGTCATGGCAGTTCCGAAGGTTCTGGGGCTGGCCGTGGGGCACGGGTGGGCTTATAGCAAGGGTGTGTCTCCCACCCCCACTGCAGGGAGAGGAGAGCAGGGGGCCCTCCACGTCAGCACCTCTGAACTTCACACCAGTTCTTCCTTGCTAGGAGTCCTGCTTCCACCCACCTCAATCCTCCCAGCCTCCTTCTGCAGCAAAGCTTTCTCTGTGGCTCCAGGAAGAGTCCGGAAGCCTTTTTTGCATACCACTGGGGCAGGCCAGCGATAGGAGAGAGGCCAATGGCCATGCTCCCAATGGCTAAGGGTGTCCCCCGACCCCCACCCGTGGTTCCCTGCTGTAGCTCCCTGCCCCCACTTCCCATCTGGCTCCGCTGCTGGAGCCCATATTGCTTGCGGCTGCATGTCTTCTTTGATCCCAGCACAAGAGGAAGCAGCCACCAGCAAACATGCCTTTTCCCCAGCCAGGCCTCCGGCCGCGTAGCCTGTCATGGAACTTTCTGGAAAGCGTGGTGATGACCCTGGGAGGCAGTGAGCACAGGCCCAGCAGGCTGTCTCCCTGTGCTGTGTGACGCTGGACCAGCAACCTTGGAGTTGGCTGACTCCTGGGGCCCCTCGTGTGAGAGAGAGAGCCTGGCTCCCCGGGGATTCATGGCTCAGCTTTGTGAGTTCGATCCCCAGGCCTTTCTCCCGAGGCCCCTCTCAGCTCTCTCAGATAGGAATTGGAGATGAGATAAGATCGGGCTCTGTGCCTCCCATCCCACCCTACCCCACGGAGTCTTAAGAGACCACACTTTGGAGAACCATGGGCCCCAGAAATTCATCGTTGAGTTAGTCTGGATAGACTAGAGAAATGAAATTCATAAACACTCATATTTTATAAGAGAGTTTTATATAAAGGGTCAGTGTACATTCAGAAAGCATCCCAACCCAGTGCTGTCCAAGCACATAAGTCTGGCATTGGCTCACATGTCTGACACAGATCTAGAAAGCCCTCCTCAATCTCACAAAACACACGCAATGATGCTGACTGCAGGAGGAAAGCCGAATCAGTGAATGTGTCAGCATCTCAGCATTGCCAGGAATCTCCACACAGCTGCTCCAGCACCCAGGGCTGCATTGGGGTAGGTCCATGAGGCTTCTCCTCAGAGATGTCTCACAGGAAGTGAGTCTTGCCAGCTGAAGCAGGGACCTGGCTGAGGCAGCTGCACCCTGGTCCAACCATCAGAGAATGAGACCAGACAGGTGAGGCTAACCAAACCATTTGTCTCTCTGCCCTTCAATGAATCCCACATGTGTTCATTGGCCAGGTTGGCACAATAAACCTTAACGATCACAGTCGTTGCTGTCAGGTGCTGTCAAGTCAGTTCTGACACACAGCGACCTCAAGTACAAGAGTGCAGCACCGCAGGTCCTGTGTCACTCTACAACTGTACTTAGATTGGAGTCCATTGTTGCCGCCACGGAGTCAGTCCGTCTCGCCGAGGGCCTTCCTCTCTTTCACTGACCCTCTCTTTTACCAAGCATGGTGTCTTCTCTAGGGACAGGTCTCTCCTGACAGCATGTCCCAAGTACATGAGATGAAGGCTCCTTATCCCTGCCTCTAAGGAGCATTCCGGCTATACATCTTCCAAGACAGATTTGTTAGTTCTTTTACATTAGACATTTGTGTAAGAAGTGTTTGCAAAAGGGATTCTGTAGCCAGAAAAATCACTGACTCGGACAATCCCAAGGCTCTTCAGGCTCTAGGGCCCTAAGGCTGATGGAGGGGTCCCTCAGCATCCCTCTGCTTTGGCCAGTGAGGCAAGACGTGAGGTGTGCCCTCGGAGGAGGCTCAGGGTAACACCGAGTGAGGTGGGGTGGGGTGGGGAATGAGGACAAAGGCCAGGGCTATGTTTGGAAACTCGCCAGAATTCAGGGAGGAAGAGAGGCGAAAAGGAACAAGCAAAACCAGCATTGGAAGTGAGCCCAACTGGAGAGAGGAGCCCTGGTGCTGTCACGGTTACGTATTGGGCTGCTAGCTACAAGGTGAGCAGTTCAAGCGCACCAGCCACGTCTTGGCAGAAAGATGAGGCTTTCTACTCCTGTAAAGAATTAGTCTCGGGAACCCACCGGGACAGTTCTACTCTGAGTCAGAACCCACTCGGTGGCAGTGACGGGCGAGTGGCCAAGTCCAAGATGACCCTCTTCTTGGCCTGCCCACAATGGTTTGTAAGTCTGCTTCTTTCCTGATGCCCAGCTCCTTCTGTCCGCCTTTCTCTGCTACCCCCTCAGGTGGCCCTTCTGATATAAAGAAGCAGGGGTGGGCCTCATCAAAGCCGCCTCTGAACCAAAATTAGCCGAGGTCAGCCAGACCCGGTTCCCCGACCTACCCACCAAGTCACAGGCTGTCACTTGTCAGAGCGGCATGCTCGCCCCACCCCCACCCCCTGGGAGGCTTAGCGCCCATGTTTGAAACTGACTGGCCTCAGGGCCTAAAGCAATTTGCTTTCCCCTTACATTTCCAGCGAAGTCGTTTTTACATACACCAACGGCATCGTTTCTGAACATCTGACCCCCATCCATGAGCAAATGATGATTTTGGTTCCTTGGACTCCCGATGTGATTTATGTACTTCTTACCATGTCGGATATGTTTGATTTTATAGGGGATGGATCACAGCATGGTAGTTGCAAATCAGGGACCAAGACCAGACAACCTGGGTTCAAATCCCAGCATCGCCACTTTGGGACAAGATCTCTGTGAGCTTCCGTTGTCTGTGCTGCGAGAGTGGCCTGCCTCCCAGGAACGTTCAGGGGATTTATAATGAGATTTATAAGCCCGTTAGGATTGGTAGTGTGGGGTTAGGCTGTGCTAGCTCTTTTGTTGAAAATTATCATTGCAATAATCTAACAAAACCTTTTATGATCGCATTCATCATGTTATAGTGGTTCTCAACTTTCCTAATGCCGCGACTCTTTAATACAGTTCCTCAGTTTGGGGTGACTGTCCCCCCACCATAAAATGATTGTGTTCCTACTTCACCACTGTCATTTGACTACTGTTATGAATCGGGCGACCCCTGTGAAAGGGTCATTTGACCCCCCCAAAGGGGTCCCAACCCACAGGTTGAGAACCACTGTTAAAGTGGGTTGTCCACAAGCTGTCAATCTTGTCACTGCTCTGGATTCAACTTTTGTATCTCCAGTCCAACTTCTGGCCTAGGGTAGGCACTTCCACATATTTGAGCAACTAATGAGGCCACTAGAATATAAGCTTGGTGAGGGCAGTGATTTGTGGCGTAGTGGTCATGTGTTGGGTTCCTGATTTCGTGGTTAACAGTTCAAAACCACCAGTCATCCCTCGTGGGAAAGATGAGGCTTTTCACTCCCATAAAGAATTGTCGTTTCAGAAACCCACAGAGGGAGTTCTACCCTGCCCGACAGGGTCAGCTTGAGTCAGAGCTGACTTGGTGGCAGTGAGTTTGGTTTGGGGTGGTTCCCTGCTGCCATCAGCGCTGTAGCATCCGTGACCTGCTCGGTGAACCATGGGCGCAGCTGCGGTCTGTTCTCACCTTCTGTGTTGGATTTCAGCCAGTGCACATCCTGCAAGGCCACCCCCGACTGTCCGTGGAGGTGTGTGTTGCCGTGAGTGGGACGGGTTTCAGCAGAGTGTCCCCCTGCAATGGATGAACAATCTGGACTCCCGAATAGCGCCAGTAAAAGCCCGGTGGATTACAACGGTTCCCTCAGCAGCCACTCATGAGGAGGACTCAGGAGCGGGCAGCATTGCGTTGAGTCCCTGGGGCCACTATGCTTCGGGGGACAACTTCACAGCAACTCTTTTCAGAAAGAGATGGCTAGTCGGAGCCCTGGTAGCATCGTGGTGATGTGTTGTGCTGCTGACTGCAAAGTCAACAGTTCAAAACCACCGGCTGCTTCCCAGGAGGAAAAAATGATGCTTTGTACTTCCACAAAGAGTTACAGTCTTAGAAATCTACAGGGGCGATCCGACCCTGTCCTATAGGGCCACTGTGAGCCGGGAGTCCAAGGAGCTGCACTAACAGGCAAACCTATAGCCTGGAGCTGTCCATTGGCTAAGTGGCCGGAGTCTTTGGTATTTCCAGTTTCTCTGCCCTGGAAATCATTCTCCCTACCCGCCGCCACCCCTGCTAGCTTGCTTGTCTTTGAAGAACAGAGAGGATACGATCGCTCATTGTTGTGTCTCTCTACCGGCCAGTCTCCAAGCCACATTTGCTGCCACCAAGTCAATTCTGATGGAATTGCCCCTGTCGGTTTCCGAGACTAGCTTTTTACAGGAGTAGAAAGCCTCATATGTCTCCCTTGGAGCGACTGGTGGAGTCAAACTTCTGACCTTGCAGTGAGCAGCCCAACACGTAACCTACGATGCCAGCTGCAGCTCAAGCTCTCCACTGAGAGCGGTGTCTGCCTGGCCTCTCACATCTTAGAGCGGCAAGAAGCCTTCACAGGTCTCCTGAGGCCTGCAGTCCGCTGCAGTATCAGCTGGACTCTGAAAACCAGGCACGTGAGAACTAGACGACTAGACTTGGGGTTGCATTGCTGCCAGCAGATGGGTAACTGGGGGGACTGAGAGCTGATGCTGTTTTTTTGAGGTGCAAAGTCCTCCTTCAGGGCTGGGGCTGGACCACCAAAGCAGGCTCTGGGCCAACTGGGCCAACTCACAGCACCACCACCGGTGCCAGTGTGGCGCTGTGCTCCTCCGGGTTTCCATGGCTGACCCTTCAGAACTAGGTGGCCAGGCCTTTCTTCCGAGGGCACAGGGCCACAGCCAGGCTGGTGTCCCTCTCTATGAGATCACGCTGCTCCAGGCGAGAACACGCCAGACTTTGTTCCTTTTCCTTCTCATAGTTGCCAGCCTCAGGCTCCTGGCGACCCAGGGGCGACTGAAGGAGATGCTTCTGGTCCCGCCATCCCCACGATGGGTTTCCGATCGAGAGGCTCATAAGCAATAGAATTTCTACCAGATGCTTTTTCAGAACTAGACCACCAAGCCCTTTCCCCCAGTCCACCTTAGTCTGGAGGCTCAGCTGGAAGCGGTTCAGTCCTCATAACAACAGAGATCCTCAGGGGACAGGAGAGTGAGTGGCCTAGCAGGAGGCACCTTGTCTGGAGAGCCAACTCTGTTCTTCTGCATGGAAGGCATGATTCCACTTCTGAATGTCAGCTCTCCCAAGAATCTCCATCCTTTGTTGTCCTATAGGGGCGCTGTGAGTCGGCATCAGCTTGATGGCAGTGACTTTGAGTTTTGTTTTTATATGCTCATAATATTTGTTTATTCATTTCTTTTAAAAGATTTTTATTTATAAAAAATTTACTTTTAGTATTATACTAAAAATCAGAAAATGGTTTCAGTAAAATCATGAATCATATGGGGATATCTATTTTTTAAATCATTTTACTGGGGTGCTCGTGCAACTCATCACAATCAATCCCATTCATCCATCCATCCATCCATCCATCCATCCATCCATCCATCCATCCATCCATTGTGTCAAACACACTTGCGCATTTGTCGCCATCCTCATTTTTGAAACATTTTCTTTGAGTTTTTTTCCAGGGTGTCCATGAGTTGGAACCACCTGGACAATAGTGGGTTTGGGGGTTTCTTTAGGGGGTGGGGTGTTGGTCTCTCTCCATCTTTCCAGGGAGCTACGAAGTACCAGGCGTTGATCTAACAGGAAACCGTGTGCCAGTGCCCCTCGTTAGGCCTCGGATGAAAACATTTTCCTCCCGAGACGGTGTGGCACCTATCAATTCAGATTCTTTACCTGCGTGACTTTCACCTGATGCTCCTCTTGACTGACTCAGCCCCCGTGCGCTTCTTTCTCCCAACGCTCAGGGAGCAAATTTACCTGCCAATTGAGTGGAACCCAGGAAAGACACTCGTGGGAGACAGGGGGAAGGAAAGAGCCTGCTCGGAACATATCAGGCGATCCTGACAGTAAATGTGAACCTGGCCTGGGTTGCTGTGGATTCCACAGGTGTGCACGGTATAGAAAGTCCTCTCAGCTATTTCTAGAAATCACACAACCGCTCTATGGAGTGGGGTCTCACTGAAACTCACTGCCATCGAGTCAATGCCAACTCATAATGGCCCTATAGGACAGGGTAGAACAGCCTCTAAGTTCCCGAGACAGTAACTTTTTATGGAAGAAGAGCGCCCCATCTTTTTGGCCTGCTGACCTTACAGGTAGAAGCCCGCCCTGTAGCTCACTGCCGCCGAGGTGGTTCTGACACATGGTGATGCTCTAGGACAGAGCGGAACTGCACCTGTGGTTAAAGTCGCAAGACTTTGACTCTTTAAGGAGCAGTTGGTTGTATCTTCTTCCTATGGAGTGACTCTTGAGTTCGAGCTGACCTTAAGCTCCTGGTCACTAAGTGAGTGACAGCATTGGGCGTCTGTTGGCTTCTACCCGAGGGCTCTTTCGTTGGCCCCCAGTCTCAGTTAAAGGTCCTTAAGTGACACAGATAGTTTGTGCTTGGCTGTTAAGTCATCCTAAAGGTTGATGGCTCAAACCTACCCAGCAGCACCGCAGAAGGAAGACCTGGCAAACCACTTCTGGAAAGTGCACAGCCCAGCAAACGCCATGGAGCAGTTCAGTTCTGGAACACACAGTGTTGCCTTGTATCAGAAGTGACCCTGTGACAGCGGGCTTGCAGGTTGGTTGAGCTTCGTCAGTGACCTAGTGCTGCCATCACAAGAGATCCCCGAGTATTTATTTTCTCTCACAGTTCAGGAAACTGGATGTCTGAATTAAGGACGTGGCTCTAGGTGGTGGCTTCTCTGAGTCTGTTGAAGCTTCTAGTAGCTCCCAGCTACTATTTCTTGACATTTCTATCAGTTTTCCTAGGGTGTCTTCCTTCTGTGACTGTCTCTTGTGTCTGTTCAGCTCTTGATCTGACCTCAGGAGTGATTGGATTCAGGGCTCATGCGACTGTGCCATGCCCAGTGAACATAACAAAGGAGGCCTGCTCTTTCCACAGATATAGGGGCCGGGACCTCAACACAGATTGGTGGGTGGTACTCAATTGGACCCATAATGCCTCTCCAAGGTGCTCCAGTAAGCTGCAACTTTGGGTTCAATCTCTATCTCAATGGGTGGGGATCGGAGTGAGGATGGAGGATCAGAAGCCAAATCAGGACATGGGTGTCACCCAGATTTTAGCTTCCCAAATCTTGGGACCACAAAACCCAAACTAAACTCACAGCCATTGAGTTGATGCCAACTCATAGTGATCCCACAGGGCAGGGTAGAACTGTCCCTGTGAGTTTCTGAGACTCTTAATTCTTAGAGGGAATAGAAAACCCTGCCTCCCCACCCCCCACCCCCCCCAGGGAGCAACTGGCAGTTTCGAACTGCAGACCTTGGGGTTAGTAGGCCAACACATAACCACTACACTACCAGGGCTCCTCAGTCTCTGGCATTCTTTCATCCCTCTCCCGCAGGAGGGAGCTTGCTCTGACCCAGACCCCCTGAAACTTTTTGTTTCGGGCTCAGAAGCTGCGAGGGGAAGATCAGGGGGTTGGGTTGGTGGGGTGTTCACTGAGAAAGGAAAGGAAGGGTGGTGGGAAGAGGGGGGCCCTGGATCATCTGAACCTCTTCACCAACTAAAGTGGGCCGGCCATCCTGGGCTCCCTCACCATCCACAGAGTGGGCTTTTCTGGAGGAGCTGGTACGTAGCTCTATTCTGCTCTTTGCAAAGAAAGTCACAAGTACAGAGCATGCAAAGCAGGGTGCCCCTCCACTGGACCATACAGTCTGTCTGGCTCCCCAGCACCTCCCTAAAAAAAGTACCAACCATGTTGTGCTAGATATCTGTTCCTAGATGGCTTCCGTCATTTGGGGCATATTTTGCCAAAAGTTTGCGGTCCAGAGGACTGCCACAACCACCCACAGGGGCTGTCTGAGGGGTCTTCGTCTTGCCTCGTGCTTTCCTTAAAGTGAGAGGAACATTCTGTGGCAGGAAAGCCATCGAGCTGATTCTGACTCAGAGCGAACCCCAGATAGGGGTCCCCATGGCTCTGGGAGCAGTCCAACCATTGCCTGACATCATCACCAGCGTTCTTCTAAACGGAGACGTGCCAGAGGTTAGGGACTGCAATGCCTATCGAGGTCTGCTGCTGTTGCTGCTGCTGCTCCTTGGTCGGTCTGTCTGTCTGTCTCTCTCTCTCTCTCTCTCTCTCTCTCTCTCTCTCTCTCTCTCTCTCTCTGTCTACTGTTCACCAAATTCTGTTTGCGCATAACCCTGTGTGCACATGCACACATGCACCTACATTGGCTCAGCAAAGCTGTCAGAAACCAGACATCTGTCATGGTTTCTGCGTTTGTTTTGATTTTGTTTTTTCATCGGTTAATCATTGAACATTTAATGAAAACCAGACAAGCTACTGCCAAGTGCCCAAGTCGGCAGCTCAATCAACCAGAAGCCAGTTGCCATCCACTAATCCAATCTCAAACGCAGCTCACATGCTTTCAGTGCATCACAAGGAATTCTATCCTACTCGCATGATGTCGCCAAGGTAGACAAGAGAATTCGCTTTAACAGTGTGCGGGGCTGAGGGCTGGTTTGTCTCAGAGGGACAGCCCCCATCGCTCTGCCGCTGCTGGATAGAGGCATTGACCCACATCTGGATAGTCAGGGCACAGGAAGGTCTCCACGTCACTTGCATCCACCTGCTTCTGGCCTACTGTGTGATCAGGTTGGATAACTAAGTGTGGCAGTTACATCATCGCCTGTCAGCTTGAGTGAAGGGGTGGAGTCCAGACTGTCAATCAGGTCATAGCCAATGAGTTTTCTGTGTGATCATGGCCTTCTCCTAAGGATTCAGGGAGTTCCTGTCTTCCTCCCTGGAGGCGGGACACACACTCTGTCTCTGCTTTGTCTTCCTGTTGATAAGACACATGGAGACAGGCTGATGGCAGCCAGAGTCCTGGAGCTGGAGAAGCCATGTGGAGACCCATGCCAGCGCTGAGAGGCTTCCACCACCACTGGATCCACAAGACTTTCCACCCACTGGCCTGTGATCTTCCTGCATTCGGCATCATTGCATGGTTAGATGAGTCTAAAGAGGAATTTATGGACTGGTATCAGACACATGGGCTAATATCAGACTATGGACTTGATCTGGACTGGGCTGGAATGTTTCTTGATATACAATTGCTCTTTGATATAAAGTTCTCTCTTACACATATATGAGTGTCAATGAATTTGTTTTTCTAGTCAACCCGGACTAGCACACTAAATCTCCACTGTCTACCTACTACATCACCAGAAATATTTCCAGCAAATTCATCAGCAAAATCAAAGGAGGTGCTGTCAGCTATCCAAACAGATGAATTTAAAAAATGTTTCTAAGAATGGAATTGCAGATTTGACAAGTGTATTAAGTGTAATGGAGAGTAGTTTGAAGGTGATAAGGTTGTTGGTTTTTTAAAAATTAAATACATAGCTTTTTTGGGTGGGAATCCATTTTATGGGGGTATCCCCTCGCTTATATTCCTGAGATGATGCGCAGGCTCTCTGGAGGGTGCTTCCTGAGCTAAGTCTCTGTAAAACCTGGATGTGTCCAAGCGTGCTCTCAATGATTTGCCAACTACTGGGAACGGGATGAGGAATTGTGTGAGAAGATGCTCCCGTTCCCTCCAGTCTGGGTGTCCAGCTCCAATAAGGAGTGTGACTTTGAAGTCCCTGGACAGGGTAGAGCTGCCCTGTGGGTTTCTGAGGCCATAACTTTTTGGGAGAGTAGAAAGTCCCATCTTTCCCCCACGAAACAGCTGCTGTTTTTGAACCCCTGACCTTGCAGCCAGCAGCCCAACTCAGCCACTATGCCACCATATCTCCTACTGGATAACAAGGCTGAATCAGGAACCAGGCAGTGGGGGTTGGAGGACAGGGTGGGGATCAGGGGGTGTTGAAGGACATTGTGTACTGGACCAACCAGGGTTAGAAGAGGAAAGCCATCTTCCCCTAACTGTGAAGGAGTGGGAGATGTTAGGGGCCTTGGTGCCATAGTTGTTGCACATTGGGTCAAACACAAGGCCAGCAGTTCAAAACCACCAGCCCCTCTGCAGGAGAAAGAGGAGGCTTTCTACAGCTATAAAGACTTACAGTGTCGGAAACCCACAGGGACACTTCCACCCTGTTCTATAGGGTCACTGTGGGTTGGAATGAGCTTGATGGCAGTGAGTTTGGTTTGGGATGACGGGGGCAGGTGTTGCAGGGGGCCAAGCCCAGGGTCTAAGAGGGATGGCGGGGAAGGATGAGCTAGTGGACTAGAGGCCCCTGCACTACCCGCCCAGCCCTGGTCTCGGCTGTCCATGCGGCCTGGCAGACAGAGCTTTGTTACCACAGAGATTCTGTTCTCAGCGTTTCGTGAGCCATTGCTCTATTCGGTCTGCACGGTCATCCCACGGGGTGTGAGCTGCTATTGGTCCCATTGTACAGCTGAGGACACAGGCCCAGAGAGGCTGGGTGAGTAGCCTGAGGTTCCACAGTCAGTAAGCGGCACAAGCGGGACTCAGTCCGGGAGCTGTTGGAGCTTATGCTTTCACCTACCGTGCTGCCCTTCCATGCAGGACATTCTGTTGAGCAAGGCACGTGCTCACGACCAGGGTCATGATGGAGGAACTTAACAGGGCTGACCTAGGCGGCCCTGAGCTGATTTAGGGGACGAGGGGTGCGCTCTGGACCTGGGTGGGGTTTAAACAGGCTCCCTCTTCTTTGTATGTGGACGTCAAGTGCACACTCGCTTGTTCTCTTTGGGACGGACGGACGGGTGTCAATGTTGCAACTGCATTCGGGAGAGCCACCGCCACAGTGTGGTGTGGAGAGGAAGTGTGTGCACGCGAGTGAGCTTACCTGAGTCCGTGGAGTCCCTGGGTGATGTAAGTGGTTAACACATTCTCCTGCTGATGGCAAGGTTGGTGGTTTGTGGTCACCCAGAAGGGCCTTGGAAGAACCGCCTGGCCATCTCCTTCCCAACGGTCAGCCCCGGAGAAGCTGTGAAGTCCAAATCTGAAACACATGGGGTTGCCGGGAGCCTGTGTCAGCCTCAAAGCAACAGGCTTCTTGACTTTGGGGAGCCCCCGGGGAGAGGCAGGGCAGGCCACCATTGACATTGACCCAAAGGACATGGCCTGGGGCCAAACCTGTGCTCCGAGCGATATCACCTAACAGGAAGTCCTTCCAATGGAGGCCATGCTTGATTTCTGCCCAACCAAGAGGGAGTGCTATTCCTCATGGAGACGTGACTCTGGCTTGTTGAAGTATGTGGATGACATGCCTGGGGTCATAAGGAGAGTCACGTGTGCATTCTGACCCTGCAGAGAAGGAAGCACGATGCCTGGGCTCCCTGGGTTTGAGCACAGAAGTGGGGTCTTTGTAGGCGAGACTTGCATGGGGACTGTTCATCCCTTTACAAGTCTTTCATCTACAGCAGTATGTAAATTCCTATAAACCTCCCTATAAGCTGCACCCATCCAGTTCCCACAGGGGCCAGGGAGTCCTTTCAGCTGATGGCTGAGGCATGTTGACTTCATGTTCTGAAGCTGCCCATCTCACTCGGGAAAAATGTCCTTCGGTCCCAGCTGGTTCCATCCCGCAGGATTTTGTGGAGTCAATGACGACCCCCCTCCCCCATTGTGCTCGGGAAAAGATGTGAAGTTATGGGAGTTACATTTTTTTTTAAAAAAAGGACCTGTTAGTGCTCTATGACTGCACAACAAACTGCCCTAAAACCTAGTGTCTTAAAATCGCCCTTTTAGCTTGCTCCCGAGTTTGTGCGTCTGAATCTGGGAAGGGCTCCGCTGGGCAGTTCATCTGTGGTGCAAGGTAGTGGCAACTGGGGTGGTCCTCGATGCTTTGGAGCCCCTCTCTGTGAGGGGTAGCTGCCTCAGAGTCCACATCCTCTCCATGGGGCTTGGGCTTCTGGAGCCCGCTTCTAAAGGTAAGAAGTGGAAATGGCCAGCTCAAGGCTTATGGCCAATGCTGGTGCAGTATCACTTTCACCATAGCCTATTGGCCAAAGCAGTTGCAAGGCCTCCTTACTGTCAAGGGCATAGGGAGAATCCCATCCTCTGGAGGCATTGTCCTGCTAACTGCCAGGTTGGGGGTTCAAACCCACCAGCGATGCCACGGGAGACAGAGGAGGCTGTCTGCTCTGGTCCACATGTATAGTCTCGGCCACCCTAGGGAGCAGTTCTGTTCTGTCCTGCAGGTTGCTGTGAGTGGGAATCGACTCCAGGGCAGTGAGTTCAGTTTTCTTTGAATGGGGAAGCGTCAAGCTCATGCGGTGGAAGAGCAGCCCTCTTCCTACAGCTCTGGAATGTTCTCTGAGGAGGAGACTTCCCCCCACGCCTGCTGTTCGGCAGCAAAGGACTTCAAGCGATGCAGTTCAGTCAGTGACGATGTAGCCCAATCACAGGCAGGGACGCAACATCCCCTTGAAGAAGGAGCCCAGGGCCAGAGGGACAGGCTCTCTGATGGGGTGGCTGTGGGAGGAGGGCCACTGAAGGCTTCCAGGGCAAAGAGGCCACAGAGCTGGGTGTAGAAAGAGGAGCCGTGTGTACATTCCAGGCACAGGGAGCAGTATGCCTAAAGGCTCAATGGCGACTTTTGTGTGAGGTTCAGCTCATTACTTGGGTTTAATTTTAGTTAGATTCAAGTGTGGGTGTGTGTGCGTATATATGTATGCATATATATGTATATACACCCATACATATGCATATACCTGTTGCCGTCAAGCCAGCTGGATTCATAGCAATCCCATATCCTTTACAGAAGCAGACAGCTAGGTCTTTTCATCTATGGTGTTGATAGGTAGACTTGAACCAAAGACCTTGTCCAGTGCAAACCATTTGTACCCTGAAGGACATACATACATATCTGTATATTCCCGTACTTCATCGAATTATGCACTACTTAATGGCAATGTCTGATTGCATCTGCTTCCCTGGTCCCATCCCCCATAAAGTCTATTAGACTAAAGCTTTAAGGTAGATACAATGGTTTATCATAAAAACCGGGTGCTAATTTACATCGTGCATTAAAACATTATAATTATAATTACCACTGCCCTGCTTTGTTCAAGATATTTTCGTGTATCTGACAGGTGTTTACCTAATCTTGCTATGCATAGAAAAGTGCACTGTATACCGAGGCAAACCTCTGACTTGCTGGCAGTGTCTTTTAGCTGTACCGAACGGCGCCACCGCAAACAGCCCGCTCTTCACCTGCTCTGCATGGCCGCCTGCCTCCCAATTTGACTTCAAGCAGCCTTAAGAATGGAACCTGTTTGTCATCCTGCCTATGTGTAAAAGGTTGTTTGCACAACATCCAACTCGCACAGCGTCCTCTTCACAGAACATTTCATGATGTTATTACATGACTGTCTGTCTGTCTATCCATCCATCTATCACCAATATCTTTTAAACGGAGACCTCTACCCATTCTTTCATTCAGCAAGCACACCCTGAGCTACTAATGTGTGCTAGGCAGGGGCAGGGGCGGCAGGCGTGGAGAAAACAAAAGCAGGAAACAGGCACGAGCTTCGGTTGTATGATGGAGACCAACAACAGTGAGATGAGCTGGTAAACGTGTGAGGTGACTTGGGGTGGTGCCTGAGGTAAGGCGTGGGGTGCAGACCCGTGAGGATGCTGCTTTGGCAGGGAAGCTGGGAAGGCCCTCTCAGGCAGTGAACATTTGGTCACCCATTGGGCTACAAACTGCAAGGTCAGCAGTTCGAGACCACCTGTTGCACCGCAGAAGAAAGATGAGGCTTTTCTACTCCCATAAAAAAAGTCACAATCTTGGAACTCACAGTGACAGTTCTACCCTGTCCTATCGGCTTGCTGTGCATCAACGTTGACTCGATGGCAGTAAGTTGAAGGACATGAGGGCTGGTGTTGGGCAGAGGGTCCCAGGGGAAGAGCCGAGGTGAGGGCTGTGGGGCACGAACGAGTCTGTGGAGCTGCTTTGGCCCTGGTCTTCCCCCTAGCCCTGTGGTTCTCCCACTTGATGCAAGGCCCCCTGGCCACACGTCCGGTTTCCCGAGGTCTCCAGGTTAGGGGTAGGGTGGGATGCCCTCACCTGATCCTCATCTGCGCCTCATGGCCGCCTGCCTCCCAAGCTTCTGGAGGCGAGCGGCTGCAGGCCGGGTCTGGCAGCCTTCATCTTGCCCGATGCCTTCCTTTGCCGATGTTCTCAGCCCCCAGGATTCTGATTTCCAGTAGGGAGACCCTGACTGGCCTTCCATGCACTGTGGTTCCTGGGAAGCTGGGCCTGTCTTCTGATGGGGGGGCTGTCGGGCAGCTTCAATGAAGGGAGTAATTTCACTCATGAAAGACTGGGGCTAGGATTTGAGCAGGGACGGGAAACTCAGAGTAAGATGCAGAGCATGTTTCCTGGCTACACATCTTATCCCTCCCTCATTAGAGATACAAAGTGACCATGCAGATGGAGAGATCGAGGTTCAAATTCAGCTCTACCGTCTATTAGCCGGGCATCCCTGGGTGTTTGAAATGTTCAAACCAACTGTTACGTGCTCAACAGCTGCCCACAGGTTGATGGTTTGAATCCACCCAGAGGTACCCTGGAAGAAAGGCCTGGCAATCTATTTCAGAATCATGGGCCACTGAAACCCATGTGGGGCACAGTTCTTCTCTGGCACGTGTGGGACAGACCAGATTGGGACTTGGCAGCCCAGGGGTTACCAGTGTGGGCATACTCGCGAACTTCTTTCTTAGCAGCTCGCTGGACCATCCTGAGCCTTGGTTTCTTTACCCAAAAATGAGGACCAGGACCTAGCGAGGTTGTGGGGATTCCACACGATGAAGCTCTGGGGATGGGGTTTCCAGCTTCAGCAAATAACAAGGCAGGTCCATAACAACAAAGTGCTGGTCTAACCACCACCACCACCCAGAACTTAAACCCTTTGCCGCAGAGCAGACTTCAGCTCATAGCAGCCCCACGGGACCGTGGAGAAGTGCCGCGTAGGGTTTCCAACACTGCTGCAGATCCGTACGGGAGCAGGCAGCCACATTGGCCTCCCGAGGATCTGCTGGTGGGTTCGAACAGCTGACCTTGTGGTTAGCAGTCCGAGGTCTGATCCACTGTGACACCAGGGCTCCGGGCGTTCGTATACTCGGTCTCAAATACTGCATGTGTGCCTGGCATGTAGCCTGCAGCCAGACGTGGGGATAAAGGTGAATCAGGAAAATGTCCACGTCGGACAAGCATGTCCCAGCGGAAGAGACACGGGGAGAGTAATTGAGTGCGGGCCCCTTGGGGACAGGGATGGAGTGACTGGGAATAGAGGTCATCCCCTGGAGCTGTAAAGAAAAGAAATGCGAACTCGCTCTTGCCTGGTGTGGGAGTTGGCTGGCTTGTCAGTGTCCCCGGTGGCTGAGGCCTTGAAGTGAGACAGACGTTCGAGGTTGTTTTTCCACCAAGTCTTCCGGGAAGGTGAACCCTTTCGCCTTCCCTCTCAAAGCAGATGGCTGCCAAACAAGAAACGGACAACCCGGGATGCCTCCTCCTTTCCCACAGGCCGTTTGCGATGAAAATGAACCTAAGTGGGGGTAAAGAAAATATCACACTGCCCCTGACTCAGTAGAATATGCATTTCTCAGATGAAATGAGAATCCTTCCTTATTCTGCTTCTCCCAGAGGCCTGGAGGTAAATTTGCCACATGCCACTTGGGGATCAACTGGGTGACCCACAGTTGCTGTCTCTGGCTCTAAACTAAAACGGACCCCCAAGTGCCTGTGAAGGAGCATACGTCAAATTGTAACAGGAGAACGGGCTGAGAAGCTCTGTTCTTAGAAGTGACGTCCATCAGCCATGCTCCCATTGACTCTTGCAAATGAATTGTCCTGCATTGAACCTGGTCTTCATCCATGTTGAATCCTTGGTGGAGCAGGAAATTCATGTATTGGCTGCTGGCGGACAGGTTGGAGACTTGTGTGTGCCCAGGGGCCCCTCAGAAGAAAGGCCTGGTGATCTTCTTCCCCCAAAACCAGCCATTGAAAACTCTGTGGGACACTTCTGCTCTGACACCCATGTGTCTTCAGGACCTGGTCATGGTTTGATGATGAATGGTTTGGTTGATTGGTGTTAGTAAAGGCTGCCTCTTGATTCTCTGATTAGATCGGCAGAAGAGGTAGTGGGGTTCCTACAAGGAAAAGCACTACAGAAAAGGCGGGCATTTTTCTCAGGCCATGTAATCTTCTAATCCAGTCTCCCAGACAATGAGGTGGTATGTCTTCCTAGTGTCCATGGACCGTTATTTGTACATCTTAAAAAACCCTTCTCCACAACAGTTTCTCGTGATGGGCAGAGAGGGAGAAGACCAGTCAGTCTTTGCCGTTTGACATTGTCCCATGGTCACCCCAAATCAACAGACACGCTTACAAAAGTGTGGAGTGGACTTTCCTGGAAACTCAAGTTAAAGGCTGAGCGGGCAGGTGGGGGGTGGGTGTGGGGGGACGTGTCTGTTTCAGAGAAAGAACTTATACTTCTGTTGGTGGGTAACCTAGGTGGGACTACCTCCAATTGGGTAAAAAACAACATTTTTTATATAGACCCCACGGGGAAACCATGTCCGGTATATGATCCTTCTGAATTAAATACCTTTGACTTAGTGTCTACCCAGTTCCTGGTGACACAGGCTGACTGCTGTAGACAAGTGGGACTTTAGACTCTGTCCTTTCGAGATTTGCTCGGCCACACCAAAAGGATTCCACCTGGAAACCCGCTCAATTAACTTGACTGTAGCAGGTTTGAGGAGTGGAAATACCCTTGGACTTGAGGCTGAAATGCCCTAGTGTGAGAGTGGATGACTGCTATCTCAAGGTTATGCAGTGGGTGGTCGTTGGGCTTTGGTCTCTTGCTTTAAGGATGCCCAGTGAACGGTGGCCAGGGACTACCATCTGTTTACTGTTTTCATGCTCTCTTTGCTTTTTATGACATGCGTTGGTCTAGCCGGCATGATTTCGCTTTTGTGAATGAGTGCTATTGAAAGTTTCCCCTATCTCCAACCCTCATTGCTTGTGTAAATATAAGCTTTTAATCTGTACAAGTCAACAATTCATGTATTTTGATCTAAAACACTGTCTCATACATGTATATTTTCCTTTACTCAACAATGTTTTAAATTCTATATCATTGGCTAAATTAACGATACTATCAGTAGAATTACCTTATATCCTATATGGATGATTTATAAGATTTATGAGGATAACGATGTATCTAAAGTGAACCAGGGACATATTTAAGCCATAGATACATGATTAAGCACACACTAAATCTTAGCCCTAATTTGAGAATGATTAGTTCTTATAACATGGCTCTACTTAATGCTCGCACTCATGAAGAGATCCCTGAAGATATGAGTGCTATAGCAAAATGTGGTGAAGAAAGCAGATGGTGCCCAGATCCCAGAAAGAACAGTGCCGGGGGTTAAAGCCTTGTCTTAAACTAAGCAGCATTCTAAGTGAGGTGTCAATTAAGTCCACATGAAAGAAGCACACCAGTCTGTGTGATCCAAGAACTGTAAATAATAAAATCTGAATCCAGAGGAAGGAATGATATTAGAGCATAAATTCGGAACACAGGGTTTACAGAAGACTATGATGATTTGGAAGCCCAAAATCCATTGCAACATCCCCATGTGCATTACTTACTGCCATAGAGTCGATGCTGACTCATAGGGACCCCCTGCGGGTTTCTGAGACTGTAACTATTTAGAATAGAAAGCTCAGTCTTCCTGTGAGAAGCTTCTAGTGATTTTGAACTGTGTGTTAGTCTGAGTTGACTAGATAAACAAATCCAGTGACACTTATATGTATGTAAAGTAAGAGAGAGCTTATCTAGAACAGCAATTACATATTGAGAAAACATCCCAGCCTCGTCCAGATCAAGTCCATAAGTCCGATATTAGCCCATATGTCTGATACTAGTCTATAATTCCTCTTTAGACTCACATAGCACATGCAGTCATGCCCAATGAAGGAAGGTCCCAGGCCAGTGGTGGATCCAATGGTGGTGGAAGCATCTCAGCCCTGGTGTGGGTCTCCACATGGCTCCTCCAGCCCAGGGCTCTGGCTCCGTCAGCATAGCTTCATGTGGCCAGTTGACAGAATGAAGCAGAGAGAGTAGCCTCCTCCATAGAGGAAAGCAGGAGTTCCCAGAATCCTCAGGAGAAGGCCATGTCCACACAGAGGAATCATTGGCTGTGACCTGATTGACAGGCTAGACTCCACCTCTTCACTCAAGTTGACAGGAGATTATGTAACTGCTACAGACCACCCCTTGTCAACTTGACACTTTTATACAACTCTGTAGCCATATATAATTTTTAAACAAAACAATAATGCAATCACGTTTGTACCTAACGGGATAAAACTAAAATGCATGCAACTCAAAAAGCACCAGCCTCATTTAAATATAATATTCTATAAGTGAACAAAACAACAGTATTCTATGCCTAACATTTGCAGTTACGTGAACACCTTCACCATAATCTTATAGTCCTGTGAACATATTCCCCCAGCTATGAAAGTTTGTAAGCCAGCCACTTCATGCCTTTATCCTCCCCATTTTGGGTATCCAATTTTTATATTGCCTACTTACATCAACCCAGTGCTCTGAGGAGACAATCATAATCTTTGATGTGAAGAATCTTCATTCCAGTTTGAACCTTATGAGTCTCCAACTGTAAGCAAAGTAAAACCAGGACAGGCAGCAGCAATATGCACCAATTCACAGGATCAAAAATCTTCTCTTCATCTGGTCAGGTTCTAGTCAACTCATTGTGGGCCACCTCACTTAGCCTCACCTGAATGCCTCACCTTTAGACCATAGGCAGCATCACAAATTCTCAAGAACCCCTGCCCCCTTGGGGTAGGTCATGAACCAGACCAGCCAACCAGCTCTCATCTTCTCCCTCTGAACCAGGTCCATGGGTGTCAGTGGCCCAACTCAACCCATCCCTTTACTGTTGCATTTCTCCCACTTCCACTAGACTAGTGGATCCAGGTGGTCACCTAGCAAGCATTTTAGGCTGTCTGCAGGCCCCCTTTAACATTCAGTCCTAGAGAGAAGAGTTTCTTCATGGCTCCAAAAATTTTCCAGCTTCTGGCACAAACTACTAGTTCAAAATTATAAAAAGCAACAACAAAAACCCAAAGGGTTCCTTTGTTCCCTTAAATCTGTCATGGTCCCTTTGATGGTCACCCCTACCTCACACAGACCCTTAGACAAGTCTCTTCACCTTCGAATATCCTGAGCACTCAAGACAATGAGTGGAGCTTAGCTTTTCAGAGTCTTCTTTGCAGCCCTGTCCTACATCTACTTAAAGATTCAAATTGGTGGTTTACTCTCTATACTTCCCAATAATCATTTATATCAACAACAATAGTTAGAAGAAGACAGTATCAACCTAGTACAGCCAGATCCTAAACTCAATTCTTAAAGCAGCCAAGTTCAATCCTTATCTATCTCATCTTAATTCTTATCTAAAGTATTCCACAGATAAGAAATATGGCCTTAGGCGTCTGACTGCACCAAGCCGGGGCCTTCTGTCAGTCAATTTGACCTCCTGTCAGCTGTTTTCACCAAACGGCATGGTCTCTGAGAAATTCATGGGGTGATTTGGCCCCCTGAGCTCAAAATATCCATTAATCACATTCGTTTTCACCATTTCAAGCAGGAATAACCAAAGACAACCACCAAAGAAAATAATAAAAAACACTTTAACTTCTCATGTTCTTTCTAGAAAACAACCAAGTAAACCACATGATCATATCAGACCTCTGGCTAGCCCAAGACAAAAACTACCCTGAGGCAGAGGTCAAACAAATCTCCATCTTCACATTTTGTTTCTCTAGTCCCTCCCCCACCCCCAAGGTACCATAATGTTTTAGTTCGGGCCGACTGGAGAAACAAATCCAGTGACACTCATATGTATGTAAAGAGAACTTTATATCAAGGAGCAATTGTGTATTGAGAAAACATCCCAGCCCAGCCCAGATCAAGTCCATATGTCCCATACTAGCCCATAAGTTCCTCTTTAGACTCAGCAGCATGTAACCACTCTGCCACTCCAGTAAATCCCCTCTGACCAGGGGGGCGAGCAGCCTTGCTATCAGACAGAGAGCCTTGTGGAGTGGATGATGGCAGATGCGGTCAGGTTAACATGTAACGCCTTATCATTTGGTCTCTCTTTTGACCCATGTTAAATTTGTTCCAGTTTTTAAATATTTTCTACTTTGTTTTGATTAAGGTTCTTCTCTGTTTTATTTTGTCTTTGTTTTGTATGACTTTCTATATGTGAAATCCAGGATAGGTAAATCTATATGAACAATAACTGGATTAATAATCTCCTAGGGGCTTGGCATGGGGAGCGTGGAGGGGGGCTATGGAGAGTCAATAGCAAGGAGTACAAGAAGAACAGAATGTTCTAAAGTGGATCGTGGTGATGATTTCACAACTCTTCTTCATGTGATTGAACTTTTGAATTGTATGATATGGGAACTACATGCCAATAAAATTATTTTTTAAGAGGTAGTGTAGGATTAGGGGGAGCTGAGCGGGAAGGTGGCTGCGCCATGAGGTGTTTTGAGAACACCAGGTCACTCACAAACCTTGCAAGTTTCCATTGATCACTGCGCTCAGTGCTTCCCATCCAGCATCCCTTTGATGGTCACCCCACCTCACACAGTCAGGGCCTGGGTGCCAATTTTGCAGACCTGAGACCCAGCATAGTTGAACTACTCCTTGGGTCTGGCCCAGAGAAGCCACACAGCTAGCTGGGGTCTCCTGATGGCAAAGCTTCACCACCCTGTCTTCCTGTGTCTTGGCATCGGACTTTCTCCTGAGGTCCTGTTTGCCACAGGTGGATCTGCTCACGCTGCCTGCCCAGGTGGAGAGAGGACATGCTGGCTTCTGATCCCTCCTCCAGGATCATTATGTGCCCGGCCCTTTGAAAGTCACGAGGCCTCTCAGGGAGCAAAATGAGGAGCAGGCAAAGTTGGCACTTGGCCCAGGTGGTCCTATCTTACATCTTGTGGTTCCTGCAAAGAACAAGGTGGGTTTTATTTCATGCACTTACTTCTTCATTAATGGACCATTCAGTCATTCAGTAGCTATCTCCTTGGTGCCAACTATGGACCTGGGAGCCATGGGAGTTGGGCAGGCAGTTGCTATCCTTGCAGAGCTTAGAGCCAGTCCAGGACACAGGCTGAGGGCTGAAAAGGGAACCCACACCCCCATTCCCCATCTAGGGTGGGATGGGGTCAGGGAAGGCTCTGTGGAAGGGAGAGATCTACAGTAAGAGATAGAGAATCTACTTGAGCTGGCCAGGCTTGGAGGGAACAGTCTATGCAAGGGGAGGGGAGTAGATGCAGGGAGCATTTTTGTGTTAGGTTGTGTTGACTACAGAAACAAATCCAGATACTCACATGTGCGTAAGAGAGAGCTTTATACCAAAGAGCAATTGTATATTGAGAAAAAAATCCGAGCCCAGTCCAGGTCAGGCCCCTAAGTCCAATATTAGCCTGTATGTCCGATACTAGTCTATAACATCCTCTTCAGACTCACGCTGCTCATGCAATGGTGCTGGATGCAGGAAGATCACAGGCTGGTGGGTGGAAAGTCCTGCGGATCCAGTGGTGGCGGCAGCATCTTAGCGCTGACATGGGTCTCCAAGTAGCTCCTCCAGCTCTTGGAGTTTCGCTCCTCCACGTGGCTTCATGTGGCTTGTGAAGCAGAGAGAGAGTGTGGTCTGCCTCTTCTGATCGCATAATGGAGAGAGAGAGAGAGAGAGAGAGAGAGAGAGAGAGAGAGAGAGAGAGATCCCATAATCCTCATGAGAAGGCCATGCGCACCAGAGGCATCCATCAGGCTGTGACCTGATTGACAGGCTAACCTCCACCCCTATACAACCTATTTATCACAGTTGGCATGAAACTATGTATCTACCACAATTGAAGAATCTGCTCTGCTCAGTGTCCCAAGAAGCATTGGAGTGTGGTGGGAAGAAGACGGACAGATAGAGGGGACACACCATGCAGGCTCTCAGAGACCAAGAGGAGTTTGGTGTTTGTTCTAGGGCTGGCACAGGTGGTTGCTCAGGTTGTGCACTGCACAAGAACGTCCAACTAAGAGGGAGGCTCCTCCACCTACCAAAGCTTGGACCTGAGTGTGCAGGCTATGTGTACCTGGAGGAGGGCGCCTAGTTCTAGTCTGAAAAGGGTGGGTGCTCTTCTGGATGCCAGGCATGGGGCCTGGTCAGATGTGTGATTGGGGGCCATTGTTCTAATTGGAGGGTTTCTTGGGGAGGATGGGGCAGGGGTGGGGAGTGGGAGTGTACAGGCCTCTGGCAAGTGCATGGGGAGGGAGAGCCATGAATGGATTCAACAGATACTCAGGAGGCCTGTGGCCCCTGAGAACCACTGATTGGACAGCCTCCTGGGAGTTAGAGAAGGCAGGAAATTCTGCCGGCAGTAGAGGTCCCCAGGGAGAAGGACAACTACTTGGACCCTGGCTCAGGCTCTGCAGCTCTCCCTCAGCCAGTTGTTCCAACAGTGGGAGGCCCAGGGGAGGCTGCGTGACCAGCAGGAAGTCTAGAACCCACTCCTCCGAGGGCTGAACACCATGCCTCCTGCCTGCTGCCTTAATACTCCAATCCTCAAACACTAACGGAATGTCTGCCAAGTACCTGACTCCATGGCCAGCCTAGCCGGGGCTTCCGAACCCGACGACCCAGTCTTGACCCTCAGGGAATTCACCCAGGGACAGGAAGGACACTCCAGTTAGTCTTGGGCAGCTTCTCCTTGGGGCCATTGTGACTCTTCACTGCTGAGTTCATGCCGCCTCGTAGAGAGACTCTGGCACAGGGTAGAGCTGCCCCCATGGGTTTCGAAGACTGCCATCTTTACAGGAGCAGACAGCCCCGTCTTTCTCCCACAGAGTGGCGGGTGGTTTCCAACTGCTGCCTGCAGATCACAGCCCAGTGCATCACTGCTGTGTTCCCCGGAGTATGGTTGTTTCATTAACATTCATGGATGAGTTCAAGGTTATGTTTTCATGTATGAGTTTTTGTTTGAACACCTGATTCAATTCTTTTGGGATTGCACCTAGGAAAGGCGTTGCTGGGTCATGGTAATTTGAAGTGTGGTTGTTTGAGGAACCCTAAGCCAGGGTCCTGGTGGCGTAGTGGGCAACATGTTGGGCTGTGAACCGCAAGGTCAGCAGTTCAAAGCCACCAGCCCCTCCATGAGTGAGAAATGAGGCTTTCTACTCCCACAGAGAGTTACAGTCTTGGAAACTCACAGTGGCAAGCTTAAGCTGCCCGATGAGTCAGCACTGACTCGATGGCTGAGAGTTTGGTTTTTTTATTTTAAACTGTTTTCTGAAGCAGCCAAGTCTGTTTACATTTCCATCAGCAATGTGCAAGGGTTTTCATATTTCCATGCCTTTCCTGGTGCTTTTTACTGTTGGCCCTTTTGATGTGGTGGCGCTGGCAGTAAGCGTTCACCTGCCGACCTCAAAGTCCGTAGTGCGAATCCACCAGTGGCGCCATAGGAGAAAGACGAGGCTGGCTACTCCTGTGAAGATGTACAGCCCTCCAAACCCTGGATGGGCCACGCTGTGAGTCGCGATTGACTTGATGGCAGTGGGTCTTGGGGGGCTTTGTGGGTGTGAGAAGGAACCCTGATGGCACTGTGGGTTAGGCTGTGTGCCAGCTGCTCCCTGAGAGGTGACTGGTTCAAACCCACCAGCTGTGCTTTTCAAGAAAGACGAGACTGCCTTCTGCCATGAAGATTTACCGTCTCAGGGAGCCTACGTTTGCGGTGAGCTGTAATCTCCTTGAAAGACGACAGTGGGTTACGCTTGGTTTAGCAGGTGTGGGGAGTCCCTGAGTGGAATAAAGGGTTAAAGTGCATGGCTGCTGACCGCAAGGATAGAGGCCTAGGTCCATCTGAGGTGCCTCCGAAGAAAGGCCTGGTCTCCTAGGTCTGAAAACTCAGCTGCGGAGCGCCCTGTGCCACAGAGTGGGAGTTAGCTTGACGGCATTGGGGGTCAGTGGATGGGAAGTTGTCTCTCACGGGAGGCTCCTCATACATGACCATGGCTCCTGACAATCCTGGACGTACTCTCTGCCCTACAGCCCGGCCTTTCCCAGGAAGTCAGGCAACTGCAGTCTTGGACTCAGCCTCTCCCGCCCAGCCTGATGCTGCACACAGGCTCAGGCGGCGTCCCTTTGTGTTGCTCTGTCATTGTCCACTGCTTGGTGCTCCTTGTACACCCCGTGAAGTCCGTCCGGCCCAGGGAATCAAAGCCATGGGCTTTTACAGTTTAGGGGACACCTGACTTCAGCCCCTTGGGCTCTGAGCCTACTCCCCTGGCAGGATCCTCTGAGCAACAGAGCTGGGCCTAGGAGCTGGAGGCCCCGCGGGTGGAGTGGGGACCCAGCCTGGACTGGAATATTTGTGTGCATGGCCCCCTCCATGTGGGGCAGCAGCCCAGCAAGGCAGATGGGGCCTGAGCTGCCCTGGGCAGCTGGTGCTTGGCTCCCGGGCCCCGCTGCCCTGCTGTCTCCGGTGCCCCAGCAGGGAGTGCCTGGGGCTGGTGAACAAAGCCGTTTTCTTATACTGGTATCTCTGCTTTCATCTCGCCCTGGGAGGCCTGCAGCCTGGGGCTTTGAAAACTACAATCAGCTCCATGTCCTCTATCCCCCACTCCCACCCCCCGGCCCCCATCCATCCATCCATCCGCACTCTCTAGTTCAGGGACTATGATGGAATGATGAAAGTATAGCCATGAATTTGTATGTACCAGGTACATCATGGACATCGGAAGCCACGAGACAGACAGGATCCGCAGTCCCTGGGGTCCAGAGCAACACTACTGGTGAGCAGCATGGCTGGGATTGAACTACTCTTTGGGCCTTGGGACTCCCTGAGAGGTGCAGACATCTAACGAACTTGCCTGCTAACTGAGAAGTGGAAGGTTTGAATACATCCAGAGGCACCTGGTAATCTAGTTTAAAAAACAAAAAAACAGCCATTACAAACTTAAAATGGAGCCCCGTTCGACTCAGATATGTGTGGGGTTGCCTCTTCTGCGCTTTTATCCACTACTGAGCCAGGCAGGCATTAGACTGCTAACCTTAGGGTTAGTGGTTCAAGCCCACCAGATGCTCCTGGAGAGCAAGTAGAGGCTTTCTGCTCCGGTGAAGATTTCCAGCTTCAGAAAAGAGGGTTGTTATGAGTCAGAATTGACTTGATGGTGATGGGCTTTGGCTTTTGGTTTTTTTCATTTGTGTGCGTGTGTCCCAAACTTGAATCATTTGTAGTCTGCCTTCCTGAGCGATTTCTACCACCTTGACTCTTACTTGTTTAATCTTTTTATTAACACGGGTTTCAAGTGAACTTTTCTTTTTAGTTCAGCAGAAGCACATCTCGTGCAAACATATGTAAGTACATACACACTCTGTTAGTCTGGGTAGACTCTAGAGACAAATTCATAGACACGCATATGTGTATAGGAAAGAGCAACTGTACATTAAGAAAACATCCCAGTTCAGTCCAGATCAAGTCCGTAAGTCCAATATTAGCCCAAATGTCCAATACTAGTCCATAAATTCCTCTTTAGATACACGCAGCCATGCAATGACGCTGAATGCAGGAAGGTCATAGACGAGTGGGTGGAAAGTCTTGTGGATCCAGTGGTGGTAGAAGCATCTCAGCGCTGGCAGGGCCCCCTTGTGGCTGCTCCAGCTTCCAGGACTGGCTTATCAGCATAGCTCCATCAGGCTCGTTGTCTGTAATGTCTTGCCCAGAAGTCAAAGTGTGTCCCGCCTCTAGCGAGCTATTTATCTCCTTAGTGCCTCCTAATGAGGTCATCAGACTGCGGCCTGATTGACAGGCTAAAACCCCACCCCTTCACTCTTAAGTCTCAAGTTGACAACAGATTATGTAACTACTACGCACACTTTTGTGTATACATATCTATGTCACACATGTACACAATAAATATCTCATACATGGACCACTCAAGTCGGTGGCGGTGCCCTCCAGGGCCCTGGGAACTCCAGCTGGGGAGGGAACCGATGAGGAGGGCCGTGGCTTGCTCAGGCTTCTTCCTTTTTCCTTGGAGATGAGTTTTCACCACCTGAGTTTGCGCTGCGCCACCAGAAGAGCCACGCTGCAGGCACTGGCAGGATGTAGCCGGAACAGAAGGCAGGACAAGTGGAGGGGACAAGGAGGTGAGGGGGGCCACGTAGTGTGCCCCCCTTCCCCACGGAGAGTCCTGGCAAGCAGCCTCGCTCCCTGACGGTCCGTGGAGCAGGAGGTTGGTGAGGAGCTGGGACACTAGCAGCAGGGGAAGCTGCACCGACCACCGCAATGGCTGTGGCCACCGTGGAGATGCTGGCAGGCTGGCGTTCTCCGTGTGAGGTCTCAGGCTCTTGGTTTGAGGGGTTGGGGACCCTGTCATCTTCCAGGCACTTTGGTCCTGAATGTGGATAAGTCAGCCTGGCTTCTGATCAATCTTCCGATCGATTGTTTTTTCTCGCTAAGAGTTTCTGCACCACGTGCCCCTTGCTGCACCCTGCCCTCCTCTAGGTCGTGTGGCCAGATGCCCTCTGCATCATCTCCTCTAGGGGTAGGAGCTGCCGCAGTGGGGCCCACCGAGCCCTGGCTGGGATTTGGGTGACTCAGAACATCTGGGGTTCAGCCAGCCAGCTCGCTGTTAGTGCAGACCTGTCTGCCAGTGTGTGGCTGGATGCTCTCATCTCTGGGAGTTGCACTGTCAGGGCATCTGTGCTGAAGCCAGACCTTCAAAGGCATCACTCAGCTCAGCAAGGATTGACTGCAGGCCAACTGAATGAAAGGATACGGTCAACCCTGAGATGGCCAAGAGCTCAGAGGAGCCGGCTGCTGCATTAGACAGAACCCTGAAGTACCCATGCTCTAGTCCCATTCGATGGCCAGTGCATGACGTGGACAGGCAGAAGCACTCAGGAAGCCAGCCTACATTCATGGGGGGACAGCAAGTGTCCAGCATGCGTGTGTCACCTCCTCCCAGGGACTTGCTCCACAGCAGCACGATGGTCAATTTCATGAGTCAACTTGGCTAATGAGCTACCTCTGACTCATGCCAACCTTGTACATAGCAGGTCCCAAAGGTTGCCAGTTCTGCTCCTCCTTCAAGAGCATCAATATGTCTGTCTGACCTCATGATCGCAGCTAGGTCCGTCAGTCTGTTTCATGAAGGGGAGGCCTCGTTTCCACTGACCCTCCTCATGACCGCCCATGATGCCCTGTTCTGGCGACTGGTCTTTGCTGATGGTGTGTCTAGAGTGGGCCCGCCAAAGCCGCGCCATCTTCCCTTTCAGGAGCGTTCTAATAGACAGGAACGGAGGTCCCGCAGTGCAGGTGCTTTGTAGATGTGGTTGCCTTCAGCAGTCGTGATCAAGTGCGTGGCCTCCTCCCATCCACTGAAAGGTGTTAAGAGCAGAATTGGGGTTTCTCTGAGGAGAGAGAGGTTCCACCTGTCAACTTGGTGTCTGCTCCTATCCCAAGTCCAGCCTGCCAGCCTACTCTGTGCAGGCCTGGGCTTCCCTCTGTGATTGCTTGAAATCAACCTCTCTCTCTCTCACACACACACACACAAACACACACACACACTCTCAATCTCTCTCTCATACACTCTCTCACACACACTCTCTCTCACACACACTCTCTCACACATACACACACACACACACACTCACACACACACTGTCACACACACACTCTCTCTCTCATACACTCTCTCACACACACTCTCTCTCACACACACTCTCTCACACACACTCTCTCACACACACACTCTCTCACACACACACACTCACACACACATGGGGCTTTACAAAGTTCATGGAAAGTTTGCATTATCTTTTAGCTTTGCTTTCAATGAACTCAAAATAAATCTTTTTACAACCTTCATATAAAAAATGATCAATCCGTGTGTGGCATAATACAGATGAAACACATAACTACCCTCCAGTTCTTGAATATTTCCTCCCCTTACTATTCTGGTTTCTATTCATTTTACTTCGTTAATCATGTTCATTTGTATGTGTAAGATCGCTCGGTACAATGACAGCCAAGATAGAGAACCCTTCAGAAACAGTAGCATGGCTCTCACATGTTCTGGTTAACAGTAACATAAATGGTTCCCTGAAAGTACAGGAAGAGACAGGATCAAGCAACAGGATTACACAAGAATGGACATAGTGGATGGTGTAAGATATAACAAAAAAAAACCCAAACCAAAATATGATGGGGGGAAGGGTGCCTGTGGGATAAGGTGGGGGAGGGAGAGGATAAAGGGAGCTGATATCAAAGAGTTCAAGAAGAAAGAAGATGTTTAGAAATGGATGGTGGGAGCAATTATGCAATACTGCTTAATGCGATTGAACTATGGAATGTTATGCTATGGATAAGAGCTCCCAATAAAATGATTTTTTTTTAAAGAAGGGAAAAAATTGTCCTGAATGAAGTATAGCCAGAATGCTCCTGAGAGGCAACTTGAGAGGCCAGTCCCTGGAGAAGGGCATCGTGGTTGGTAGAGTGGAGGGGCAGCCAGGAAGAGGCGGGCCCTCACCGAGATGGATTTACACAGCGACTACAATGGGCTCAGGATGGGGACAATTGTGAGGATGGAGGAGCACCGCTCTGTGGTTCTGAGAGCCACTTTATGTTGAACCAACTCAATGGACCCTGAGAACAATGTGTATTCATATAAAATCTAGTGTGTATACATTTGCTTTTATATAGTTACATATTTCTGGCTCTGGGTCTTTAGTGGAACCCAAACTGAACAATGGGAATCCCAGAGGCAGTCCCCAGAATCTTTCTTCACCCGAGGGGCCCCATTCAGAGTTGGTCTTTGGAAGGGACTTACCGCCCCTCCTTGGCTACTGGGAAGGCCCTCGGGCTTCAAGACTGCTGGTCTTCACAGGACCCCAGAGTCCCAGACCAGCTGCCCTTGTCCATCTTCAAGGTCACAATTCACCTGTCTACCCTGAACGCTGTGGTCTCTAGTTGGATGGGACAGGCGATGATGGGTGATGTTTCTGGGCCTTTAAAGCCCTTCCTTGGCTTTGCCCCATGCTAATGCCCTGCTGCTGCTCTTTCCAGTGGCTGTGGGGTCAAGCCCTGACTCGTGGTGACCATGCCCACATGGAATGAGGCAATGCCCAGTCCTGCACTGTCCTTATGATGGCCTGGGAGATGGAACCGCCGTGGTCCATAGGAAGTAGAGTGCCATGTCTTTCTTCCTGGTCTGCGTGAGTCTGGACACAGCTGCTGTCTATGCAGCCTCCTCTGACAGATGCATGGGCCGGGAATCTAGCCCAGGCCTCCTACAACCCTGGATGATATTGTCTATTAAATTCATTCTTCCCTCCCATCCCCCTCCCTCCTTCCCTCCCTTCCTCCTTCTCAGCTTCTCTTCTCACTCTCAGGAATATGAAATTGCCCGCACTGTACCAGGTACATTCTGGATACAGCAATCAAGAAGACAGGGCCCCCACCAAGTTCGTAGTGGGGAAAAGAGAAACAAAAAGAATCCTGAAAGAAAACGGTTACCATCTGATAGGTGGGTGGGGACCAGGGCCCGGAGACAAATGCAGGGACTGGGGACAGAGTGTTAGAAGGTCGTGATTGTGGGGACAAAGTGAGAGTTTATAAAGACCTTCAGAGGGGCTAGGAAATGAACTGAACCGATTACTGGGGAGGAACATTCTAGGCAGGTGGGGCAGGGCACAGGGGTGGGGGTTGCAAAGAGCTTAAGGACAGAGGCTGCCTGGCATGTGTGAGTACCAGGGTGGAGGGACAGTGGAGATGAGAGACGACTTCAGCTGGCAACAGGGCTGAGTGTGGGTTGGGGGCCAGACCTGGGAGGGGTCCCCACGCCCTCTCTCTATTGGTGGTTCTCTAAGTATGGGGCCTGAGCCACCCCCACAGTTCCTGAGTCAGAAACTGGACTGGTGGGATCCCAGGGTTCTGTGTTCTGACACGCCCTCCCAGGGGCATCTGATGCCCACTCCTGGCTGTGCCTGCAGAGTCTGCTCCGGCCGTGTGCAGCAGCAGGTGTGGTTCCAGACAGAAAGGTCTTTGTTGTCATTGTTGGCCTGACCCCTTGGTCCCAAGAGATGTCGTCATCTTACTGTCTGGGCATTGACATTCAGACGGAAAGAAGCAGCCAGACAATGCCCTCCCAGGTGACTGGGGGGTCACAGAACTGGGAGGCGGGGCTGCCGTGGGCATGGGCAGATGCTCTGGGATGGGATCCTGGCTGGAGGGTGAAGAGACCACCGGGGCATCTGGCTCAGGTCACTCTGTGGTTGAGGGAAAGACGGGGGCCCAGACAGGAGATCTCAGTGGGCACTGGCTCCTTCTCCAGCAGGGCCCCCCCACCGCACAGAGAGGACCACCGCTGGCCTTACATGGGAAACCCGACAGCAGGGGTTACAGCTGCCGCTTCAGTGATGTCATGTGAACATCAATGCTTACAGGAGTTGTGGGGCACTGCAGACCTGGAGCCCTTCCGTATAGCCCATGTCCTTGCTGGAATACTGTTGTGGCCTTGTGCTGCCAAGCACATTCCAATGCACAGCAACCCCATAGCACAGAGGAGCACTGCCCCATAGACTTTCCTAGGCTGCCGTCCTGGTGGGAGTCCATGTATGGCTTGCCTCCCTCAGAGCGGCTAGTGGATTCGAACCGCAGACCTTGCAGTTAGCAGCCGAGTGCTCAACCACGGCACACCAGAGAGCACTCTCAGGGGCTGACTCCGGACCTCACTTCTAGGCTTGCCAGGTGGGTTTATCAGCCCCATTTTAGGGATGAGGAAGCCAAGGCCCAGAAAGATGAACCCTTCCACAACCAAACCGCTTTCTCTCTTCCCGCGTGTTTTCTGTTGTTCTTCTCCCTGGAGAGGGGTGTCTGGCTATGTGTCGATTATTGCAATCAGTTCCCCTTTCTCCCTTCCTCCCCCACCCCCACCTTATCCCTATTCTTCTATTATCACTACTCCCACTCCTGTTCCTGGATTCCGTGGGTTGTGAGCCCCCATTCTCTCCTTATTTTAAGGCGCTCTGGTGGTGATGTGGGCCAAACATCAGACTGTTAACTGCAAGGACTGTAGTTCAAATCCACCATCCACTCCAAAAGAGAAAATTGAGGCTGGCTCTTCGTTTGGCTACTCCTGTAAATGTGTACAGTCTCAAAACCCCTGTCTAGGATTTTGCTCTGAGTTGGAATCAGCCTGGTGGCAGCGGGTTTTCTGATTTCAGAGGGAGCATGCTTGTCAGTAGATCGAGAGCAGGAGCTTGCACCTAGTAGAAAAGGAACCGGTTTAAAGGATGACCCACCCACCAAGCATGCCAACGGTGTTAAGACTTGGATGTCTGTCTTTCCCAAAGGTTTCTGTGCATGGTGGGTTTCGCTTCAACAGATGGCACCACATGGCACGGGCTCTTCTGAGCCTGCTTTCCGCATCCGTCAGACTGTGGGCACCTTAGCTGCCGTCACCTCCACTTTGACAGAATCGCTCACAATGAGGGCACCGGGCGTTCCCTTACGGTCCGTTTCCTAATACGGGGCTTTGGACGCTGTTTTCCACTCGTCAGTCCTGTACACGGGCTGTAACTCTCCATGGATAGCGGATTTCTGTCTCAGGAAACATTTGTAAACGTGGACTTGCTGAAGCAGAGCAGGCAGCTCAGGAACGGTCTCAACGGCCCTGTGGAAAGCCGGTGCTGAGGGCTAAGTAGCGCCTCCATTCCCTGTTTCACGGAGCCCCGGTGGAGATGTGGGTCAAGTTTTCGCTGTCTCACCACTAGGAAGGGACCAGCCCTTACTGCCCACCCAAGTCACGCTCTCCAAACTAGCCTTCAGTATTCATGAAAGTGGTGTTTTCATCTCCCTCTGCCCGTCCCGCCCGCAGAAAGTTCCTGGACAAGTGGAATGAAAAGATACTGGAATGTTGACAAGCCCCGTTAGTGTCGTGGTTACACATTGGGCTGCTAACTGCAAGGCCAGCAGTTCGAAACCGCCGGTCTTTCTGTGGGAGAAAGAGGAGGCTTTCTACTTCCCTGAAGAGTTACAGTCTTGGAAACTCACAGGGGCAGTTCTGTCCTGTCCTGCAGGGTCAGTATGAGGTCAGCATCGACTTCACAGGATGAATAGTTTTCCTTTGTCCATTTGTTTCAACCACAAGGTAGCCTGTTTAAGCACACCAGCCACCCTGGGGGGCAAGATGAGGCTGTCTGTTTCCGTAGAGAGTTACAGCCTCAGAAGCCCTGTGCAAGGACCTCTGGGAGCTGCGTAGACTTGATGGCAGTGGATTTGGGTTGATTCGGGCAGGGTTTTCCCTTTTCCTGCACTAAGGCGCCCTCGTGTCACTTTGGGTTAAATATTTAGGCAGGAGAAAGATGAAGCCATCTGCTTCCTTAACAATGATTTCCCCCCTCCCTGCATGCCCCCTCATCCTTCATGACCTTGAGACCCCGCTCCCGTAAAGGGTTACAGTCTTGGAAACACCATGGGGCAGTTTGACTCTGCCCTATGGGGTCGCTTGACCCCACGCAGTGGGGTAGCCTCTGCTTTGGATTCCCTGCACTAAGTTCTCTGCGTGGTGCCATTGGTTTGTGCTTGGCTCCTAACTGCAAGGTGGGCAGTTCAAACCCACCCCATGCTGCTGTTGAAGAAAGGCTTGGATTTGCCTCTGTAAAGCTTATGCCCTCTGGAGCTCAGTTCTACTCTGTAACCTGTGAAGTCACCGTAAGTCGGGATCCACTGGATAGCAACTGCATGTTGTATTCTTCAACAAACAAACAAACTCAATGCCACCGAATCATTTCTGACTCATGGCGACCCTACAGGACAGGGTAGAACTCCCCCAGTGGATTTCCGAGCCTGTAATTTCTTTCCAGGGGAAGACGGCCTCATCTTTCTCCCTCGGAGCAACTGCTGGTTTCCAACTGCTGACCTTGTGTTTAGCAGCTTCAATGTGTAACCACTATGCCGCCATGGCTCCTTAGTTCTAATACAAGGTGGGGTGGCGGTGGCTCTCTGGTGGCATAATGGCTTTTGCATTGAGCTTATACACCACATCAGGAGTTCAAACTCACGAGTTGCCCTAGGGCAGGGAGAAAGATGAGGTGTCCTACTTCCATGAAGAATTATAACCTCTGAGACCCCTAGGGGCAGGTCTACGTTGTCCTATGGGGTTTCTATGAGTCGGGATTAACCCGATGGCAGTGAGTTTGGTTTTTTGGATTTCGAAGTCTGTGGGCACATTCCAAAACAAAAGCAAAACCCGAAAATCATACTCTCTTCCACCAAGTCGATCCCCACCCACAGTAACCCCAAAGGACAGGGTAGGACTGTCCCTGCAGGCTCCCAGGACTGGACTTCTTCCTGGGAGTAGAAAGCCTCAACTTCCTGTGGTGGAGCGGCTGGTGGTTTCCAACTATGGTCCTTGTGGGTAGCGGCCTACTGCGTAACCCACCACTCCGCCAAGGCTGGGAAACATCCAATATCTGGTATGCCACTTTTTCAGGAACTGTCTGAGGGTAGGACGGGCAGAAAGAGATGAAAACACTGCTTTCATGAATACTAAAGACTAGTTTGGAGAGCCTGACTTGGGTGTGCAGCCACTGGCTGGCGTCAAAAGGTTGGGTCCTGCACAGTTAACAGAGATATTAGAGCTAATTAGAGCTCATTTGTCCTGGGCACTGTGCTAGCTGTTTTCCACCCTCTTCTCCTTTGATCCTTCTAGCAATGAGATGCAGATTCTGGCCACACCGCACCCTTTGTGTAGATGAGAAAACTGAGGCTTGGAGAATTCAGGACGTGGTTGTAGGTCATAGGTCCTAGTATGTGGAGGTTCTAGGATTTTAAGTCCAAAGCATGTTAAATACCACCCCCAGGTCCCCCCAAACCATCCGGTGTCAGGTGACTTCTGAGAGGGTGAGGACAGCAGATGCCTGTTGATCAGGTTGCCCAGGTTGGAATGGCCAAGCTCCTGGAAAAGTTGGGAGTCCCCAGGCTCTGTCCCCATGGGCGTTGCTAACTGAAGGATCCCATCACGTCACCTGGGCTCCTGAATTAGCCAGTGCGGTGAGCCCGGTGCAGTGCCCGGAGAAGCTTCAGAAGGTGGCCTCCCTTCAAAGAAGCCTGGAAGAGAAACGCCCAAGTTCACGGTGGGAGGTTCCTGGTGGTTCCACTTGGACCTCAGAAGCTCAGCAACCCCTTAAGGATTTGCTCTAATTTAGGAGAAAACAATGACTCCATTAAGGAAATAATTTTTGATGTGAAAGAAAACCTGTAATTTGAGAGGGCAGGTGGAGAACGCTAATTATACTTTCCATTGTGTGGCCTGCCCTTGAGAGCACCCCCACCACCACCCTCTGAGGAACTGGGTGAAGAGGGAGCCACTGAGTACCTACCGCTCCTTGTGGCTTTCCATCTGCCCAGGCAATTCTCCAAAGAAAAGTCCCCTCCGCTGTAACCCACTTGCAATTTGAATTGCCTTCTAAGCTGAAGCTAAGCTCGGTCTTATCTTATTTTCAATTATTTCTTTTTGGTGTGTGGGCACTTTGGGTGTCTCTTTAATTGTATGTTGTTCAAATGTGCTTATCCTTTAAACACGGACTGCAGTACACCGGGAAATTCATAGACCTTGACGCTTAGGTATCCGTAAACCGGCTGCCAGCAGTGTCGGCCAGGGTAAACCGGGAAGAGCCTGGATTCTGAAGACTCAAGTCTTGAGGTTCAGCGTTTGCTCCTCCCCTTGCTAGCTGGGTGGTCTTTGGCAAACTGGTCCAGTCACTCTCAGATACTGTTTCTTGTCTGAAAAACAGTGCCACCAGTATAGTGTTGATAAAAGGAGTCGATGGCTATTTGGGAGCCCTGGTAGCACCGTAGGGTACATGTTGGATTGCAAACTGCAAGGTCAGCAGTTCGAAACCACCAACGGTTGTATGGGAGAACGAGGAGGATTTCTACTCCCATAAATAGTTGTCATCTTGGAAACCTGCCAGGGCAATTCTACCCAGTCCTGTAGGATCGCTGAGTCGGAATCAGCGTGATGGCGGTGAGTGGGTGAGTGGTGAGTTGCAGTAACAGACAGCTCCAAATTCTCAGCAGCTTCGTGCAAACAGAATTCCGTGGGCAGAGCCGCCTGTGGCTCCTCGAGCAGCTGGCCTCCGGAGCCTGGGGCTTGACACACTTCTTGGAACAAATCAAAGGCCTCCAGTCCGGATTAGAACTCAACAGAAAGAAAAACAAAACCCCCATGCTTGGCCAGATACCATGACAAACAGAGAAAAGGCTGAAGTTGTTGAGGGTTTCATTTTTCCGCATTCACAATCCAGGCTGGGGAAGCAGCAGTCAGTGGTACAAATGCCACCGTGCCTGAGGCCACTCCGCTGCCAGAGACCTCTGACAGCTTCCTAAAGCAAGCACATCACTCTGAAGGCTACGGTGGGCCTGACCCAAATCCTCCTGGTATTCTCAGCCCCTTTGTATGCATGTGAAAGCTGGACAATGAATAAGGAAGAATGAAGTCAAATTGACGCATTTGAATTATGGTGCTGGTACCGAATATTGATTAGTGCACGGACTGTCGGAAGAATAGAGGACCTGTCTTGGAAAAAGTCCAGCCAGAATCCTCTTTAATTTGATATTGTTCAACTTTTTATTGTGAATCTGGTGGGGAAGTATGTTTCTGATCATCGCTTTTTATATTTAACAACTTAAATAACTTGTTGAATCTCTCTGCCTTGTTTTGGCTCTCCTCCCGCTTGTGGGACATTCTATTCTTCACCCAAGTGAACTCCTGTCTACCCTCGAGCTTGTTGCTTCCCCTGCCGTCTCCTTTTCCTCCTCAGAATGCTCTGTGGAAGCAGGGATAGCGAGCCTTTATCTCACGTTCGTTGGACATGGTATCTCCAGGCGGGACCAGCCCCTGGAGAAGAACGCCGTGCTTGGTAATGCAGAGAATCAGCAAAAAAGAGAAAGAGCCTCAATGGCATGGTTTGTCCAAACCCTGGGCTCCAGGGGACAATCAGTGTGAGGATGGCACTGTTTCATCCTCTTGGACACAGGGCCACCAGGAGTGCGGTCCGACTCGATGGCCCCCAACAACCACAACCAATCCCCTTACACTCAGACTTGCCGCAGCAGGGTACAAGTCCATGGGATGTTCCAGTAGCCTTTGCCATCATCGAAAGGCATCGTTTGTTCCTTGGTCTTCCTTATTCACCATCCAGCTTCCACGTGCATGTGAGGTGACTGAACAAACCTACCGTGGCTTGGGTTCGTGGCACCTTAGTCCTCAAAGTGACGTGCTTCTTTTCAACTCGTGAAAGTGGTCTTGTGCTGCAGATTTCCCCAATGCACTGTGTCGCTTGATCTTCTTGGCTGCTGCTCCCATGAGCGTTGCTTGTGGATCCAAGCAAGAGGAAATCCTTGATAACTTGACAATCGTTTCCCACTATTATGTTACCGACTGCTCCAGTTGTGAGAAACCACAACAGCAAAGGTCCTTGGAAGGTGGTGGGTGTTTCTTACTGTCCCCTCGGTGACTAGTAGGTGGCGCACATTTGGGAGGTATCATTAACAGCGTTTGAGAACAGAGCCAGATAGGCTTGGCTGTGGGTGCCCGGGTATACTTACTGAAGCCAGAATCGAGAGGATGAGAATACAACACACATCATGTTGTTGCTGCCATACTCGCTCTTCTAGAAGTTTCTGAGGATGCTCCACTCTCATCTTCAAGCCTTTCTCTCTCTTCGCCGTGGTGTAGGCCACACCTGCCCATGGGTTATTCTGGCTTGGCTAGAGTAACAAATCCAAAGACCCTCGTGTGTGTGTAAGAGAGAGCTTCATATCAATGAACAATTGTATATTGAGAACACAGCCCAGCCCAGCCCAGATCAAATCCATCAGTCTGACATTAGTCTATAAACGCCTCTTTAGACACATGCAGCGCATGCAATGATGCCAAACGCTGGGAGATCATAGGCTGGTGGGTAGAAAGTCTTGTGGATCCAGTGGCAGTGGGAGCATCTCCGCGCTGGCGTGGGTCTCCACGTGGCTCCTCCAGCTCCAGGGCTCTGGCTGTCGTGACTCTATGTGGCTTGTCAACAGAAATGTGAAGCAGAGAGAGTGTGACCCTCCTCCCCGGGAAAGAGAAGAAGTTCCCATAAGGAGACATCATCAGGTTGTGACCTGATTGACAGGCTAGACTCCACCCCTTCACTCTTGCTATCCTTAAGTTGACCCAAGATTATATAACTACCACACCAGGTGTCCTCACTCCCTGTGTCCACGCCCATCAAGAGGACCCTAAGAGTAGAACTGGGGCCCCTCCATCTTGGTGCACCGGGCACCAGCACACAGTGTGCAGCCGAGAATTGTTGAATGAATAATGAGGGGGGACCGGGGTCCTTGGACACAGCTGGTCGCCAGAGAGAGCATCTGACATAAGCTCTTTGGCTGTAATGAATCTCCTAGGAACAGAAGAATGAGCCTTTCTTGTAATACCTGGAGGGGTGGAAGGCATGGGGGGTGGGGGAAAGGAAAGGAAAAATTCCTGACACCGGAAACAACTCTGCAGGGTAGGATTTGCAGCCACAGGGGAGGTTCTGGCTTAGGGGGAGAGCACAGGGTGATTGATTGGCCATGCCTGACTGGGGAGCGGGTGGGGAGGGAGCCACTGTTCTGGCTGCCAATTGCCATCTCTCTTACACCCTTAACTGGAGACCAAATGAGAGGGAATGCAGCGCTGGGGGTGAAGGATGGCCTTTTCCCTAGCCTTTAATTGGGATATTTAGTAAATGCGTTTTACTATTAAAATGAAAATGGGGTGGAAAATAGACTTCATCGTATCATCCATATTGGGCGTATGGATTGGGAGGCTGTCAACAGAACGTGTTTTTTTGTCATGAGTGAGAGGAAAAGCAGGTGAGAGGAAAAGCAGCCGTCCGCATCTGAGTCACTGCTCATGGTGATAGCTCTAGGGGGCTCTGCTGGCAGCCGTGGGGCACTTCTGGGGTCTGGGCATGGATTTCACACCAAGGCTTCTTCCTGTACACTGTGGCTGCGCAGTCCTCGGCCTGAGAGTCTGCGCACGTCCCCCACGCCCCAGGGGTTGTTGACATTGAACCCACATTCCCTGGTTCCCTTACCTTTGCTCTCTCGTTACACACACACACACACACACACACACACACACCCTTTACGTTTTGCTTTTTCCTAACTCATTTCAAAATACGTTTCAGACACTTCATCGCTCATCTTCCTCCCTAAATACCTTAGCTGCCTCTCCTCAGACGAAGACATTCTCCCATCGCCGCAGGAGATAATTAATAGTGATACAAGATTAGCACCCCTAAGAATAATATTACCCTGCTCGCCCCAGCTCCCTGTCAGGTTCCTTCAATTTCCCCAAATGCCTGCTCGATCTTTCCGTGTGTCTGTTTGAGGAGTACCTGTTCGTCCCTAAAGTCTCCAAGTCCGTTTCAAGGTTTACCTTCCCTCCTTGTGCTTGTTTAAGCCTCGCAGACCCCTCTAGGTTTCCGGGTAAGGAATCTGGAGGGTTTGGGTTTTTCAAGAAACACCCTGATGTATCTCTTCAGGCGGAAATCGAGCAACTAACGCGTTCATTGGGTTGTACATCTCTGTCACCAAACTCCATGTGTCAGGATGGGCCTGGGCCCTGGTGGCTGGTCTTTTGGAAACAGATCACTGGGCCTGCCTTCCGGAGCCCCTCCCTCTGGACGGACGGGAAGAGCCCGTCTCTCAATAAGCGGTCAAGTGCATTCGCAGTTTGCGTTGGCCTGGCCCTCCCTATCTTTTTTACTCTGCTTTCCCGAAGCCCATTCTGACTCATCAAACCCAGAAGAGCTTCCAACGCCCAGCCTTAGCGCACGTGCTGACTCAGCGCCCTGTGCCTTTCAGAGACAGTTAGTCTTTAAGGGAGTAGAAAGCCCTGGCCTGCATTCCGTGCAGAGGCTGGTGATTCTGAACTGCTGGCCTTGTGGATCACAGCCCAATGAGTAACCACTATGTCACGAGGGCTCCCTCCCCACCTGGAGATGCCCGGTCTGATCTGTTGGTGTCTGCCGGAGTTTGCCATGATCCAGGCTCATTCCCCCTTGAAACCAGTACATCGTCTCTGAGCAACAAGTGGCGTTTGTGTGAAGATCCTGTTTGGCCACCGTCTTTCCCCCGGGCTTTCAGCTTCCGTGGTGATCCTTGCCTGAATCAAGGATTACGGGAGCATTGTGAAATGAGCTTCCCGATTCTCTTGTTCTTCCTGTCTCACCCCAGAAAACCCTGGATCAGCTACTTACCCTCTTTGAGCTTCATCCTGTTTATCTATGCAGAGAGCTTAGTAAGGAAGGATTTATTTGGGGCCAATCTTGATAGTGCATGTGAAAGAACCTTATAATACTGGGCCCCATGTTTGATACATGGCAGGAATAGCTTTTGTTGATGTTCTAGGGGGTGGGGGACCGCCAGTAAGATGTGTCTTTATCTTTGAGCTGGCTGCTTCTGCAAGGAAATGGATAAATAGATAAATCAGAAGTTCAACATGTCACTCCGAACCACCGAGTACCTGCGTGGTGGTAGGGATGGAGAGAAATAGTTGAAGGCTTAGAGAGACCGACAAATGGAAATCATTGGAACAACAACAACAAAATAATGAATGACTCCATTTGTTTACTTAAAAACTGTCTGATGATGTGCTTGAGACACCAAGCCAAACATTCTCTGGTCCTTGCCCCCACAGAAAGAGCTCAGTGGCACTGTGGGTTAGGCATTGGACCCCTAACCACAAGATTTGTGGTTCAAATCTACTTGTGGCTCTCGGGGAGTAAGATGAAGCTGTCGGCTCCCTTACAGATTTCCAATCTCAGAAACCCAACACTAAACCCAAGGTCACTAAAAGCTATCTTGGAAGAAGTACAGCCAGAATGCTCCTTAGAAGTGAGGACAGTGAGACTGGGTCTCACGTTATTGGGACATGTTGTCAGGAGAGAGGCCAGCATGCTTGGGCAGAGAAAAAGAGGGAGCCGTACAATGCGATGGACAGATGCAGTGGCTTTGGCAGTGGTCCCAAACACAGCAGTGACGAGGGTCGCACAGGACTTGGTGTATGAGTGGGAATCAGCCAAGTGGCACCTAACAACAACAACAATAGAAGTTGGAACTGACACGATGGCAGTGGTTGGGTACGCTCATTCCAGTACCAGTGGTTGGGTAGGTGTTTGGAATGCTAAGTTTAAGTTTGGTGGTTCAAACCTACCAAATGGCCCATAGGATAAAGAAGAGGCTGTCTGCTCCCATGAGACTTATAGAGAAGACTTATAAAGACGAGGCCATCTGCTTCAGTAAAGTTGATCACCTTGAGAGCCCTATGGGGAAGTCCTGCTTTGTCCTGTAAGGCCATTGTGAGTTGGAATTGAGTCTACACGGTGTTATTGTGTTGTCTTGTTCACTGTGTCTAGGACAGTCTGGGTGGTGGATTCCCAAGCCTTACAGCAAATCAAAAACTCAGCAGAGAGCCCTGCATAGCCTCCTGCAGGCCTGAGCCTGGGTCTGGGCCTGGGCCTAGGGAGCTCTGCAGGCTTGGTCACTTGGCCATTCTGGCTGGCTGCTGGTTCTCTATGGAGAATTCCTTCAGACAGCCAAGACACAGTCCCTGAGATTCCCCACGTATGCGGAAACAGCAGAGCTGATTGGTGCCCACAGGCAGCTTGAATCTTTTGTGCCAGTCAGCCTTCCACAGGCACAGCGAGCCCTTCTTGTAACCAAGGTTTAGGTGATCAGGATGGCCTTCCACCTCATGTCCTCCCAGGTTAGCACACCTGCTTGGTATGAAGGGAGAGGCCACAGTCACTGTCGGTCAGTTGTTGTCGATTCGATCACAGCACCTAGCGGCCCTATGTGTCAGAGAACAACTGATTTTTCTTGTCTTTTTTTGAACTACAACCAATCTTTAATTTAAGACTGTTCAAACAAAACATTCTTCTCAGTCATTCATGATTTGTCTTCTGATGTAAGAGATCAATTTAAATACAGTACATGTTTAAAAAACAAGTCCCAAGACATTGCTATTTTATAATAAATAAGGCAGGGGCCAACTATTGCCCTTTGTTAACTTTCTTGAGAAACGCTATCAAGTCTGCCTTCTCTCCCTTCTTAATGGCGGCAAAGACCAGGGTGTCCTTCTTGGGATTCTCCAAATACTCCATTCATGTGTCCTCTCCTCAGTGATGACCTTGGCTCTTACTGGCAATCGTGTGAGTGCATCCAAGGGCTTGACGGTCTTCAGCCCCAACAAACCATGTAGATTTGGCCCAGTCTTGTGTTTGCCCCTCACCCCCCTTTCCACAGTGTGGCACTGGGCACACTCCTGAGCAAAAGTCTTGCCTTCCTCTATCACCCATCATCAATTCACACTCGTGGCACGCCACATGACCATAACCATCCCGAGGACAGATGTCCCGCTCTTTCAACAACTGATTATTTTTTCCCCAACGACTGATTTTGGGGGTAAGCAAATCCCCTGATCCTTCTTTGAAGGCAGCTCTGGGTAGACTCAAACCACCCACCTTCTGGGAAGCAGCCAAGAGGGTTAACCATGGGCAGCCCCCAGAGGGCCTCCCCAGCCACAGCAATGACCATCCACCTTCCACTTCACTGGGAGCCCCGGGGCGGGCGCTTCCCATAAGGCAGCCTTTGGATGACATCAAATCTGTCCACGTTCTTGCCTCATGCTGTGTCACTTGTGGTCGTATTTAGAAGGTCCTCCCGTCCCTGTAGGGAGCCCTGGGGGGCACCATGGGTTAGACGTGGCCTATAACCACAGGTCCGTGGTTCAAACGCACCAGTGGCTCCACGGGAGAAAGAGGAGGCTGTGTGCTCCTGTAGACCGAGAGTCTCTCGGGAACCCTGCGTGGAGTTGCTGTGAGTCACACTCGACTCGGTGGCGGCGGATTCCCTACCCTCTGTTCCCAGCGACCGTCATCATTGGTGTCCTCTTCCGTTCGCTTTCTCGCTTTCACCTTCACATTGAGGTGTTCGTCCCCGTGCTGGCTCCCTGTGTGTATGGTTGGCAAGGAGGGACCCCAATTCATTCTGTGGCCCGGTGTTCTCCACGTGACTAAACAACACCTCCTTTCCTGTATTGTACATAAAGTCTCTCCTCTTACACTGGTTGGCTCTGAGCTTTCTGACCCTCACCAGTCACCATGTGTCACGGAGCCAGTCCCCACTCGGCTGTCCCAGAGGAGCACTGCGCCACGGGCTTTTCAGTGGCCGAGTTTCCCAGAATCAATGGCGGGCCTTGCGGACCCCTCCCCCTTCCGTTTGCAGCTGAGCTCGTTAGCTGGGTGTAGCACCCAAGGCTTGTGCCTGAGCCGTACTGTTTCTGAAACGGGCTGTGTACAGATGTTTGTGCCGTGGGCTCCGACTGTGGCAGCTCGGGTGGTCTCTGCAGACGCTGGAGGGGCTGCTGCATCATGAAACTAAGAGGCCTCGTGAACAAACCCAAGCTGTGGGGTCAGCTGGACCTGGACTGCTTGGTGGTGCCACCACTTTCAGCTGTGTGACCTGAGCAATGTCCTCACCCCCTGCTGTAATGACTACTTGTTGGGTCTGTGCAGGAGGGTGTCTTCGTGTGACCGCTAAGAGGACCACCAGGACGACATTGAGGCCAGGCTCCACGTGGGGTCTGGCATCTCCCTTCTTGGCCCTAACACTCCCGCCTGAATCAAACGGGGAAGCCAACGGGCAATGAAGCAAATAATTGCCGAGAACACATTGAAGCCCACATCCTGCCCCAGAACCAGAACAAAGCCGGGACAGTATGTCTCGATGTGAATTTGATCATCCAGCAAACATCCTCCAAGGAGCCAAAAGACAATTCAATTTGGCATCTTCCTGAGTTTATTTCCAGCCAGGACGGGACACTGAGTGGCTGGTCACAGGGACGTGGCCTGTGTCCTCCAGGCTATCTCTCCGCTAGTGGGGACACAGGGTGCTGCACAGCACACCCAATTGTTGGGGACCTCTCTGCCTGAGCTGCCCACCCCCTGGCCCTGTTCTCACTGTAATCCTTCTCCCATCTGTGAATGCCGGCTTTGACCCCTGCCTAGGGCCTTGGCCCCTCACCTCCGGTAGCTGTGGTCTCACCCCTGCTCTGTCCTTCCCTGCCAGTCTCTGTCCTCCTGTCCCTCCTTTCACCTTCTTCTTAGCCCTCACCACCATCCAACGTCTATCTATACCTTCCCACATGCTTTGCTCATTCCCTGTCTCCCGTCCTGCACTGCAGCTCCTGGAGGGCAGGGCATTGGCTGTGTGCGCCCCGAGTGCCCACAACTGGCCTTCTCAACCTTGGCACGGTTGCCTAGAACACCCCCTTTTTGTAAGGAGCTGCCGTTCATGTTTGACGACTTCTGCTTGTCCTCGATTCATATTTCATATGAGAATTTCTACTCTGGAAGCCAGAGGCTGGTGTTCGGGGTGCAGGCAGGGCCACGCTCTATGTGGGCTCTGGTGGAAGAGTCCCCTTTCTTGGCCACCCCGGGCGTCTCATGGCATCCCTTGGCTTGTAGCTGAATCCTGGCATGGTGTCTATTCCTACAGGTCCCTGTTTCTCTCCCCCTCCCCCCTTTTAAATAAGATGCCTCTCAGAAGGGATTGGGACTAGGACCCACCCTATGACAGGATAACCTTGCTGACCTTTCTTTGTAAGGAAAGAAAATCCCTGTTTTCAAACAAGGCCACGTTCACCAATGCCGGGGCTGGGGGGTGAGCTTCTATATACCTTGTGGGGAACACAATTCAATCCCTAGCAGTCACTGCAGGAGGGGGCCCCAGCACCACCTCTCCTCTGCCAGCCTCTCCGGCCCTCTCACTGTGCTTCATCCACAAGATTCTGCTTTCTCCTTGCGCCTTTCCCCCCAGGAGAGGCTGGGCCTCTGCCTTTTCAACTTCCTATGGCTCCTAGCCGCTGCCAGACCTTCTCCACCGACGCCGGCCGCTCGGGTGTTGGACTTCAGAACTGCCCTAGATGTCTAACCCACATTCTCTGCTCCCCTGCTGCTGGCGCTCACTGGCCTGGCCTCTCCCTGGGCTGTGACACAGTCCCCGTCTGCCCCTGCAGGGATGGGCCCAGAGACCTGGCCCGTGTCCTCTCTCCCACTGGCCCTTCCAGACTGGGGTCCCTGACACGTGAAGCACAAAGGTTGGGTGGGCTTGGGGGAAAGCACCTTTCCTGAGGATCCTCCTTCTTCATGATGCTTCCAGAAGGAGCTGCCTTCTCCCCTACAGTCCGGCTCCCCTCAACCTGGTGGGACCAGGACTCATGGCCGCCTCCCTCTGAGGTGATGCTTCGAGAGCTGACAGCAAACCTCAGGGACCTTCTGCTCCGTAGGCCACTCAGGGAGATGGCTGGCTGGCGTGAATGGCTTCTTTGCTGATGGCCCCCAAGTCTCCCCAGGTTGTTTTTCTGTGAGCCCCCCCCCCCAAATAAACACACACACACACACACTCAGTTGTGTTGCCTTTCTCCCACAGCGAATTACTTGACTGTTCGTCACTTTCTGGGATCCAGCTGGGACAGCCTTTTCTCTTGGGTCCCGAGAGAGACCTTTGGGATGGAACAAGTCCTTGGAGGGAAAGTGGAGTCTTGCTGGTCTTTTCTGGAGCTTGGAGTAGAGAGAGGGTTTGGCCCTAGAACCCACAGAGAAATCGTTTCACAGCCGAATCCCACAACTTCCTGGACTGAGGAACTGGCCTGGAAGCATTTCTGTGTACAGCCGTGGCTTCCCTGCCCTGTCCTCTGGGGGAAGCCTCTTCCAGGGGAGGCACTGGGCTCCCGGGGGAAGGAACCCCCACAGGCCACTGATGCTCCCGGGCTCAGATTCTTCACCCAAGCTCCGTGTGTGTCAGTGCCCGTGCGAGGGCCACTTTTTCAGAAGCAGGTCTTTCGTGGTGCCTGGGGGTGGAGCCCAGTCCTCCCAGTCCGGGGCTGTCGGTTTCCCTGTTACCATTCTCGATTGGGGTACCACGTTTGCCAAACGCAACTTCATCCCAGTGTCACTCTGTCGGCCACGTTTGGATGTGTTTGAAAACCTGGTTCAAAGCCACCCAGCCACCCTGTGGGGGTCAGCCCCGGCAGTGACCCTCTGCAGAGGTGACAGTCGATAAAACTCTGTCATGGTGAGTCAGGGCTGACAGAGCACACACGGTAATAGCCAGGGAGAGCCAGATGGAGGGGTCCCCTCGGGTGGACCACGCTTTCTCGCTGTGGTTCACAGTGGCGAGAACCACCGCTTAGGACGAGAGCTCTGCGTGGCACTGCCAGTGATGTGGTTGATGACTGACCGACAGAGTGGGGGCTCGGAGCCCACCCAGAGGCTCCTAGGAAGCCACACCTGGCGATCTGCTTCCAAAGGTCATAGCCTTGAGGACCCGATGCTCTGCCTGCAGATGCGGAGTCTCCCTGAATCAGAGGTGACCCCGTGGCCCTGCTAACACATCAGCGAGGCTGCTCGAAGCCCATGTGCTGACCCTGTTGAGAGCTGGGTGAGTGGAGCCGAGGAGACTGGGAGGGATGGGATTGCCCATGCCGGTTTCACAGGGCTCTGGGGCAGGCAGGCCTGGCGCTGGCGAGGTAGTCTGGCGTGGCCGAGGGGAAGAACAACTCAGTGTCTGGTTGCTCAGTGCGTATGTCTGGTGGTTTCTATGACAGCCCTGCCCGTCCCAGTCTTCTGGGTTTCCACAAAGACCATGGAACTCCCTAGATGCTGAGTTCATGGGAGTGTGGAATGAGGGTAAAGGAACCAGTAGGGAGGGAGGTAAAGGGGACTTTGGAAGAGAGAGAGAGAGAGAGCAGGGGACATAATCCCATTGGGACTGACTTCTTTGCAACACCAGCATTAGGGGAGATCCACATTGTGCAAAGTGGAGGCCAGGGACCGGGTACCAGACGATTCGGCCCCAGCCCAGCTCGGGGTCAGCCTCGGGCACTTCTCTGAGTGACTTTCTTGGCTTGGCTGTGCTCCGATGTGGTCTACTACCCTCTTGGTCCATGATGACGAGGTCAGGCTGTGATTTTGTTCTCCCGTACCTCACATCCTCTTACCACTGCACCCCCAGGACCCCACACTTTCGTTAGCTTGGCTGTGCCAACGCCCAGGAGCCCTGGCTGCACATTGGGCTGCTAACTGCTGAGGCTTTCTGCTCCTGTGAACATTTATAGCCTAGGAAACCCCAAGGGGGCAGTTCTACTGTGTCCTTCAGGGTCACTAAGCGTTGGAATGGACTCAGTGGCAGTGTTCTATGTGTTGTGTGTGTATGTGTATTTGTGTGTGCCAGTGCCTGAGTGCTTAACTGCTGCACCACCAGGGTTTCTAACTACCTTACCCTCAAACCAGAACCAAACCTAGAGCCAGCGAGTCAAATCTGTCTGACTCAAAGCAACCTATATGGTGTTCCTGACCTTATACATCTTTAGAGGACCGAAAAGTCTCATCTTCAGACTTTAGGGATCAGCAATTCACCAATTATAGGACAGCACCACCCCAAACCAAACTCACTGCCACTGAGTCCATTCCGACTCATAGCATCCCTCTGGGTTTCTGAGACTGTAACGCTTCACGGAAGTAGAAAGCCTCCTCTTTCTCCTGAGGAGTGGCTGGTGGTCTTGAACTGCTGACCTTTGAGTTGGCAGACCATTTCCACCGGGGCTCCTGACAGTCTCAACACAAACCAGACTCACTGCCTTCAAGTCCACTCCAACTCCTAGCAACCGGTCAGACAGGGTGGAACTGCTCCTGAGGATTTCCAAGACCTTACTCTATACAGAAGCAGAAAGGCTCATCTGTCTGCCTCAGAGGGGTTGGCGGTTTAGATCCACGGACCTTGTGGTTAGTAGCCCAAGGTGTAACCCACTGTGCCTCAGGGGCTCCTGAACCTCCCCACAGTGGGACAGAAGTCACGGGCCTTCTATGGAATGCTCAGTCATCTGCACACGCGTGCCTCTCATTCCTGGGGTGCGCAGCAACACGGGCGCTCCGACTGGAGCTCCACACCGGCCTGCTATTGATGAGTGGGTGTCACTGGCCTGCTGTTTCTCAGCTCATCACTGAGGATTATGGAAGATTGGGAGATCTTATTTCAGTGCATGCTTGATGGCTTACATTGCTCCCCTGAATCTCTGCATAATTCGCAGGACTAGGGATGAAGTGCCTTTGTCTCTTTGTTTCAGCTCTTTCCTGATGTATCAACTTGTAAAACTTAACTACAGACAAGGCCCAGCCCTGCCCTGCCTGATCTTGGCTGTGTGTCCCAGCAGGCCCCAGTCCCCTGCCTCCTTGGCCAGAGAACAATGGTGTGGCTCAGGGCAAAGGAACTTGAACCTGTCCTTCCAGACAATACATGGAAGGCCTCTGAGGATTCAGACCACACCTTGTATTTACAGGTGGGGAAATAAAAGAGGGACTGTGACTAGGAAGTGACCTGTCTGAAGGGGACTTACTTGGAATTTACTGAACCCCATGGCCTGAGTCATTTAGCAAATCACCTGTTCTTGAGGGCTTGCTGCGTGCACCTAGCTAGGGGCAGGGAGAGGCCTTGTTTCTTTGTTTGCCTCCCCCCGCCCCCCCTTTAACCCTGAGCGGAGCTGACAATCTGGCATTCAGTCTCTGCCATCCTGTCGATTCTGACTTTCTGAGGTTGTAAAGCTCCGTCCATGGGGCAGCTGGCAGGTCTGAATTGCCGACCTTGCGCTTAGCAGCCCAATGCATAACCACGGTGCCACTTGGGCACTCCATTCTGGCGCCGTTACCTCCCAAACTGGGTGCAAGCACGAGCGTTCAGGATGATGTACTGGGTGCGAAGAAAGTTCTAGAACAGATATCCCCATGCGCTGTCGCTCGTCCTTTCAGTGATTCTTTGTTTTGTGCGATTGTTTAAAATCAGCTGTATCGTGTGGGTGGAAAACATTGAAAACACCTAGAACATCGAAAGTCCCACGGACGGACGGCCCCACGGACAATCATGCGCCTAGGAAGAAGTGCAGCCAACGCCCAGCCCTCCTTAGAGCCAAGGATGGCGACATGGTTAGCTCACAGATTTTAGACATGTTGCCAGGAGGCACCAGATTCTGGAAGGGTGTCACGCTTGGCAAAGTAGAGGGGCTGCGAAGAAGAGGAAGGCTCTCAACAAGAGGGATGGACGCCGTGGCTGTAGGCATGAGCTCAGGCATAGAAGCGACTGTGCGGATGGCGCAGGACCGGCAGTGTTTTATTCTCCTGTGCACAGAGGCTCTGTGAGTCAGAGTCAAGTTGACAGTACCTAACAACAACAACATACAGTGTCCCTTTAAGGGCTAAGGTGAGCCTGATCCAAGCCATGGTATTTGCAATCACCTCCCATGCATGTGAACGTTGTGTATTGAATCAGCAAAACTGAAGACAGATGGAAACAGTTTAATTGTGGTGCTGGTGATGAATCTTAGAAGTGCCGTGGACTTCCAGAAGAGTAAGTCGAGCCGTGTTGGAAGAAGTAGAGCCAGAGACGAAGATGGTGAGACTTGGTTTCATGTAATTTGGACATGTTTTTCAAAAAGACCAGTCCCCAGAGAAGGACACCATCATGCTCGGTTGAGTGGAAGAGCAGTGGCATGGAGGAAGACCATCAAGGAGATGGACAGACACACAGTGGTTGCAACCGTGGGCTCAGAACAAGTATGAGGTGATACAGGACTGGGCCGTGTTTCAGTCTATTATGAGTAGGGCCTCTGGGAGTCAGAACCAACTCAACAGCATGTAGTGTAGTGGTACCTCAGTATGTATTTTGTAGTCTCTATTGAACTATATATTCACGCACTGAGGAGTGGTACTCAGGAACTGCAGGGCCGTGGCGCCAATATATGGAGACCAAGGCTTATCAGAGGCTATCAGGAGTGGATATGAGCCCTTGTGGCATAGTGACTAAGTGCTCAACTGCTAACGTGGAAAAGATTGGCCGCTCGTCCTCACCCAGCAGCTCCGAAGGAGAAAGTCCTGGCGATGTGCTCCCATGAAGATGGATGCTTGGAAACCTCATTAGGGCACTTCTGCGCAGTCCCCCGGGGTCGCTGTGGGCTCCAATCCCTCCATGGCACCTACCACCAACCGGCTTCATGTCAAGACCTTCCTGACGTGCGCTGTGGCGTCCGCTCCGACGGCTGTGACTCCTTTACCCTCAAGCAAGAGGCAAAACCAGCCAACCGATGAGGAGTCCCTCATTTGGGGCTTATGGCAAGGGTGTAATCATCTGTCAACTTGCGGAGGGGTGAAGTTGAGCCTGTCAAGCAGGTCACAGCTTGATGACCTCATTTGGAGGTGCTATGGAGATAAATAGCTCATTGGAGGTGGGGCACATAGAGACACGCTGCTTGTTTTCCTGCTGACAAGCCACACAGAGACCACTGATGGAACCAGAGCCCTGGAGCTGAAGGAGCCACGTGGAGACTCAAGCCAGCACTGAGATACTTCCACCGACACTGGATTCACAAGACTTTCCACCCACTGGCCCTTGATCTTCCTGCATTTATTGTCGTTGCATGTGTTGCATGAGTCTGAAGAGGAAATTATAGACTGGTATCGGACATAGGGGCTAATATCTGATTTATGGATGGGGATGTTTTCTTAATGTAACATTGCTCCTTGATCTAAAGTTCTCTCTTATATACACGAGTCTCCCTAGATTTGTTTCTCTAGACTACCCGGACTAACACAGGGCACAAATGCACTCCTGAAGTTGGGGGTGTGGGACTTACCCCTCCCCTGCTACATGCCTGGCCTGTGACCCTCCCCTTGGGTCTTCTATCACAGTCCATCTCCCAAATTTCTCCCCAGGTGTGGGTGTGGTGTCGATGCCTCTGTGTGTGCCCCGAGTCTGGGAGGCATCGGGGAGCAGGGATGAGATGCGCAGCCCCCAAAGCCAGGGGGTACTCTACCCCCTCACCCCTCCAGGCTGGGTGACTGCTGTTGGCAAATTCCTGAACCTCTCCAGGCTCTAGTTCCATTGCCTATCACAGGAGAACAGCAATAGCTACAACCAGATTAAAAAGTGAGCTCATTTCACAAAGCTCTTGGACTGGCATCCAACCTCTCTGCCCCTCAAAAAAACAAAACACCCCACTGCCCTTGAGTTGGTGCCAACTTACAGGGAAGCCACCTGGGTTTCTGAGGCTGGCAGACAGCCTTATCTGTCTCCCTCAGAGCAGCTGGTGGGGTTGAACTGCTAACCTTTGGGTGAGCAGTGCAGTACTCCCCTGACAGGACCACCAGGGCTCCTTGAACTGGCACCTTCTCCCTGCTAGCAAGTCGATGCTGATTCATAGCAACCCTACAGGACAGAGTAGGCCAGCCCCTGTGCGATCCTGTGCCTGTAGCTGCTTATGACAGGAGAGAGCCTCATCTTTCTCCCGAGGAGCTGCTGGGGGTTTCAAACTGCTGGTCTTGTGTTTAGCAGCCCAACACGTAACCCACTAGGCCACTACGGTACTCAAACCAGATCAAACTCCCTGCCATCGGGTCAATGCTGAGTCATGGCGTCCCCCTGTAGGTTTCTGAGCCTCTGTTCACGAGAGTCCAGTCTGTCTCCTGAGGAGCTGCTGGTTGTTTCGAACTGTTGACCGTGAAGATTGCTGCCCAATACCTAACCACTGCTACACTAAATGGTCACCCAGCACCTCGTAAATGGTCAAGAAGTGTTTGTTATGACTATTGCTTTTACTGCTCACCCTCGGTATTCTTATCGCGCTTCTTTGGAGTTGAGGGGCCGTTCCCTGCCTCCCTTCCGGAGCCTGAGCCGGCTGTCGGATGAATGCAATAATGATTATCAACTGTTTGGAGCTTTGCAGAACAAAGGAACCGCATAAATACGAATGATTATTGTTGTCATCTTGGTGCTTTGGCGGGGTGGGCCTATTGTGGTTGGCTGATTTGTGGAAATGGTGCATCCCTCTGTGATCCGAATGAGTGATCAGCAAATTTCAGACAGTTCCGATAATAACAGTGTCTTCCATCTGCTCCCAGTCTTTCACCCTGAAGTGTCTAGTACACCGGATAGAGTGGATCAGGCAGAGCCTCCGTGGAAGCGTCACTCTGGCAGGCAGGCATGCATCCACCCATCTGTCCATCCATGCAGCCGTGAACAGCAGGCCCCAGTTGTGCAGGCACATGGGGTGGGAGGCACCTACACATCTGTGGTCCCTAAAGGAGACACAAGACAAGCTTATACACTGTAGAAACAGCAGTATCTGCAAGGTGATGATGTGTCCAGAGGGTTTGCTGAGAGCCAGGGCACCCACCGGAGCCTTTGTCCCAATGTGTACACTTCTCCATGATGTAGAACATCAAATCCTGTTCTGCAAACAAGCAAGGTCGTCCAGCGAAGGGTGGAGCTGGGGTTCGAACTCAAGCATCCTGGTTCCAGAGCCAAACACATTCTTAACTCCGGTTGTGTCGTTAGGTGCTGTCCAGTTGGCTCTGACCCATAGCGACCCGTGTCTAGCAATGAAACCCTGCCCGGTCCTGCGCCATGCTCATGATGGTTCCTAGGCTTCCGCCCATTGTCACAGCCACTGTGTCCATCCATCTCGTTAAGGGTCTTCCTCTCTTTCGCTGGCCCTCTACTGGACCACATTTGATGTTCTCCAGGGACTGGTCTCTCCTGACAATCTGTCCACAGTGTGTGAGGCCAAGACTCACCATCCTCTCAGGATCTCTCCTAGCACCCCCTCGATGGATTTCTGAGGCTGCAACTGCTTACAAGCGTGGAAAGCCCGTTTTTCTCTGTGGAGCCATTGGTGGTTTTGAACCGGTGACCATGAGGATTGTAGTCCAAGCCGTAACCACAACACCACCATGGCTCCGTTTGCCACTGAGAAGAGAGTATGGCTCTACTTGCAGGAACAGGATGCCCCCAAGTCTCTGTGGGAAGAGAACCAGTGACTGGAAGCTGGTGACACTCACCCAGAAGTGAGATGTCTCGTGGGGTGCCCTGGCCTCCAGAAGCCAGTTTAGGTTGGGCTCTCTGGAACAGAGCCTCTGAGATTTGCCCCCAAGAGCTTTATGGTAGAGTGTCCTTAACCAGCTCCGGGTTGATTGCAGAATTGGGCAGAGACACTGCCTGTGATACACTTACATCAAAGACCTTCGCCCAGCCTGAGGACCACGGCAGCTGGCATGGCCCTTCCCTGGTGGTAGTGGCAGTGAGGGCAGGAGGTGGGAGTGGAGCTTGTGTGGCCAGTCAGTTGATACATTGCTCTGGAGCAGGGGTGGGTGGGGTGACCTTGGGCAAGGCAGCTTCCTTCGATCCTGGGAAGGGGCTCAGCATGCAAAGGAATGCATGGGGTCCAAAGGGTTTGGGTAACTAATCAATGTTTCCTTTTATTTGGAAACCCTGGGGCATGGAGCCCCGTCTGAAACCTCAAAAACCAAGGTGATTGCTGGTCCTCAAGCCCAGCACCCAAGGCACTCTGGCCAGCAGCTTTGTCCTTCTTGCTGGTCTCCGCTTCTCACCTTGCCCAGGCTCAGAGTGGTGCAAGGGAAGTCGCTGTGCCAGGCCAGCTATAGATGCAGTTAGCCACTGTCGAGTGGGTCATTTCTCCTAGCGACCCTGAGCACAACAGAGGGACATGCTGCCAGCCCTGTGCCACCCCCATGATGGGTGGCAGATTGGACCCTTGTGAGCCAGGGGGCTTTCAGTGACTGCTTTTTGGGAGTAGATCACCAGGCCTTTCTTCCTGGATCCCCCTTAGTCTGGAAGTACCGTTGAAATCTGTCCAGCACATTATAGCATCACTGATACATGGGCCGTGGCTGGGCCTGAGGGGCAGTGTCCAGCAGTCGAACAACCTGGATCTCCTGCATGGGAGGGGAGAACTCCCTTAGCAGTCGGGTGAGAAGGCTGGGCTGTCACCATCAGGCCAGGAGCCTACTTTCCCTGCCTGCTGGCAGGGCTGGGGCTCCCAGAAGCCTCTCCAGAGGTGTGGTGCCCGCTGACTCAGCCATGTTCCCGCTGCCAGGGCTGGGACCTTCTTTGCAAAACCTGCTGTCCTGGTGCCTTCCCCGCCCCCAGAGGTGCCCATCAGGATGACAGCTGGCCACACCCGACTGGTTCTGTGAAATCTTGTGAGAATGCCCATTCTCTGGGGATGGGTGCATTTCCTGCTTCCTGGTGGCCTGGAAAAGTCTGTGAGAACAGCCCTGTTCCCACCCTCTGGCCATCCCCACTGGCCTGCCGTGCCTGGACTCTGGGAGAACAGGGAGCCTGGGGACTGAGACTCGAGCTTCAGGGAGCGTGAGTGAGAAATCTTGAATTGTAATTCACATTCTGTTCTGTGACCTTGACTTCGGTGTACAGGGTTTAGTCTCTCATCTATAAAATGCAGGTAATAGGAACATGGTCTTACTGGCTGCCCTGAGCTGTGCTCTTCTGCCTTGGGGTCTCTGCACAGCCTCTTCCCTCCGCTAGAATGCTCTTCTCCACCCCTACCTACTTGGTGGTGGTGGTTGGCAAATGGGTAACAGCACGCAGGATTGTCTGGCCCCTCGTGAACTTCCTTCCCTCTACCTGGTAGGTTTCATTCTACCTGCAGGTCTCAGCCTGTTGTCACAGCTACCTCTGTACCTTCATAGATTACACACCTTCTCTTAGTCACTGGCCACAAGTAGTGGTCAACTGGCATCTGCTTGTGGGATAGTCCATCCTTAGATGATCAGGGAGGGCAGGCACCTGGGTGGTCCGTGGCTGTCTCTCTCCTCAGCGCTTAGCACCGTGCTTGGCAAATTTGCGTTGCTGAATGAGACTGCAAATGGGAAATCCCCTGTGAATGGAAAAACCCCAACACAACTGAGGGCTGGTAATATCAACGCGGGACGCTCTGGTTGGCACAAATGGTCAAGCACGTGACTCCTGGGCAAAAGGTTGGAGGTTCAAGCCACCCAGAGATGCGCCTTGGAAGAAAGATCTGCCAGTCTGCTTCTGAAAACCCTGTGGCACAGCCTACCCACATACCTAAGGTCGCCAGGAGTCAGAATCAACTCCATGGGCAGCTGGTAACTACGGGCACAAGATCATCCATGTGTTACTAACATTGGCCAGTGGAGGCCGTCTCCACATCACCAGGGACCGGGTGGCCTTTCTAGAAGCGAAAAGAGCCTTAGCTGCACACTGTCCCGAGTCAGCTAGCGCTCAGTGACCAGTCACCCGACTACGCCGGTTCATTCCCCAGGGCCCTTGTTGTAGGCTAGGGCGGGCCAGGTGTCCCTGAGCCTCCAACAGGTTGCACTTGCTCAGCCTTTACCAGCCACGTCCTGCTTCATGGAAGGAAGCTGCCTACGCGGTTTCCTATTCGTGCATCCCGGCACAGTCCAGTCCCTGGTAGGTCCCCGCAGCCTGCATCTGGGAAGTGAGGGAGAGCGGGACAGAAAGAGGCTGTGTGCCAATGGGGGAGCACTGCAGCCTTCCCCGTGGCTGTCCCGTGGGGAGGGGGGTACTAACTAGAACTCCAGCTGTGAGGACAACATGGTCATCCGTGTTCCAGGTGATGCAAAGAAGGAAGACAGAGTCAAGGTCCCATTTGGAAGCCCACTCCATTCATTCATTCATTGACAGCTTTTATAAAAGGCTCCTCCCTGGAGCCTTTCAAGACCACTGGTCCAGGGCCACGATGAAGCTCTTTCCTCCAAACAGCCCACAATACCCTTCCCCTCTGGGACGTAGGTCCCTGGGACTTGAGTGTTTTTGAATTACTTCATGCATGTGCACACACACACACACACATTGTCCTAGACCCCATGCTAGATGTGGGGGGAGGTGGCAATAGAGATGAAACTTCTTGCCCTCTGCCATCCTGAATGGGGGGGGCTATTGTGTTTGATTGTTTTGTTTTTTAATGAGTGTCTTTCTTCCGACCAAATAATTTAGAGGATCTTTCCCCCTCTTCCTCCTCCTCCTTTCCACTCCCTCTTCCTCCCACCTCTCCACCCTTGCTCCCTCCCTCTCTGGCTAGAGGCCTGGCCCCAGTGTGCTCTGGAACGGAGAGTCTGCTCTGGGGACCGGGTGACTTCATCTGCTCAGATACAGAAAGGTCCCCTTTGCCAGTGCCTCCCCGTACTCCATCTCCCCGACTGAGCCAAGGCTGAGTTATTGCATGCCAAGGGCCCCCCACACAGTAAGGACGCCCACGGCACAGAACAATGACTTGGTCAGCCAGGCGGTGACGGTCGCTAGCAGCCAAGGTTTCCTCTCTAATTCATCCAGCAACGCCTGGGCGTCACCGAGGACAAAGGGCTTTGCTCATATGTTGTGTTCTGTGTTTCATGGAGACCTTTCGTGTCCCTTTTGGTCCGTGTTAGAGCAAATCAGCCTTCACGATCAGGCCTGGGGGTTTTGATTTCCTTTTTCCAGGGAACGGATATGAGCTGCAGGTAGGTGATTGTGTTCTGTTCTTCAAAGATCACACGCCGGCTAAGGTGATAAGAGTCGGGTTGGAAAATGGATCCAGAGGCGGCATTTGCAAAGATATTTGAGGGGTTTTTTTGTTTGTTTGTTTGTTTTTTCATTACGGAAAGAAGACTAGGTGGGCGTTTGGGGTGTGTTTTCGATTTAAAGGAGCTATGCTATTCGGCCCATCGCCACTCCTTCTGAAACTTTCCTCTCCCATAAAACCAAACCAAAAAACCACTGCCATTAAGTCAACTCCAATCCAAACTCCAGGGTTCGGTGAAGCAGCCTCATCTTTCTCCCACACAGTGGCTGGTGGGTTTGAACCACCCGCCTTGCAGTTACCCGTCCAATTCTCCCCTCAGCATGACCAAAACCCCAAACTAAACTCACTGCCCTTCATTCCAGGGCACCGGTTTGGCTTTGTTTCCGCGCGTTTGGACCAGGCATTTTGCATTGTTTAGCTCCCTTCAACTCACCCGTTTTACTGGTAAGGAAAGTGAGGCAGAAAGAGGAATTCTTGCCTAAGTTCCGCACAGTTTGTAAACACGAAGATTCACACCCAGACCAGATGACTGCCAAGTCCACACACCGTCTGAAAGAGATACAGTTTCCACCACCCCCCGCCCCCCTTCCTCCAACAAGACCATTCCTACTTAGATGGCAGCTTCTGAAATTGGCATCGCACGGAAACTTAGATATCTTGGGTGAGAAATACCTCGGTCCTTGTCTTCTCACGAGTAAGAATTCACGCTGAAGCCTGGCTTGTGACTCAGGGTTTTTTAATAAAGGATAGAAGCCGTTTCAGGCATTACAGTAAACTGAACACAAGCCAGAGACAGAGAGACGGAGAGACCGAGGTCCGGCCATGGAACCTCGGAGAAGCAGCTGGAAAAGGAGTGCGTGGCCTCCTGGTTCAGGCTTTTTTTCAGGGTCTTCCACTGGGAGGTGTGGCCAACGATGTTAGTTGACCCCACTGCCTGAGTTAAGCCCACCTGGCTAGATTGGGGCCCACCCAAGTGTACTGCCCACCTAGGTGTACCACCCCCTTGACTCGGGGCCTCGGGCCCTTTAGCCTTTATTGGCTTCCAACTTCCTGTAGGAGCCCCCAGGCATGGAGAGGATCAACCCCTATCTGGCTCCCTTGTTAACAAAACCAGGCTCACCTGTATTCCTGTCCTGAGTGAATATTCTCCGTTCACAATTGCTACATTAAAATGAACACCCAAAGTGTGTCACTGAAAACGACAATCTCTCAGAGTTCTGGGTGTTGACTGGGCTCAGCTGGGGGCCTCTTCTGCTCCAGCGATGTCAGTTGGGCTTACAGTCATCTGGGGGCTCTATTGGACTGGCATGTCTAAGGTGGCTCACTTATACATTGGGTGCCTTGGTGGAGATGACAGCACTCCAGAGGCCAGGTGGGATATCCCTTCCTTCCTGGTAAAGGACTGCCCCTTTTTTATAAGGTGGCCCTTTTAGGTCTCTCCATGTGGTCGCCCCATTGAACATGATATCTGAACTTCTTTTAACATCAAGGCTCCCAAAGGATTAAAAACAGCAGTTGGCAGCCAATTATTCTGCCACAAAAGGCCCAGTCCAGGTTCAGGGTGGGCATGACCCTGAGGGGGCATGGTTCACTTGGCCCATCTTGAGAGAGCAGCTTCGTCTTCTTCACAGCTCATGGGCAACGCACCTGGGAGGATTGAAGTGCCTACTACGTGGTTGACAGACTTAGCTTAACCAATCGTCCCTCCAATCCTGTGAGGTGGTTATTAGTATCTTCCTTCTGTGAGTGGAAAAGCAAACAGACCTGGAGGTGGAGGAACTTGACCCAAATCACACCTAGCCAGTGTCGGCGGGAGCCTGGACTCAGACTGAGCTCTGCCTGACGCCAGAGCCTGGGAAGGTATCCATATTCTCTCTGTTGCCTGCCATTTTCACTCCTAATGAGCAAAGCTGCAAGCCGCTGCTGGTGATGTGAGTGGCAGTGGTGGGTCCTCCAGTCACGATAATCCTGCTTATCTGTGGGCCAAAGGCCCATAGGTCCCGAGCTGCCCCCACCAGTTACAAGGGGAAAATGAGTCTGGATCATGGCAAACCTTAGCAGACACCGAGGGATCCCATTCAGCATCTCCAAGTGTGGAGGGTGCCCTGGTGGCATAGTTACCCATAGGGCTGCTAACAACAAGGTCACTAGTTCAAGACCACCAGCCTGCTCCGAAGAAGAAAAATGAGGCTTTCTACTCTCGTAATAGCAGTAGAAGTCTTGGAAGCGCACAGGGACAAGTTCTACTTTGTCCTGTCGGGTCGCCATGAGTCGGCATTGACTTGACAGCCTCCAGGGTGGGTTAATTTGGTTCTCTCTCAGGAAGCCCTCTGCTGTTCTCTGTATCTGTCATCTAACGGCCCAAGTCGCAGCCAGCTCCTCTGCAAGACTGGGAGAGCTCTGCAGGCAGAAGTTAGTCCATTGATAAGCCAAGCTCCACGCTGGCACACAGGAGGCACTTCATACTATAATCAAACAAATGGAAGAGGGTAGGCTGTGCTGGTCGAGAAAAGGCCGGTTTTTAAAAGAAGGGTATCCGAATGAGTCAAAAAGTTCTGCTTCCCTTTTGAAGCCCCACCACAGACCTCACGGGTGGGTAGACCGCTAAGAGGCCCCAGGAGGATGCTGGGTGAGAAGCTGTAAGGTGTTTGGTTCCCCCAGGGTGCAGTCTGCAGAGCAAGAACCATTGTTTGATTCTGAAGTGAAAGGTGTGGGGGGGCAGGGAGCAGGTGATTTGCATGCAGGTGACTCCGCAGGAAAGCCCCCCCCCCAACTCACACACTCCTCAGGGGCCCTATGGGGGATCGAGCAGGGATGGGAGCTCCTGCCCTGCACAATGCAATCGCCTCCTCTGGTCTTAAAAATAAACCCTTTGTGGTTCCTAAGGAGGTCACAGAAGACTGGCTCTGTGCTTTTTAGTGGGCACAGGGAGCAGGGCAGGGAGATGGCCTCTGGATGTCATGCCCTGCTTCCAGCCGAGGCACAGTGGGTGGGGTGTGGAGCTTCCTGCTAGATGGGCAAAAGGCAAAGAAGTCCAGGTGCCTGGCAGGTGCACAGAGCGCCAGCATTCATAGCCACTTCAGCAAGGTTGATGGCTCAGACCCACCCAGCAGCTCCCAGGCAGAAAGATCTGGTGGTCTGCTCCCTGAAAGCTTACAGCCCAGAACCTCCCCTAGCCCCCAGGGCAGTGTTACCTTGCCCCAGCTTGTCAGTACCTAATATCCCCAGGGCCATGAAATCGTCTTCACAGAGGTGATGTGAACAGCTTGCTTTCTGGGCATATTTGTAAATCAAAGGAGGAATCACACCTGCAGGTGTAGTAGTGCCGCAGGGGAGCCAAACTCACTGACATTGAGTCTATTCCAACTCATAGAGACCCTTTATAGGGTTTCTAAGACTAAATGTTCACGGAAGCAGACAGCCTCTTCTTTCTCAGCTGGAGCAGTTGGTGGGCTTGAACCATTGACCTTACACTTAGCAGCACACCGATTAACTTACTGCTCCATAGAGGCACCTTACCAAGTTGGTTTCACCCAAGCGTGTTTATTGAGTACCTGCTCTGGGCACTGTCTGCCCTTGCCCCATTGCAAGTGCCTTCCTGCCGGGGTGGGCGGGAGCTACCTGTGCACCCACAGATCGCTCTCTGTACGTCAGTGGACTCCCTGAGTCTGCCTAACTCCAGGGCCTGTCATGTCCAGCCACCACCCCTCCTCCCCCCACTGTCCCCAGAGGTCCCCGTATTTCACAGAGAGGACAAGTCCTTTCCAGAGGCAGCACAGGATCCACGGGTAGAACAAAGGGATGGAGATCAGAGACACTGCTTTCACATGATGTCACATGATGTTGCATCACATGATATGGGGTGCTAGAGGCCAGATGGCTAGCCGGAAAGAACCCTGATGTGCTCTTGTAATGTCTGTCCCATGGTGCCACCCTGCCGAGACCCCTGAGCCCTGAGCCCAGGTTTAGGGGAGAAATTGATCAAGTCTACTGCTGATACTTCAGACCCTTGGCAACCCAACCCACCTTCTTCCCTCTCTCCTCATTGCCATTCCCCCTTCTTCCCTTCCTCCTGCCCTGCAGGTATTGGCGCTGTTTGCAGAATTCGTTCATGAGTTCAAAGGTGGCTAGTTGGACCATGGCGGGGGGTGTGTGGCAATCGTGAGGACCATCGTGAGGACTACATTTCTTTAGCAGCTGTATACAGTGGCCAAGAGCCCCGGTGACATCGTCCGTGATCAAGCACCTGACCATGAACCGCTCGACAGCACCCAAGAACAGTAGCCGGAGCCCATGTGCCATGCAGAGCCCGGTCTGTGCAACACAGAAGGAGGTAGACTAGAGCCGCACTCCTCAAAGGGGGGCGAGCCCAAAGGAAACAGTGACAGAGATGGCTTTGCCCCACAGGATGGATTTTAATTTCATCTGCTTCGGGATGAATGCTCTTCTCGATCGCTAAAAATGCAGAGGATAGAAAACCACCCACAAGCATTCGCCGCAGTTAATATGAATATTTGCCTGCTTTTCTGGAGATCAAAGAAGCAAAACATTTTGACCTAAAACTCAAGTCCTTCTTGTCAGCCACCCCCCGGTCCTTCCCCCTTCCCTTGAGGCAGTCAGAATCTGGAATTTGAGGCACCGGCTTCCTGTCTGTCTGAAGAGCTTGCTTTCTGGGCATATTTGTAAATTACAGAAAGTATTTTGCTATGTACAATTTACACATATGACCTCAAGCTGTGTGTGATATCTTGCAACTCAATAAATATATATATTTTTGTGGTTGGTATCCAGGTGACAGAATTCTGACCATTTCTTCACAAAGTTCATTGACCTACATTCTGTTCACCATGTTGTTTCCCCGTCACCATTAATCATTCCTGAATGCTCCCATCACCCTTCACAGAAGTGCGGTGTCTTCTGTTCTCCCCCTGCCCAACAACGTGGTCTGTAAGCACTGGCCTATTCTAGAGCTTGCTTATCATTGGGACCCTGCAATAGCTGGGTTTTTGTGACAGACTTGTTTCATTCTGCAAAAGATGCAACTTGATTTTTGTCCAGTGGTTCTTTCCCCCCACCCTTTCTTTCCTCAAATAGAGGCATGTTGAGCTCTTTCCTCACTGGCATTGAGTTGAGTCTGACTCATTGCTACTCAGGGAACAGAGTAGAACTGCCCCTGTGAGTTGTGAATCATGATGGGAGCAGAGAGACGCATCTCTCTCCTGTAGAGCGGTTAGTGGGTTTGAACTGCTTACCTTGAGGTCAGTAGCCCAACGAGTAACCACACCACTAGAACTTCTATTGGAACCATTTAGAGACTATTCAGTCATCATAGCAGGCTTCCTACTAGTCGATCAGCTCCTGACCTTCACTCTCACGGGCGAGTCTCTGACCCATCTCGGGAGCCGCTCTTTGACTGAGTTGGGAGCTGGCGCTGACACAGCTGAGTCACAGCCTGGCCAGTGCCAACTTGTTTCTCAAAGTGTTGGCACCCATTTCCAGTAGCACGCAAGAGCTCTTGCTTTCCCGCATTCTCACCAACGCTTGGAATGACTGAGGCTTGTCATTGTTTCCCAGTCTGATTGGGCATTAGTTGTTTTTATCTATCTCTGATCACCAGAGAGTTTGAGCACTTTTCCATGTCTTCTGAGCATTTGGGCCTCCTGTTAGTAGCTTTCCTGATCCAATTCTTAACTCTTTTTGTTGCTGTTGTTTTCTTTTCATTGTTGTTTTCTGTGGTAGGAGCCCTTGATGTAACTTGGGGACCGCTTCTTTTTCTGTTACGCATACTGAAGGTGACTCTCTTCAATGTGTTGCGTGGCATTTAGCTTTGTTCAAGAGGCTCTGTGTCACAACAGAAGCTTGGGATTTGGTTACGGTCAGAGCTATGCAGTGTTCCCTTGATGGCGACAACTTTCTTGATCGTATTAAGATCTAAACTCATAAAGATAATATCCTTCCTTCCCCCCACCCCCCTGCCCCAAACCCTTTTGAAGTTGATTTCAAACTGTCGGTTTGGGGTTTTTAATCGTTTTATTGGGGGCTCATACAACTCTTATTGTAATCCATACATACATCAATTGTATAAAGCACATTTGTACATTTGTTACCCTCATCATTCTTAAAACACTTGCTCTCCACGTAGCCCCTGGCATCAGCTCCATATTTTCCCCCTCCCTCCCCGCTCCTCCTCCCTCATGAACCCTTGATAATTTATAAATTATTATTTTGTCTTATCTTACACTGTCCAGTGTCTCCCTTCACCCACTTTTCTCTTGTCCATCTCCCAAGAAGAAGGTTATATGTAGCTCCTTACTACCCCTCTCTACCCCACCCTCCCTCCACCCTCCCTCCACCCTCCCTCCACCCTCCCTCCACCCTCCCTCCACCCTCCCTCCACCCTCCCTCCACCCTCCCTCCACCCCCCCTCCACCCTCCCTCCACCCCCCCTCCACCCTCCCGGTATCGCCACTCTCAGCACTGGTCCTGAAGGAACCATCCACCCTGGATTCCCTGTGTTTCCAGTTCCTATCTGCACCAGTGTACATCCTCAGGTAAATTTGTAAGGTAGAATCGGGATCATGATAGTGGAGGGTGGGGGGAACAAACTGTCAGTTTTATGTTTGTGTCTTTCATCCATTTACGCCTTGGTTTGTACGGTGTGAGGTCGGGATCTAATATCATTTTTTTGCTATAAGGAGAGCTATTTGTTCCAACACCTCGCTTTGAAGGGGCCACACTGGTGTGTCATGCCATCCCTACCCTATGCTTAATTGTCATCTACATGTATACCTTTTTATTCCCAGACTGTTTTATTCTCTGTATCTCTTCTTGGTATGTGTCGCGGAGTTGATTCTAATCCATAGAGACCCGGCAGGACAGAGCAGAAATGCCTCTTTGGATTGCTGTAATCTTAAAAAAAAAAAACTTTAAAAAAAGACGCTTTGTTTACATATAATTTCTAATGCAACATACCATACAATTGAGCAGTTTAAATCATGGTAGTGCATTCATCTCCACAATCAACTCTAGAACAATGGCTTCCTTCTTGCCCTCATTTCTAGTAGATCCCCTTTTCCTCCCTCCTCCTCAGCCCTAACTGGGCACCAGATGGCCAAGTCTTTGCCCCCGAGGAGCCGTCGGTGGTTTTGAACAGATGGGCATTCAGTTCAGGTCGGGGTGCTTAAGCATTGTGCTCCCACACAATGACTTGGTCGCACAGTGGTAGCTATTAGAGAAGAAGACCCCAGGATGCTCTGAGAGCATCCAGCAAGCGGGGAGGGCGGGCCACAGGCTCTTCACAGTCACTCCTTGGCTCTCTTCTGCTGCCATCCTAGACTCACCATCGATTGCCCACCTTTTCCTTCACTGCCTGGCCACCTGGAGTAGCTTATCTGGTGTGGCATCGGGCTGGGGCAGGAGGTGGATGCCCACGGGAGATGAGAGCCTGCCGAAGTGGCAGATGCCATGTGTGCCATGCCGGGTGGCCATGTCTATGCAACGTCCATGGGTGTCTGCTGAAGCCTGGTGTTGATGCTTGCCACTGCGACAGGGTCATTTGTCTGAGCAAGTTAACCATGGCTGGGGTGGGGTGAGGGGACTCTCCCCACAGAGATCAGAGCACACAGATGCCTTGGAGCACAAGCAGGCTCCCGGAGCAAGAATCCCAATCTCTGAGCTCACAGACAGGCCAGGCAGGCATCTTCCAACGTGAAGGTACTGTAAATTCCCAGATGCTCTCCTCTCTGGCTTGGGCTGGGAGCGGAGCCCATCAGCAGAGAGCCTTGCTTACTGATTGCCTGGCCAACTGGCTGCGTTTGAATTGCCACTGCAAAGCTTGCTTGCACTGCGACGTACTCAGAAAGGTGTCTTCATCCCCAGCTTCCAGGGCGTGCGGTCCAGGGCTCCACATCTGGATGAGGCCTTCGCGTTTAAACCCAGGCCATGAAATTCCTCCGCCCAGAGGCTCAGGAGGCCGCTGGGTCTGCTGTGGAGGGCAGTAAGAAAGTCAAGTGGTTGTTTACATTTCACCCCCAAGGGTCATAAGCACGAACAGCACCACTCTTACTTCATAAGAAGCTTTACGAAGCGGTTGCAAATTACAAGACACACTTCAGTTGGGCTTATAGGCATCATCTGGCAAGCACTAAAGGAGGCCTGATGGCCCAGTGGGTTGTGCATCGGACTGTCAACTGCAAGGTTGAGTCCTGTGTGACTCTGGACAGGCGACCGTGGAGCTCCATCTTGCCTGGGGTGGGGACCTGGTAGAGGTGGAGCGGGGGTTAAGTCTTAACGTCATGCTGCTGCTTGGAGAGTCAAAATCCTCTGAAAGCTCCCTCACGGTGCACATCACATGTAGCAAGTAGGCTTACGTCCTCTAAGCCAGCCCGCCCCAGCTGCCGTGACGTCCATTGCTGGAACTGATGGTCATATCTTGTCTCCAGCACCGGATGAAGTAGGAGGCTCCTGCCATCTGCAGAGCAGAGGGTGGGTTTGAACCGCTGACTATCCCTTTAGCAATCCAACACTTTCCCCGCAGCACCACATGGCCTAGGAACCCCCTGGGGACCATTCTACCCCATCCTGCAGCGTTGCTGTGCAGTGGAATCGACCTGACAGCGCACCGCAACAAAGCCACAAGGTAACGCTTAGAGGTAGGCAGGCAGGCAGGCAGGGGAAGCGCTGCGTCCTTATTGGCCTCTGCCTTTGTGTTTGGTTGAACCCCTTGGGCAATGTAAACTGTTAAGGAGCTCAGCTGCTAACCAAACGGTTGGGAGTTCGATTCCACCCAGCGGTGCTTTGGAAGGGCTGACAATCTGCTACCCAAACCTCAACCCCCTCTGAAGCACAGCCCTCTGACACCCGTGGCCTCGCCCTGAATCCAAATGGCTCCCGAACAATTGGTCCAACGGGTGAATCCCTGCCCCCTTCATGCTTTTGTCTGCCAAGCCTGGACTCTGAAGTCTGTCCGTTTGCAAATGAGACCCCCCCTCCCCCTTAGCCTAACCTTTCTGAGCCTGAGCCTCCCCCTCTCTGTCATGTCAGTTGTATTAAGATCTGCTTTCCCTCGTCTGGGCAGACTCGGGTAGGTGATGCATTCCCTGTTGGTGGCTGGGACATGGCGGGCGGTCAGTATTACTGTGCTCCAGGCCAGTCCTGCTGTTTACGCTGGAGACCTGCACCCCTGCCATCATGCACCTGAGTGGTGTGACCTTCCCCCACTCTACTGCTGCTTCAGGTTCAAGCTCCTCATCACTCACTGGTTCTTACACATAGATCCTGGGCCCGGAGGAAAATGGCTGGGCAGAAAATGGATGACCACCTCCTTCCCAGGTCGCAAAGAGCGGCCAGGCCTCTGGGCAGGGCTGTCCCCCTGCCTGCTGCCTGCATACCCAGCTTCACATGCAGGCCCATGCGACACCAAGCCGCTTCCTTCGGGTCACATGCCGGCTCCCCTGGAATCTGGGCTTTGGGGCTCAGCCCGGAGACAAATGAGGCGCTCTCTGCACCATGCTCCCAGATGCGTCCTCTTTCATGTGCAGTGTTTTCCCTGCCTATTGTAGCAGCTCAACCTCAGACAGCAAAAGCAACCAAAAAGATCACACCAAAAAATAGACCATCCGGCCGAAGAGAAGCCGAGAGGAGATGCTTACGTAACACCGGCAGCCAGGCTGTCTGTGAGCCCTGTGACTTATTTAGCTGCTTGTCTTTGGTGGGATGTCAGACGCCGTCCTTTCCAGCTGGCTTCTCTGCTTCACTGATGACATGAACACTCGGTAATTACAGAAAAGAGATGCCTCTCAAAGCACCAGCATTCCCGAGTGGCAGGATGTGGGGGACACTTAATCCCGGGACCACCCAATCGCAGGGTCGCACACCAGGCTAGACCTTGTTCAAGTCTTCCATAGCCTGTGACCAAAAGAGACAAGACTCCAGGTAGTGTTTCCCAGGATGCTCCCTACCTTCTGTTTAAAGGATGGTACTTCATCCTGTGCTGATGTCTTGGTGTTCAAGTGCTCTTTAAAAAACTCCAGAAAGACGGTGACAGCCATTAGTGGTTGGTTTCTGCCGTGCTGACCCCTAACCTCTATCTCCAAAGCTGGGAGAAATGTTTGATCCTAAACATCCATGAGTCAGAGAGGTGTTGACCTATGAGGACAGCAGAAATAGAAAGTACGGAATCACAAGGAATGGCTGCATCCCGCTCCTTCCTGCCTCTGACTTCACACGGCCTTCTCCCCTCTGTATCGCTTGGCCTCTTGGTAGGCCCGCATCTTCACCGAGAACCTCCTCAAAGACCTTGTTTCCTAAGAAGAAGATCACGCTCACAGGTGATGTTGTTGGTGGTGCTAGGTGCCACTGCGTCTATTCCAACTTCCAGCGATCCCGGGCACAACAGAAGCAAACACTGCCCGGCCCTGGGCCATCCTCACAGCTGGGGTCGTGTCCAAATTCATTGTTGCAGCCGCTGCGCCAGTCCATCTCCTAGAGGCTCTCCCTGACTTCCGCTGACTCGCTACTTTTACTGAACATGATGTCCTCTTTCAGGGACTGGTCTCTCCTGATCGCATATGCAAAGTATGTGAGACGAAGTCTTGCCGTCCTTGCTTCTAATGACCCATCTGGCTGTCCTTCTTCCAAGAAAGATTTACTTGTTCTTTTGGCAGTCTGCAGTATTTTCAATCAAGGTCAACTTTTCTCTCCTGTAAAGAGTTACAGGCTGGGGTACCCACAGGGGCAGTTCTACCCAGCCCTATAGGGTCACTGTGGATCAAAATCAACTCGATGGCAGGGAGGTTTTGCCAGCACTGTAATCCCAAAGCATCGGTTCCTCTCCAGTCTCCTGTATTCAGTGTCTTAACTTTGACTGCATACGAGGTCCTTAAAAACACCGTGGCTTGGGCCTGGGTGCACCTTAGTCCTCAAAATGACATCCTTGTTCTTTAATGCTAGAAAGAGATGCTGAGCAGCAGATGAACCCAATGTAGGGCACTACGGGGTATCTTGACGCTGCTTCCGTGAGCACTGACTGTGGATCCAAGCAGGGTGTCCATTGTGCAGTTAGCGAGGCAGCGAGGATTGAGGGGGCAGCCGATCCAGGATGCTCACCCCGGTTGGGGTGCACCAAGGCTGGGCTGATCCAGCTGCTGCTGTTTGGCTATAGGGCTTTGGATTGACCAGCAGAGCTTGGAGTGATGTAGACAAGGAGCTGGCTGGGCTCACTGGCCTTAGGCAACACTTGAGTGTCCCGTTGGCCAGGTTGAGCATTGCATAACTCTAGCGGATGTCTGTGGACAACAGCCTCTAGGGTAGGGCCAAGCACAAACCACATGACCAAAATAGCCTGGCTGTTTTTAATTGTTCACGTGGTTGGGAGCCCAGGAGAGTGGGTTGATGGGGCCCCAAACTAGTGACCACCACTCCCCACCTCCAACTCCAAGTTATGGGAAACGGTTTGAATCCCTTCGCCCCACATTTCGGGTGGCACCGTGGGTTAAACACTGGGCTGCCGACCACAAGGTGGGTGGTTCAATACCCCTCCTCCCCCAGCTACTCCTGGGGAGAAAACTGAGGCTGTCGTCTCCTGTACAGATTTGCAGTTTGGGGACCAGCAGGGAGCAGCTCTGCCGTGGCCTCACGGGCCATCGAGACGAGCCGGAATCGTCGCGATGGCGGTGGGTTTGGTGTGACCCCTGTGAAGAGAATGGACGCCGGTACTGCAGTCAGACAGCTGGTTCGACCATGCTCTATTTGTGGGCCCTGAAGCAAGTTCCTCCAAAGGGAGTGTCACAGCCTTCTCCAAGGGCTGGTGGGATGTCACGTGTGTGAGGCCATGAACATGCCATGCGTGCCGGCGCTGTGCGTTGGATGTTGCTGTTCCCCCGCCCTCCAGTTCAGCCCCATCACACGCCCGGCCCCACATTCTTGGCCCCACGTGGGGGCACCTGGTGGCGCACAGGCTAAGCATTCGGCTGCTAACAGAAAGGTAGCCATTGAAATCCACCAGCCGCTCTGTGGGAAAAGACGTGGTGGCCTGCCCAGGTGATGACGATAGGCGAGCCAATCCACTGGGGAAGTTCTCCATCCTGTAAGATGGGCATGAGTCAGAATGCTTTCCGTGACACACAGTAAACCCCCCCACCCCACCCCCACCACCACTCCACAGGTCCCTCCTACTTCTTCACCTGGGCACCTCTCTTCATGTGATTTGCCCCTTAGGATGCCAGCCCCATTTTTACCATGCCAGATCGTACCTCCAAGGCCCAGCCAAGGTGTGGCCTCTTCCAGGAAACCTCCCCTGATTCCCTTAGGACAGTGATGCCCGACCTTCTGATGCCACAGCCCTTTAATACAGTTCCTTGTGTGGTGATGGCCCCCCCCCAACCATAAAATTATTTTTGTTGCTACTTCATCACTGTCATTTTGCAACTGTGATGAATCAGGCGACCCTATGAAAGGGTTATTCGATCCCCCAAAGGGCTCACCACCCATTGGTTGAGAACTGCTGCCTTAGGAAAAGGTTATCCCCCAGGTCTGCTCTGACCGCTGGTAGCACCTCACCAGCATCTCCCTGATAACGCCTCTCGCAGTTCATCCCTCCCCACTCTCTCCAGCCACCCCAAGACTTTGGCATCTTGCTTTTGGCTTACCTGGCCAGGAGGCTGCCTGAGTCTGTCTCCGCTGGATTAACCTGCTGTGAGACCTCAGGCAGACCACTCATCCCTCTGAGCCTTCATTTGCTCACCTGTGAAGTGAAGGGCTAGCCCGGAGTGATGGTTTCCACAGTGGGTCCCACAAACCACCAGGATCCACAGAGGGCTCCAGAGGCTGTCTCCAGCTAAGCCCACCACTACCACCAATTACCGCCAGCCATTGCCATTACATCATTTCTGACTCAGTTTTCAAAGCTGGACAAACTGATAGGTGCAGACAACTTCAACTTGCTCTCACAGAGCAGCTGGGGGGTGGGGGAGCTTGAGCCACCAACCTGGAGGTTAGCGGCCCAAACACTAATCCCACAACATAACCAGTGCTCCTTTCCACCAGGGACATGCCCTTCTTGTTTGTTCTGTTTATCGCTTGTCTCTGCGGGTTGTAAATAAGACAAGAAAATAAAGTTAAACCTCCAAACGATGTACTCAGGAGTCTATGCTGAATTCCTAAGATATGAAGTAGTATCACACTTTCCATCAGCAAACCCCAAGAGAGGCTGGCCTGGGCCACTGGACTGTCTGCCTCGCTGCATTGGGATGCGGCTAAGGGTCTCCAAGGGGGTCCTCCTCGGGTAGGCTGGGACAGAACCCTCTCAGGATGACCATCTGGAGGTGGCTTCCCCAAAGGGCCCACGGCATTTCCCGAAGACCAGCGGCTTGAACACCAAGCCAAGGTTGTAGACCAGGCAGTGTAGCTGGATGGTCAGGAAGCAGCTGCCTGGATCTTCTATGAACTACCCACGCCCTCTCTGCGCCTCAGTTTCCTTCTCTGTAAAATGGGGACAATGGTAGAGCCTGCCCCATGGGGTCGCCGTGATTTCATACGTGTAAGAGACAGGTGCTGGTCACTCAAACAGCATGGCTTCGGCTCTGTTGCCTCCGTTGCCACATCTGTTAGATGCGGATAATGGTACCGCCGACCCGTCAGGGTCATTGTGAGGCTCACACCCTACGGAACGCTCAAACTCACTGTCATGGAGTCAATTCCGACGCAGAGTGACCCTCTAGGACAGGGTAGGACTGCCCCCTTTGGTTTCTGAGACTATCACTCTGGATGGGAGCAGCTGGTGAATTGGAACTACTGACCTTAAGTGAGCAGCCCATTAGGCCACCAAGTCCCCTAAAAACTTGACTTTGGGCCATCGAGTCAAGACCAACTCGTAGTGCCTCCATAGGACAGGGTCGTTTTCATGTTAGCAGCCCAGCTTGTGAGCACCAAGGAGAACCACCAGGTGGTGGCCACGCCGTGGTGTGGGTGGTGTGTGCCCTCTACACCTTCTCCTTGGTGCAGTCTTATCTCTCTTGAAGGCAGCCACCATCTGGACCTTGGGGGAAGGCCAGGGGACAGCCCTCTGGCACAGAGCCCGTGGACAAGGAGCTGCAGGAGGCCTGCAGGCACTCGGAAATCCTTGCTTCTGGGCCGGAGCCACGGCAGCGTCTAAGTGCCTGCTTACGAGGGGAAAGGCAGCGGGTCCCTGGAGGGCCAGGCTATAAACAGACGCGCGGTTTGTCATGGGCGCTGGCCAGGAAAGCCGCCCTCCCTGTGGCTGCTGGAGCTGGCCTTCCCTGCTTTCCCAGGACCCAGCGGGCGTCTCATCCCTTCCAGAAGCCCAACGTCCAGTACACTGCGGTTGAGTCGATTCCGACTCCCTGGACTCATGTGTATAATGGACGAAACAGAAATGTCTCACAGGGTGTCCTGCCATGCCTTTCTCCCACATCTCTTCCTCTGTCGGACTCAAACCACCAGCCTTCAGCACGTTCACCATTGTGCCATCAGGGCGCCATCTTTGTTGGCACTTCTCCCATCTCTCACAACCTGCCTGTGTGTCCCTTGAGAGTGGGACCCAGCTGGGCACGGGCCCTGCTCTGCTTTGGGTGTCCTTCAGCCGTCGGTGTGATGCTTCCCCTCTCGGTCCTCATTCTCCCCACCTGCACCTGAGGCCGCTGGACAGGATGACCTTGGGGCCATACCCTTTCCTTCATCTAGTTTGCATGAGGGACAGCACAAGGCAGTGGTGGAGTGGAGTTCCATCCTGGGGTCAAACTCTGGCTCGGCCATGTCTCAGCAGTGGGACAAGTCACTTACTCTGCCTGGGTGTCCGTTTCCTCACTTAACAGATAGAATTAAGGTGAGCTGCCATCTGTCCTGTCCCATAGAGCTATTGCAAGGCTCATGCATCCTGGCCCAGGGAGGTTATCCATCAACTCCCACCATCACTATGGTGACTGCTCAGGCTGTTAAGTTTCTGGTCAGGCACAGGTGTGGACTGGGTATGCTCAGGTCGATTGCAGGTGTTCCAGGTAAGCAGTCCTGGGCATGGAGAGGTGAGGGGCTATGGTCATCCAGCCAGCAGATCCTGCTGGTCCTCAGAATGCCTCGTCCTGTCCCTTAGCTCCCTGGGCCCGTCCACCTCTCATCCCCTCAGGGTCTCAGGGTCTCTCCATCCAGGACCTCAGACCCTCTGCCTCCATCCTCACATAGCTGCCAGGAAGCAACCCCAAACACAGCTTAAGACACGCTGACCACCACCATCAAAGCATCGTGGCTTCCTTAGGAAAGGAGGGCATGTGAACCTTGGGAAGAGCTTTTTGGGGAACCCAAACCCACCCCTGTCTACAGACCCCCCAGTGTTGTTCGGATCTACCTCACCTCACCCTGAGTTGAGGCTTACTCATGTGTGGGTTCTCACCTCTCCCAGCTCCACTCCCAGCCTGTCCCTGGGGACACCACCCCCACCTTTGCCACGCTGCCCTCTCACCTCTTAATCCCCACCGAACTTGGGCTCTGGAGTCTTACCTCCACCCCTCCCACCCCCAGCCCTATCTCCTAGCCCCTAGCCTTGCTTGCTTGACCCTGGACACACCTTCTCACCTCCCAGTTCCTCATCTTTACAATAACCCTGTCTCCCTCATCAGGCCTCGATGAGAGGATTCAGGGTGTTCATATGTGTAAAGGACTCAGGACAGAGCCTGCCCCTGTGTGATGCTGCACAAGTTGCTCTCGCAGCCTCGGTTTGCTTACCTGTGCAATGGGCGGAGCATAGTATCTTCTTCGCCCAGGAAGTTGGAAGGTGTCACATATGCAAGACGCTTGGTCTGGAAGGGGTGTTTTCTCCTTTCCCGTCTGGGTGGGTTAATTATCACTGCCTCACAAGACCAGTTGAACCGGTTATCATGGTAGATGCCCACTCAGGGTGAGCCGTGTGTGCGCGTGAGCATGGCCCTCGGCACCAGAGGGAGGCATTCCTGTGTCTGAGAGTTTTAGGAAAGAAGTCAACGAGCCTCCCTCCAAAGGTGCCTCTGGGTGAATTTCAGCCACCAACCTTTCCAGGCCTAGCAGAGTGCTTAACCATTGCACCACAAGGGACCGAGGCATGACCCAATCACCCCAAAGCTCAGTTCAAACACTGTGATAACCGCTAAACGATCTGTGGGTCACACAGGTGCCCTGGTGGCACAGTGCCTAAGCTCTGGGCTGCTAACTACAAGCAAGGTCAGCAGTTCAAACCCTGCCTCACCGAGGGAGAAAGGTGATGTATTCTCCGCCTGCATAGAGTTACAGTCTCAGAAGCCCACCAGGGGGGTCCTACCCTGTCCCAGAGGGTCTCCGTGTGTCACCGTCGGCTTAAGGGCAGGGAGTTGGGTGAGTGTGAATGGAGTGCAAACCACTGGCAAGACCGAGGCAGCAGTGAAGAAAGAAGTAGGGGCCACGAACGAGCTCGACGGAGCCCTGGGACACAGTGGTTAAAGAGACCGCCTGTTAACCAGCAAGTCAGGGGATCAAACCCACCAGCTGCTCCACAGAGTAAAGAGGAGGCAGTCGGTCTCTGTAAGGACTTCCAGCCATAGGAACACCCTCCAGAGACACCTCTGCTCTGTCCTGGGGGGCCACTGCGACCCCGAGCCCCCTCAGCGGCAGTGGGTTTGGTTTGCTTTGGGGGAACAGGGTTAGCCATGCTTCCAGGCATCTCCCAGAGAGCGCCATGCAGGGATAGCTGTGAGGGCCAGTGACTTGGGGGGGGCGACCCTCCATATGTTCAGTTCTTCCAGAGACCAGAGAGATTCTTGGGTTGCTCCCATTCTGAACCCACCTTGCCTGGGCATCTTGCCTGGGCCTTCCTGCCCCAGAATCTGTGCAAAGATGGAGGATGGGTGTAGGTAGGCCGGACCGGAGAGCTCGGGGATGCCTCCCCGCTTGTCAAACGTGTCCTTGAGAGGAAATAAATAGAACTGTCAGCTGGGAGAATGAGGGGCAAGCCAACTCAACATGATAAACTGTCTCTCGCGGTGCGTGGCGCGCTGCACCCGGGAGCCAAGCACCCGCTGGAAACGCGTGCCGCGCCGCCAGGGGACAGGCGGGCTCACTGGGGCCGAGCCTTTTGGGGACAGGCAATTTTGCTGCAGTGCTCATCAGGAGTGGTAATTTGGTAACAGTACACCAGGTGCTTTCAGAAAATTGATATTGCTGCCGATTTCTCTTTTTATTAAAACCCGGCGCCTGGCAGACCGCTGGCCCCCATCCTGATCGGGTCTCCTTGGAAAAGAGTGTTGACATTTCTAATTTGCAAATGTAAAGATTGTCAGGGACTGGTTTAAACCCTCCGCCTGGTCCCGGAGCTTTAGGACTGCTGGGGACAAGAGATGGCTATTAGATAATAGGGGCTTGAGAGGACCGAAGGGATGGGTTTAGGGATATTTTCAGATAGCTAGTCTATTTACTGAGAGCACTTGAGTGGGAAGTGAGGAGCCCAGGTGGTGCTCTGGGGGGAAACTATAAGGTTGGTGGTTCAACCCCACCCGCTGGCTGATCCCTGGGAATAGACCCAACAACAGAGGGTTGGTGTTGGCATTGGTGGGTGGTGCAGATGACTGATGTGCTCAACTGCTAACTGAAAGGTTGGAGGTTCAAACCCACCCAGAGATGCTGCAGAAGGAAGTCCTGGTCGCTCCACTTCTGTGAACCACCAGCCCTTTGAAGACCCCATGAGGCAGAGTTCTGCTGTGGTATGATACACGTGGGGTTTCCAGGATGAAGTGTCAGCTCCCTGGATGCCCGTATTGCAGATGAGGAAGAAGACACATCAAGAGATTAACCAGTGTGCCCAGGGGCCCCTGGCACTGGAACCTGGGCATCCCGACCTCAGAGCCTTGGGCTTGGAAGCAGTACCTATGCCGCCACGGCTTGGAGGGACTCTCGTGACTATGTGTGTAACCTGCTCGGCACACGGCGTGGCCCAGAGGGTGTGCTCCTCTCCTGTCAGGGTTCATCACTGCTGCGTAACTAATTGCCCCTGAGCATGCAGCTTGGAGACAGATCATTTAGAGTTCAAATCTCCCCTCTGCCAGTTCCAGGAGACTTGGTGTTTCATTCAGTCATCCGCCAAAAAACTCTTAATGGAGGGCACATCATTTACCAGTTTATTTGCTACTTTTTGCCAGTTCCTGAGCCTGGTATCTTGAGCCTTGGTGGTGTTAAGGGGTAAGGATTAGACTGCTGATCAGAAGGTTGGCGGTTCAAACCCACCAGCTACTCCTCTGGAGAAAGATGAGTCTTTTGGTTTGTTGGTTTGTTTGTAAGACACTCTAACAGACTGAAGGATCCTTGGTGGCACTGTGGGCTAAGTGTTGGGCTGTTAACCAGTCCTATCCACCAACTGCTCCAGAGAGGGAGAGAAGGACCTTGGATGCTGGCTTTGTCCTGAGAGCCAAGGGACCAAGTGCGGAGTCATAGAAAGAAAACAGCTACCGATGTGCATTGTGCCAAAGTCACACCGGCCGTTGGGTGGTAGCATCCCGGTGAGAGATGGGTGGTTTAAACAGAGGGGCTGGCACTAGCAATGGAGAATTGGTGTGTGTGTGTGTTTGTGTGTGTGTGTGTGTGTGTGTGTGTGTGTGTGGTGCAATGCACATAACATAAACTTTACCATTTTAAAGTGAATAATTCAGCAGCACTAAGTCCATTATTCGCAATGCTGTATCATCATCATCAGGACCATCGCTGTCGGCTCCCGAGCATTTTCGGCCCCCACATATGAGAACCCCACGCCGATGAGCTCAGTCCCCATCCCCATCTCCATTCCTTAAGTTTTTGACAACCACGAATCTGATTCCGTACTCTATGGGTTTGCCTCTTCTGGATGCAGTACAAGTGGAGCTCTGTAATCCTGCAATCTTGGGCCTTGTGTGTGTTTGACATGCCTCACCTAGCACGGTGCTTGTGAAGGTCAACCACGTTGCAGCAGGTGCTCGCGTCATTTTTGGTGGCTGTAGACTATTCCCCTATAGGGATCTCTACCACGATGTAGCTTCCCGTCCATCCATGGATGGGCATGGGGATATTGCCCGCATTGGCTATCAGGAACAGCGCTGCCATGTTTAGCAGATTTTAAACATGGAATTAACAGCATTTGGTGAAGTCTTGGTATTGGTGGGTGGAGGAGGAGAAGGCGGGGGGCGTATAAGGGGATCTAGCAAGACCTCTTTAAAGTGTTAAAAAGCAAGCATGTTACTTTGAGGACAGAAGTGGCCCTGACCCAAGTTGTGGTCTATTCAGTGGCCTCATGCATGTGCAAGTTGGACATTGAGTAATGAAGACTGGAGAAGAATGGAAGACTCAGGCCGGCATGATTTCCAACAGTGCTGGTGCCCTCTGCCCCAGCAGGCCACCTCTAACAAGGGCGCTGCCTGGCCAGCCAAGGGACAGAAAGCGGTCCCCAGGGACATGCCCTGTGTCTCAGAAGGAGCCGAGGCGTTTCTAGAACTGTATCTACACCTTCGCCCCGCTGGCAGAGCTGAGCCGTTCCTTTTCAGGATGGGGGGGGGTCGTGCAGATAACTGGACACGCCTGAGGTGCTCGCGGGGATGAAAGACAGCTCTGGCAGGCTGTCTTAGAAAGGACCGGGCACGTGGAGTGTCCAGGGCGCACTGTGAGCCCGGCACAGGGTCTCAGCGCAGGCAGCACACACCCAGTCTGTGAGCAGACCTGGCTGAGGGGCCATGAGCTATGCAGCAGCACCAAGAAATGACCCCTGGATTCCCCACAGCCCCTCCAAGAGCTGCGTGGGGCAGCTGAAGACACTGAGGCGCAGAGAGGGTTTGCCTGGCCAGTTGGCGGCAGAACTGGGTCTGATCAACATCAAAGGGTGTGCTTTTACCCCTGCATGAGCGAATGGGTGGGTGGATCGATCGATGGATGAGCAGATCTCACAGAGAAGAGATTCATCAATCTGTTACCGTTGTGGGTGGTGGAAAAGCAAGATCCAGCAGGGGGGAAGTCGATGTTGAAACTTTGTCTCCAGGTGTCAAAGCCAGCCCCGCGCATCTGCCAGCTCAGTTGGGTGGTCTCCTGGGAGGGGGAAAGAGGCCCTGGCAGAAAAACAAGACGCAGAGGCTTGGCGGGGCCAGGCAGCCCATGGCTCTGCGGTTCCCCTAGACATGAGGGGACAGGGGACATGCTGAGGTGGCAACACCCCTCGTCCAGCTCCCTAGACCTCCGAAGGGACTCTGTGCATGGAGGTGGCCCTTCCTGGCAGCTGCCCCACTGGTGGCTGTTTTGAATTATAGGTGAGAACACATCATCAGGAGCCACCAGCCCCTGGGAAGGGGCACCATGCTTGGTACAGTAGAGGGGCAGCGAAAAAGAGGAAGGCCCTCAGGGCGAGGCCCTGGCACAGCCGCTGCAATCTTGGGCTCACACACAGCAAGGTCTGGGGAGGATGGCAGGGGATGGGGACACATGTCCTTCTCTCATCAGCGTGAGTCAGAGCCGACGCCACGGCACCTGGCAACAACAATGTGTAAAGCACCCAGTTGGCAAATGTGCTGCCGAGACTTGCACCACGATGCGCAAACACAGCCACAGGGTCTCAAGAGGACTCCTGGCCCCTCCTGGATCCTCCCCTGGGGCTAAGGGATCCGGGGCCATCCCCTCCCCAGCAGGAATTCAGTTGAGCATCACAGCAGGTTAGGTGGGCTGGCGAACAACCCGTATCCAGGCTCTGTCCGGCGATTGGAACATGCTTGGGAGAGGAAGGTGGGAAGGAGGCCAGGGGGACTTGAGCAGAGACACCTAGATCTGGGTATGCTGGCCCCTGCACCCCCGCACAGAAGTTCCCTGCAGCCCCGGGAATCCTGCTGACACCTGGTGGCGTGTCGCTGGGGCGGTCCACCCCAACTGAGGTTCCTTCTCGTCATGTGCAGCCTGCGTGATTTCAGACTCCAGAATTTTCCCAATCTCCCATTACTGGCTGGCTGGGAAACAGAGCGTAAAATGCCAGTCATTCTTTTTTTTTTTTTTTTCCCTTTCCCTCCTTCTCTAACCCCCTCGTCGCCTGGCTTTCTGACAGATTTCAGACTCACAGTCTGGAGGCAAATGGCTTTCGGTCAGGCTACGCAAGGACAAGAGGCAGCTTAGCGAGAGGCAGAGGACCTGGAACTGGGGGTGGGGGGATAGTCCCACGGGGTGGGGGGATGTCAACCCCAACTTCTCTGTTTCCTGCAGTGTGGCTCAAGCCCATGTTCTAAGCTCTCAAGCCCGTGTTCTGAGCCCAGCCTGCGTGTCCATCCAAGAGAGGGGCGGCGCCCCTTCACGCTGTGGCAGGCGCTGCTCCTCTCTGGTGGAGGAGGCAGACCACAAACTAGAAACACAAGAGGGGTGGGGGGGCCAGTGCGATTCACAGGGAGGGGCAGGGTCGCTGCTCTAGATGGAGCCATCTTAGAAAGCAGTGGCCTGACCGTGGAGGCACCATGGTGAAGTGCTCAGCACCTAACCCCAACCCCGCCCCCCAGGGAAAGATGGCAGCAGTGGAAACCCCAGGGGGAAGTCCTGCTCTGGGCCTCTGGGAGTCAGAATCCTGGCCCGCCCACTCCAGCCCCCAGGATGCTGCAGCCCGACTGTGTGGCTGAGAGAGGTGCCCGTGAGGAGCCTCCATTAGAAATCCAAGGTTGGTTCACAGCGGGCGTTTTCCAACCTTTTAACCAGCAATGGGTCTTTTTTATGAGCTCGCTTGGAACCTGTTGAGTGCTGTCACCAAGAACCCTCAGCCCTCCTCTCTGTGGTAGCCAGGGGCTTCCCGCGAGTTTCTCCGTGTGCCCCCACCTGGCTCCTGTTAGGCTGGCTAGGTGCCTGCATTTTCAGGGTCCCTGCTCCAGATCCAGCACGACCCTCATGCCCAGAGTCTGTATGGACTTCATTGAAAGGGTAGCAGGACGGTGGTGAGAGGCCCGATCATGGCTTAAGCTGGACTGACACCTTCCCCCTTCCCCATTTCCTTCCACACGCACCCTCCTCTAGGCCTTTCTTTCATACAACCTGCCCCCCCCCCTATCTCGGCATGCTACCACCTCTTCTCTCCGTACCCCACCCTTGAGACAGGCCACCGTCTGTGGTGATCCCCTGCACCTAAGGATGAAGTACTGTCCCGTCCCACATGATCCCATGCCCGGGTGCAGGTCGGGCCATTCCAATTTGTGGGATTTCCATTGACTGATTGTTAGAAGATCATTGAGTCTTTCTTTCTAGTCTCGCTTACTCTGGAAGCTCAGCTGAAACCTATTCAGCATTGTAACAACAAGCCAGCCTTTCATTGAGGAGCGCACCTGGACCACCCACCTGGGAGACCAGAATGTCCCACCCCACCCCCAGTATGTGGTTCTCTGTGGTGGGTCTTGCCCCCTGGCCCGGATGTGAGCTCCTTGGAGGTGGGGTGCTGAGACTGTGCCACCCTTGGACCTCTGGATCTTCCCCCATCAAATATTTGAGGAATTCATCTCACACGTATCTCTCCTTCAAGAGACAGCACACAAGTGTTACCTCCCCAACTATGCTTCAGTGTTCCACTTAAGGCAAGACCTTGCCCTCTCCTGAACCTGGGCGCCAACCCCAGTCTGGTGTAGAGCAGCAAGCTGATATGGAAAGCAGGCTGGCCACTTGGCACCGAATCTCTACAGTAGAGCCTGACCCAGGCGCCAGTGTCCACAGTGATTCCCAGGAGCCCCAACCGCCCTCCACACAGCGGGATCACACCAAGGCCTGGGCTGCTGGCTTCCTGCAGACTCCGGAGCCCCAGGGAAGGACTGATACCCATCTGTGTCTTGGGCCCACGCCAAGGGACCCGCATGTTGAACGGATTATGGGTAAATTTGCCTCTGGTCCCTTCCTCCTCTGCCTTGTGAAGCCCAAGCCCCTTGTGGGGACAACCCCACCCCCATCCCCAGGCTGTACCCCTGCACCTCTGTTCCCAAGTAGCAGGTGTCCTGGTGGCTTAATGTAGGGAAAGGAAGGGGCTTACTGGAATGTAATTAAAAGCAAAACACTCTGAGCATGCTTGGTGGGAGAGAAGAATTGGGGGCGACGGGGTTTGGGGGAGCAGGGTTGCTGGCATGTGCCATCCTGGAGAGTTTTACTCACAGCAGAACCCAGGCAAACGGCTCCCTGTGGAGCCTAAGAGGCAAGGCTGTGGGCAGGAGCTTGGGTGGCCTGGGAGAGGGGATTTCCTAGGGTTTTCTTTCCCTTCTCTCACCCGCCCCCCCTCCAGGCCCTGGCATGCCCAGGCTTCCGAATAAGATTGAGCCAGGCTTCTGAGTGCTTTAAATAACCCCCCTGCTGGGAATCGAGCCCCTGCTTTCCTCTTCAGCCCCTTCCAATATTGGCTCCTTCTGTTCTCTATTGTTGCTCTCGAAACATGTGACCAAGCAGAACTGCCCCGTGAGGTTTTCTGAGCTGTTCATGTTAGGGGATCAGATCACCAGGGCTTTCTTCCTCAGAGCCACTGGGTGGATTCGAACTGCCCACCATTCGGTTAGCAGCTAAGCACCTAGCCATTGTGTCAGCAGGCTCCTGTATACTTGAGAGCTTTGTATGTCTGGACACTTCTGTTTTCCCAGTCTGCCGAAGTGAATCCCATTGATCTTTGCTTTGCTTGGATTTGACTCCCAGCAGTTCATGTGACCACCCAACCCTTGCCCGTCAAAGCTCAGCTCAAACTCCCTCTTCTGGGAGCCCAGCCTGGACCACTTTGTATTGGCTGATGACCATGCCAGCCCCACCCCTGCTTCTCTGCCCTTCTGTGCCGAAGCTTGTCACCTGTAATGTAACACCATCATGGATGGCCATGGGGATTGGAGGCGTTTATACACACAGACACACACACACACACACACACACACACACACACGACGAATTCTTAGACCAGGGTCTAGCACAGAAGAAGACATGGAATGAAGGGCATCACTGCCCGTGTCAGATGGATCTTGGTTGAGACCAAAGAAGACCAGTAGGTGTTTACCTGTGTTTTGTTGATACAGGCTGTTCAACAAATTGTGGCCAACATCGAAAATAATAGTGATTTGAGCGCCTTTTACTTCTGCTCCTATGGAACCTGCCCAGAGACCAAGAGGCAGGTACCCCCACAGCCTAAGTGATTCCCACAGACTAACATAGTGCGGGTGTAAAATCAGGACAGGGGAGCCGCAGGGTTCTATCTTGTCACCACGTTTACTCAGTCTGTCTCCTGAGCAGACCATCTGAGAAGCTGGACTACATGTGAAAGAACCCAGCATCAGGGTTGGGGGAAAGCCTCATGAGCAACCTGTGATGTGCAGATGACACCCCATCGCCGGCTGAACGTGAAGAGGACTTGGAGCACCTACTGATGAAGATCAAAGACTCCAACCAGCCTGCAGGCTGGACTATGTGTCAACAGGAAACCGGAACCCTCCCAGCTGGACCCGTCGGCAGCGAGAGGAGGAGAGAGAATAGGGGCGCACAGAGTAGGAGCTGACTAGATGCACATCCTTTCCCTGATCACCGTCGTCATCATTGTCTGCCCAGAGTGGCTACCCCAGACGTGAGGCTTCCTAGACAGTTGTTTAGGAGGTGGGGTGGGGGGGCAGACTCAGTCTGATATTCAGGAAAGAACCAGAGTCAGGAGAAGCATTAAGGCATGGGCACTCCAGGCAGAGGGAGCAGCAGGGACCGAGACCAGGCTTGGCACAGAGAGGAGAGAGGCTGGGCTGAGTGGCATTGATACAGCACAGTGGTGGAAGAGTGGGGGCCGTGCAGGGGTGGGGAGTACGGGGGATAAGTCGCAGGACACCTTGGAGTCAGTTTGCTGGTGGGAAGAAGCCAGTCCGTAAGGTAGTTGAGGTCAACTCTATATCGCCCTGCCCCGTGTCCCCCATGGGGTCGAACCCCAAGGTGGTGGTCGCCATTGCTCCGTTGCAGGCCCTCGCGTTTACTAATCCGACGGTGGGGTCTCAGGTGTGCTGTCCCCTCACTGACATCCAGTCAGTTCCGACTCCCAGTGACCCTAGAGGACCGAGTAGAGCTAACCCTGTGGGTGGCCGAAATGTTAACATCTCTCTGTTGAAATTGTTTTATTGGGGCCTCCTATAGACATTAGTATCTTTATAGGAGTAGAAAGCCTTGTTTTTCTCCTGGGGAGCAGCTGGTGGGTTTGAACTGCCTACTTTGTGTTTAACAACTGAATGTGTAACCCACTCTGCTACCAGAACTCTTTGGTGTGAGTTCTAGCCATAATTCCTTATGGGATAGCTTTGTTGTTGTTGTTGTTGTTGTTTTGTTGTTTTATGGGATATCTTATAATTCTGGGCTTCATATGTCTTTGGCTGTGTTAGTCCGGATTGACTAGAGAAACAAATCCAGAGACACTCCTGTGTGTAAGAGAGAGCTTTATATTAAAGAGCAAGTGTATATTGAGAAAACATTCCAATCCAGTCCAGGTCAAGTCCATAAGTCCTATATTAGCCCATATGTCTGATAGTAGTCCATAAATTCCTCTTTAGACTCACGCAGTACATGCAATGATGCTGAATTCAGGAAGATCACAGACTGGTGGGGGGAAAGTCCCGTGGATCCAGTGACAGCAGAAGCAGCTCAGGCTGCCATGGGTCTCCACAGAGCTCCTCTATCTCCAGAGCTCTGGCTGCCATCAGCGTGGCTCCATGTGGTTTGTCAACAGGAATGTGAAGCAGAGAGAGAAGGAGGGTGTGTCCCACCTCCAGGGAGGAAGAGAGGAAGTTCCTAGAATCTTCATGAGAAGGTCGTGCCTACAAGGAAACATCTTGTGATCTGACTGACAAGCTGTACTCTTAATATCATCAAATTGACATGAGATTATGTAACTACCACAGTGCCTATCATCCCAATTAGGAAAGCATTCTCTACTAATGGACAGGAATAAGTTGTGAATCGAGCCACGCCCTCGGTTTCCTTGAGAATATCTTCAAGACCCTCCCTTAGCAGAAGGGGTGAACCAAGGCACACCTTTGTTTCCCTGGGAGCATCTTTGACTCTAGTTTAGTAGAGTGTGTGAATTAAGACACCTTCCTTTGTTTGGATGTGCAATGGTACCATCATACGGTCACCGCATGTGGCAAGCCAGCCCTGTACGACCTGACTGAGCTGTAGTAGAAGCAAACTTTGGGACATTTTTGGCTTTGGGACATTCTTGGCTTTGGGGAATTCTGGACTCCTGGCTCTCGACCCTGTATTTGACTCACCTTGGCCTGACCCTCGAATTTGCAACTGAACAGCACCCACCACCACGTGAGGCGGTTCCTCAAAATGTTGTGCAGCGAATCACAGCACCCAGGGCCACGAGGGAATAGACTCAAGGAAGGATTGGGGTGGGGGGGGGGTGGCGGGCGGAGGGAGTGGATGGAGCAGAATAGCATTTTGAGAGTTGCACATTTGGGTTGTCTTTCAGCTCCAACTCCTTGGGACTGGCCTGGTATTAATTTTTGTAAACGAAACCACTGCCACAATGTCCATCCTGATCCTCCTGCTGTACTTGATGAGTGCTACCATCCTTCTTCAACTTGGCCGCCTCCTTGCCTTCCTTGGGCAGGAACATCCCCTCGTCCTCCTGGACAGAGGCAGAACCCTGGGGTGGACTCGTGGCCCTCTCACTGGCCCCATTGTGAGACTCAATCCCCACCCCCCCTGGCCTTCAGAATGCTCCTCACTACACTTCATCTTACATACTTTGGACATGTCAGTCCCTAGAGAAGGACATCATGCTTGGTCAAGTGGAGGGGCAGGGAAGGAGGGGCAGGCCTTCAAGGGGATGGATGGACACAGTGGCTAAAACCAGGGGCTCAGGCACAGGAACCGTGGTGAGGATGGAGCTGGACCAGGCAGTGTTTTGTTCTATTGTGCAGAGGGTCGCTAAGGGTCCGAGTGAACTTGATGGCACTTGACAACAACAACAACAGCAACAACAACAATAGCAGCAGCACAGAGGCTTGAAAGATCTGCCCAGAACTGGGCTCGTTTTAATACATAGAAGTTGCTCTCTGACCCCACCTGTTCCTTGCATCTCTCCACCTCACATGTCTTCTCCTATCCCAAATGTAGGTGTCCTCTAAGGGAACTCCCCTGAATCCAGCTTGCTCAGCTTCTCTAAGCCTTGGTTCATAGTTCTTCTGGCCTCTCCTACCAACATCCTAAGCTGCGGTCAGAGAAAGGGAGATTTCAGAGGTCTTTCCTTCTAGAGGGAACCTTTAGGAAAGGCTTATTGTCTGAAACTTATTCTGAGCCTCTTAAATTTTTCTCTTCCACATACAGCTCTCAATATGCTGAGTCTACAGAGAAATTTTGCCTCCAAGACAAGGTTTAAGAATAGGTAGGCTGGCCCACAGAGAAAGCTCTTTAATTAGCCTCCTGTATGGATTGCTCTCCTTTTCTTGCTTACACTTAACATCTCCACACTTTTAGAGAAATTTGCCGATTGTAAGCATGTGGGGTAGAAGTAGAAGAGAGTTGGCTTTTGTTTGGTTTTTCAACCGCGAGGAGGGAGAGGGAAGGGATTTCTGATTAATTACCCAAAGCAGAGGCGCTTCTCTGCTGGATGGCGAGAACTGGTCAGATAATAGGTGGGTGCCGGCAGAGAGTAATCCCTCTGTGAGGGATTTAATGAAGAGAAGAGTCAGCTTGGACTTTCCCAGACTTTTAAACAAAGAGAGAGAGAGAGAGAAGCCCACGCCTCCTCTGCCGAGAGAACGTGTTTTTAAAAAGCGCTGAATGGACTCAGAAAAGGAATTGCAAATCATAGGCCTGGCCCGGAGCCCACCCAGGCAGACCCGTGGAAGCCACCTTCTTCACAGCCAAGAGGGTTATGTCTAAAAAACAAGCAAAGAACAACAAACTCAGACGCTGGAGCAGTGGTTCTCAACCTGTGGGTCGCAACCCCTTTGGTGGGGGGGTCAAACGACCCTTTCACAGGGGCCGCTCGATTCATAACAGAAGCAAAATGGCAGTGAAGAAGGAGCAATGAAAACAATGTTATGGTTGGGGTGTCACCACCACATGAGGCACTGTATTAAAGGGTCACGTTTTGAGGAAGCTTGAGAACCCCTGCTCTAAAGTCTCTGCCATCCAGTCCATTCTGACTCGTGGCAGCCCTGGAGAACAGGGTGGAACTGCCCCCGTGGGCTCCCGAGGCTGCACATCTTCATGAGCGCCAGAGCCTCATCTTCCTCCCGCGGAGCAACCTTGAGAGTGGCACGATTCCGGATCTATTTGGAAGGCACGATGAACAGACTGATCGAAGAGGTCACTCCTTATGAGATCTCCTCTGTGCAACGCTCAGTTGTATGAGTCGGAACCTGTCCGCTCATAAGAGCAGAGACCCCACTCGCACCCACAGTTGGGAAGGCCAGCAGTGTATGGGCTTCAGGCATAGCTGGTTCCAGGGGCACGCATGGGGTCCCCGCGACTTACTCTCTTTTCCAATGTTCTCTGGGCTTTACTTCTCCTTCTCCGTGTGGGCTCCACACACCTCTCATGTTACATGGCCTCTCCAGGTGGGAAGCAATTGCCATGAGAAAAAGGGTCTTCCTCCTCCACAGTTTTCACAGCCTGCAGAGTGGCACCTACTTAAAGTCACCTGCCCGGGCCCGACCCAGTCCTACTGTCCAAGGACGCAGAATATACCACGGGGCAAGCAAGGAACTCAGGTGGTCTAGTGGGTGGTCATGTGTCAGGCTGTTAACTACAGGGTAGGCAGTTCGAACCCGCCAGCTGTTCTATGGGAGAAAGAGGAGGCTTTCTTCTCTCTTCAAGCTTTCTCTCGCTCATGGCAACCCCGCAGGACAGAGAAGAACTGCCACTGTGGGTCTCTGAGACTGTAACTCTTGGTGGGAGCAGACAACCTCGTCTTTTTCTCCCTTGTGGTGGCTGGTGGGTTCAAAATCCTGACCCAGCAGTTAGCAGTCCCGTGTGTTACCCATGAGGCCACCCTCAGAAACACCCAGGGGCAGTTCTAGCTTGCCCTACAACAACGGTTCTCAACCTGTGAGTCGAGACCCCTTTGGGGTTCGAACAACCCTTTCATAGGAGTCACTTAAGACCATCAGAAAACACATATTTCCAATGGTCTTAGGAACCAAGATACCACTCCTCTGTCTCCAGGCGGGTCCGCCCACATGCAGATATGCCCACATGCCAGTACCTAGCATGAAGACACCATGCTTGAAGACAACATTTCATTTATTTGTCATTAGAAATAAATATTTCACAATCTATAATGAAATATTGTTTTCGTGATGAATCACTATGCTTTAATTATGTTCAGTTTGTAACAATGAACATACATCCTGCATATCAGATAGTTACATGATGATTCATAACAGTAGCAAAATGACAGTGATGAAGTAGCAATGAAAATAATGTTATGGTTGGGGGGGGGGGTCACCACCACATGAGGAACTGTGTTAAAGGGTTGTGGCATTAGGAAGGTGGAGAGCCTACCGCCCTACAAAGTTGCTGAGAGTCAGAATCAACTCAATGACAGTGAGGATTGTGTTTACCTGCGTCAAGCGTTTTGGGGTGCCCTCCCTAGAATCAGAGGCTGTGGCAGGGGAGCAGGACACTCCTTCCCCCGCCCAAGTAAGTGTGCATTGTCAGGAAGCAAGGCAATGAGTGCTGAACGGGGCGGGGGGGGTGGGGGGGTGGGGGGGGGTGGAAGACCGCCCAGGCATCATTAAAATATATATATATATTTTAATCAATAGGAATTCTGCCTTATCTTTCTGTGTTCCCAAGTCTGGCTTGTTCCCCCCACCCCACCCCCCACCGAAATCCAAAAAAGAAATTTCAGCCGTAAGAATGACACAGAGCTTGAAATGCTTTTTCACAGGGCTGCCCCACACCCCGTCCGGCTGCAAACATGATCTCCACAAGCTTGAACTTGAAAAGCAGGCCATGACGTGTTCTCTAACCACCTGCGGAGCCCAGAGAGAAGACCGCCTCCCAGAATGGCCTCCACGCAGCCACAAGCGTGCCCTCGGGAGCTGATGTGCCCGGAGTGCAGCTGCTGTGGGGGCTCCGGGCGGCCAGGAGAGGGCTGGCTCTGGCACTGTCAGGGAGCAGGGCCCGGACGCCCAGCCTTGGGGCGAGTGCCGCCTGATGGCTCCTAGGTATTTGGTTTTCTGTTTTTAAAAAAAGGTGCCTGAGTCTTACTGAATTATTCAGCGGAAAGTTCAGGGACAACCTGATCTGGCTCCAAGCCCAAGCTCTCCCCAGCCTGGGTGGCTCTGGGCTGGACGATGCAAGCTGGGCTCGTTTGAAGAAACATTTTCAGGAGATGCTGTTTTAGCTTCATTAAAATAATAGCTCCTCCACTTCCAAGCTCCTGCTTCAAATGCCACCTGATCACGCCTGCGAGCTGTGTGCTTTGGGTCATTAAGGCTCTTGCCTGGCTTTTCTTTGCCTTTGGGGCTGGTTTATTCTTGCCAGTTAGGAAGGTCCCCAAGCCCCTCACCCACCTACCCACCCCAAATGGGTATATGAAAATGCTTAACCTGCATCTCCCTGCCCACCAAGGACGCCATCCGCTGGGCCACGTGACGTGGGAGCACACGGCTAAGCACTTAAGTGGTGAGAGAGAATACTACCATTCAGCTTGCACCACGGGTCCACTGTCGCCCTGGTTACCTTATCTGCTGCTGCTTCCAGGACGCTGGGGTCTAGTCCATGTCCCGCAGTGTCTCTGGTGCCTCCTTGGGAATTTTAAGTGTTTACTTGGAGAATAGCATCTTCCCTAGCCCTTTTCCTTCTCCTGCATCCCCATAGCCTCTTCCCTCCCCACCACACACACACCACAGTTGTTCATCAGGATGACAAGATTGCTGACCAGTGGCACAGTTAAGGACCCAGTGCACTGAGCAGATGCAGAGGGTGGGGCGAGGAGTGGAAGATGTCATGAGAGGATTTGAAAGAGGACTCAGATAAAGGGGGAACCTTCATGATGCTTGCTAAGCACAAGGTCAGCAGTTTGAAACCACCAGCCTCCAGAGAAAGCGCTTTCTACTCCCATGAAGAGGGATCCCGAGGGAGGGAGGGGGAAATTGAGGAGCTGGTACCCAGGGTTCAAGTAGAAAGAAAATGTCTCATAGCCAATCAAACACCACCTGCTTCTGTACCATCCTCACAATTGTTCTTATGTCTGAGCCCGTTCTTGCAGTCACTGTGTCAGTCTGTCTCATCAAAGGCCTTCCTCGTTTGCATTGCCCCTCTAGTTTACCAAGCATGATGTTTTTCTCCAAGGGCTGGTCTCTGCTGACAATGCGTCCAAAATACGTGAGACCAAGTCTTCCCAGCTTTGCCTCTTCCAAAACATAGAACTTCTTTGTCTGTTCTATTGGCAGTCCGTGGGACTTTTAATGTTCTGTGAATAGGGAAGACCTATCCATTTGGCTGCAGCTAATTCACACACCTGGGGGCCAGTCCCTCCTCTGAACCCCATGGTTCCTGCCTTAGGCCTACTCCCCTCAGCTACCAGTATTCACCTACCTGGTCTCCCCACTACATTGGTCCATTTGGTAGGCAACCAGAATGTCTGTTCTAGAATGCAGAGTTTGGCCTGCCATGCCACTGCTAGCCTTCGGGGGCGTCTCATCTCCATGTCTTAAGCCCCCAGCCCCACTAACTCCTTCCAAGCCACTTCTCTCTTTGTTCCTCACCTCCCAGCCATGCTGGCCTCCAGGAGGTCCCCACTGTCTGAGGCTTCCCGGCTCGACCAGTCCATCAGAGCCTTTCCAAAGCCATTTGTCTCCCTGGCTTGTGCGTTTTCCAAGGTCAGCTCAGGAGCCTCCTGCTCTACAAACTTTCCTGAAGCTCCTGTGGCGGGCCTCATCTCCACCATCAGCCCAGGGCTAGCGTCTCCTGCCACTCCTCGCTCTCCACGCCCGGGTCCCACTGAGCTGCTAGTGGACAGGGCCTGGTCCTCTCCCTCCTGCTTTACTGCAGCCAGCTTAAGACCTTCCCTCTAGGCGGCTGTGGCTTCAAAGGCCTGTGGTCTAGGGGAGGGAGAAAGCATCCCAGTACCCTGCTGGACCTGCTCAACCATCACAGGCCTGGAGTCCCCGCCTTCTCTGGGTGCGGAAAGGCATTTGCATTTCTAGTCCAAGCTGTTAGCTGCCAGCCTGTCTTCTCCCGCCACCGGCTCCCAGTGAGGGGGTTCCGCAGCTTGCTGGCCTAGTTGCATAAATGCTGGCATCTCCCTTTCGACGCCTCTGCCGGGAGTTCCCTTGTCATTTACTATTCGCTGCAGTCAACCCCGTGCCATCAGCAGTTTGTAATGGAACCTTGTCTTGGAGTCGTTTCCCGTGATGGAGGATAGAGCAGGGCCTGCTCCGTGGTGGCCTACTGGCCCCATTGTGTCTAGGCGGGCTGGAGGTGGATGGATGGGATGGGAAGGGAAAGGAAAGGAGGGTGGACCCCCAAGCCTACTGAGGAGGCAGCTCTCTGCCTGCCACGAGCTGGCCGCGAGCCGAGCCCATGTGAGGCAGGACGAACCTAGCAGGCAGTCCTCCCCACCGGACAGGATACAGCCTGGCGAGGTTCCCGCCCACCCGGGATGGTGAAGGTAGGGGCCTGGAGGGGACTCTCCACTTTCTGAACCAACCAAGGTGCTGGCCTTTCTTTCTGCCCACCAGCCAGCCTCCCTCCCCTGCCCAGAGGTCAGCAAACAGCACGCAGATACTGTTCCTCTTCCACACCCCAATTCAATCTCTTGGACATCTTGGTGAGGCTGATTGTATTGATGAGCCCACTGGCAGGCACGGGCCCTACTGACTCAGATGGATGGTGAGGAAAGATGCCATTATGGAGAGGAGGGGCCGTTGCCCACTGCCTCACCCCAGAGAAAGAGGTGGCTTGGAACTCTAGTCACCCTCAGGCCCACCTCAGCCCTGCCTCCTCCCCTTCACCCCCATCCGCTCCCACATCAATCTGGAAACCCAGGAATTCCCTCTGGTCCCTCCATCCTCTTCCTCCTCTGCCAAGCCCAGAAGGGTCCATCTCATGGTTCCTGTCCAGTCCATCCACTTCTCCTGTCCCCACTGCTTCTGCATCCTCGGGCCACTACACGGTTCTGCCAGTTTATTGCCCTAAATTTCACTCATTTTCCCTAGCGCCCATGGAGCCCCGGCATCCGTTCCCTTGTGCTGCTCTAACGATCTACCCTGAGTTTCTCAGCCTAAAACAACACACATGTATTCTGCTAGAGTTCTGGAGCCCAGAGTCAGTCAGCCCACTTCTTGTGATAGGTCAGGAGTCTGGCACAAACCGAGCTCTTCTTGTTTGCCAGGAGGTTGACGGAGACTCACTGCAGCCCTTTAGGGCAGAATAGGACTGCTTCCAGGGGGTTTCTTGGCAGTAAGCTCCCCAGGAGTAGATCCCCGGGCCTCTTCTCCTGTAGTGGGGCTGGCGGCTTCAGACAAGATACTGTGTTTTGGTTAGGAGCTGAACATTGACCCATTGCATCACCAAACCAAACTAAACTCACTGCCATCGAGTTAATGCAGATGCATAGCGACCCAATCCATAGGGTAGAACCGCCTCCTGGGAGTTTCAGAGACTGTAACCCTTTAAAGGAGTAGAGAGAGTCCTCTCCCAAGCAGTGGCTGGTGGATTCGAACTGCTGACCTTGCAGGTAGTAATGCACTGCATAAACAGTATGCCACCAGGGTTCCCAGTGTACCAGCAGGACTCCTTGAGATGAATCTGAAAATCCAGGGTTAAAATTAAGGCAGCAGCAGCACTGGGTCATTCTGGAAGATCCAGGGGAGAACCAATTTCTATACTTCTTTCAGCTTCAAAAAGATGCTGCCTGGCCACACCATTCAATCTCTGCTTCCATGGACACCTCACCTTCTCCCTTTTGACCAGGACCACCCTACCTCCTTTTGATAAGGACTCTTCTGACTCCACTGGACCCACTTGGCTCATCTAGACTATTCTCCCTGCACGAAGATCTCAAACTCACACCTGAAAACTCCCTCTTACCGTGTCAGGTAACATAGTTGGCCACGGCTTTCAGCAGTTAGGAGAGCGTGTGGGGGCTATGATCCCACAAACCTACCACAGCCATCTTCCTAAAATGCTCACCACTGCCCTCGCTAGAACTCGGTGATGGCTCCCAGCTGCTTCCATCTAGATCAAAGTCTGCTTGTGATCCTCACCATAGATTGTGTCCGCCATGGTCCCAGAGTGCCCAATCAGGTTGGCGTCTTGGAAGGAGAATTGGAGTGGTCCAGAAGAACCTTACCCTGCATGCCTTCCTTGTCTCCGCCTCCTCCCTTCAGCCACAGGGCACACCAAACCACCCGTCATTGCCTCAGCACCATGCTCCAGCTCTCAGCTCATGCTGGTCTCTCTGCCTAGAACGCCTTCCCCCATCTTCCCTGCCTTCCCGGACCCTTCTCCTCCTTCACTGACTGGCGGCGTCTGGTTCAGCCTCTGGCAGTCAGCAGCCAGTAGATGGATCGATAGATGCCTGTTTGAATGGATTGATGGGAGAAACTGAACAATGGAACAAAGAACGGGCGAGAATGAGGAAGACTTACTTGTTTAGCTAACAGATCCCTCACGCGACTCCCAGGTTCCAGCATGATCACCATCCAGGGATTGCGTTGGCCCCATCGATTCTGCTCTCTGCAGAAGGGCCTATGGGTACCTTGTCCCACTCCAGAGGCCACCTGCAGACAGTTTCTGCATACCTCCTCCATCTATCTGGCCCGACTGTTCTCTGCCCTCTAAGCCATCTCCAGGCTGCATCAAAGCAGGCTACAAGTGTGGTGTGAACCCCCAGGAGGGTCTGGGCAGCCAGAGCATTGTGGCCTGGCTGGGACACTTCTGCGGTGTTGTTTTGAGGGTTTCCAGCAAGGCTGAGCCACAGTTCCCCATGGCAGTGACTGTCTTCATTTCCTAGTAGCTGCATCCCCAAAGCAAGATGACAAAGGAGTGTGCCTTTAAAGGGCAGACATTTATTTTCTCGCAGTCTGGGAGTCTAAAAGTCGAAGCCAGGATTGCAACTAGGGATCCTTCCTGCAGGATCTCCCCTAGTCTCTCGCATCTAGAATGCCAACAGTACTGATGTTTCTCTGCTTTTAGACAGCCCTCATATGAGTCTGTCTTCCCCGGAGGTATATATCGCCTGGGTCTGTTCTGCTCCTTGGAGAAGCCACCACACAAAAGTGATGAGGTTTGAGACCCACCCTATCTGGTCTGACCTCACGATCGCATAAGAAATCACCTTTTTGTCCAAACAAAGGTGATCCTTGCCCTACAGGTGATCGCCTCATGAGAGTGTCCTTAACCAGCTCGCCTTCCTCTCTCTCTGAACTCCCTCATGGCTAAGGTGACCAGACTCCCCTCTTTGGGGACAGTCCCGATTTATAACAATTTGTCCCACATCCCGCAGCATTTTTAAAAAGTCCCGATTTCTGGAAAGAAAGCACGACAAGCTAGGGTATACGGTTTTGGGCTGCCCTGTGGCTACTTCGCCAGGATATGAGTTTTTATCCGTGGTGTCCCGCTTTACCACTATTAACATCTGGTCACCTTACTCATGGTGCGTCTCGCAATCACCTCCCACACAAATCTCTGCCTCAGGCTCTGCCTTTGAGGACACAAAACTAAAGACCTGCACCCTGGGAAGACGCGAAATCAGCCTGAAATCCAGGCCTCCCCGTTCTAAGCAAGATCTTTCCCTAAGTGTGTCTGTAAGACAAACTGGCCTTTAGAACCGTGCTTTTGGCTCTGTGAAATCAAAGGCTCGGTGCCCTTTTGCTGATTCATTGCCGCACCTGCAGCCAGTGAAGGGGATGGCGATGAAGAAGGTGTGGTGGGTGGGGCTTGGGTTAGTCGTTGCCATGCAACGGCAAAGCTACTTGATGAAAGGGCACATGGTCCTTGTCCGTAAATCGGACATTGGAAATAACATCAGGTGCTGGTGAAGACTCTTCAAAGTACACGGACTGCCAAACAAACAAACAAACAAACATCGGTGTTGGGAGGAGTGCAGCCAGAATGCTTCTTAGAGGCCAGGATGGCGGGACTTTGTTTCACGCACTTTGGACACGTTCTCAGGAGAGACCCGTCCCTGGAAAAGGACACCGTGCTGAGTAAAGTAGAGGAAAAAGCCCCAGAGCGGAAGGCCCTTGCTGAGATGGGTTGACCCACTGGCTGCCACAGGGGCCTCAGACACAGAGCAATTGTGAGGACGGTGCAGGACCAAGCAGTCTGGTTGTGGACAGGGATGCTATGGGTTGGAACCGACTCCGTGACACCTGAAGGCGCCTAACAACAGTAGCAACTTGTTGTTCAGTTTCTTACCTGCAGATAATGGTTTGTCTCCTTTCCGATATCTGTCTTCCCTTCTTCCTTTTATCCTTCCTTGTATCCATCCGTCCGTCCAGTCATTATGTTGGCGATCATTTAATGCTCACAGCAACTTTGTAAGGTGGATACTGCCACTGCCCAGACTTGTTGCACGAGTGTGGGCCTTCTTCTCTGGGAAGTAGGAAGATGGAGTAGACTGTGACGCACAGCTGCCCCTCCGCTCACCTGAGCCAAGCATTTCTTCACACTTAAAAGCTGACACTTGTCCTCACTTGCCAGCTCAATGGAAACGTCTGATTTCTTGGAACTAGAAATTTCTACTGTTCTACTTAGCTGCCACCGGGTGAATGGGCACTTATGAGAAATGTGCCAGTGGGTTGTTTTCTCCAGAACTTGGCACATGAGACATTGTGTTCCATGAATATGCAACTATGGTGTCAGTTTAAAGATCATAAGAGTGGCGGGGAGGCAGTCTCTGATCTTGGCGGGGAAGAAGAATCAGACGTAATAACCCAGGGCCAATCCTAGAGTCAGACATGCCTCCACCCTTTACCAATTAAGTCCTTCCCACAGCACTCTCTGCCGGGTCTGATAATCCAGTGCAGTGGGCACACAGAATTCACAATTCATAATTCACAATGGGCACACAGACAGTACTCACAATTACAAGGTTTATTGGAGGACGTTTGCAGTTCAGGATTAGAAACGCTCAGGATGCAGTTCTTCGGTCAGGACAGTCTCTCTCTAGCCATGCCCGCAGGCAGCCTTCTCCCTGACCTCTGCCTTGCAAAGAGCACTATTACAGAGCTGGGTGAGAGCTGTTGCTAAGTGCTCAAGCAACATACCGCCCCGCCATAAGCTCGAGCTGGATGAGGCAGCAAACCTAGTGCCGTCCCTCCCACCGATGGAATGACTGCAGGCACTGCCCTCTGCCCACAAGCTTCCTGCCCAAAGGGAAGGGAAGCCCACTACTCCATCTAATGCTCTGGCTCTTGGCTCTGCTGCTCCTATAGTGTCACACCTTTCTGTCCCCGGACCAAAGAGATTCAATGCACAGGGATCTTAGGCTCCAAAGGATACGCTCTATTCCGAGTTCTTCTTTCTTGATGATACTGAAATCTCTCATCCCTGCTTCTCAGATGGCTCCTTTTATACCCAGCAGGATGGCAAAATGGGTCAATCCCCACAATCAGAGTTTCAAGTTTTTACAATTAACCCTGTTAACAGTCACTCAGAACTTCATCCCACCAGCATCTTCCCCCGCCCTCTCTTTCCCAGGCTCATCAGGGAAAGAGGGAATATACCAATCTGCATGGCTCCACCCGGTCATTTGTGGGAATTACAATGACTGTGGCCAGAAGGCCATATCAAGTGAGTCACTGTCCCACACAAATATACCTGGTCCACGCCAGTCCGGAGGCAGCAGCAGTGTCAGCCTGTCGGTGGTCAGTGGACACACTTTGCCACATTTGGCAGTGTTTCCCCATCCTGGGTATGTGGTTCTGAGATGCAGACCTATCTTTATATAGCATGGCGGACAGAACTTGAGATGGGTTGCACGGTCTGCCTCTAGTAACTCTTTTGTAAATGTGTTTGTTAAGTCGTGGATTTTGATCTTTCATTCCTAATAAGCTCCAAGAAAAGATAACAACAACAATAATGGCAAAAAAAAACCAACCACCAAGATCATCACTTTTCATCTTTGTGTGGGAATCTTTTTCAGCTGTTTTCTATACTTATAATTTGCAAAATGGCTTTTGCTATGTACACACAGTTTGTGGTGTTCCGTGTTCATTTAGTAGCACACCAGAAACTCTTGGTTGTGGTCATTCAGAGTCATCTCAAATATATCTCCAGTTCGGTGTTACAGCCCTTTTGCCTCCTAGAGAAACCATACCTGATGTACCCCGTCCTCTTACATTGGGCATTTCGTTGTTTTGCTTTTGTACTTTTAGAAATGGCAACGTGGGGGTACTACAGATGAGCTTTCCTGAAGACAGATTGCTGAAAGTGCAATTACTAGATTACAAGGTGTGAAGAAGGCTTTTTATTTTTGTTTTTATGGTTTCAATATTCTACTTGAATGTGATGTATAATTTATACTCTAATAATTCGTACTCTAATAATCAGTGTTTATGAGTGTCAAGCTCCCCAAACCCTTGGCTTTATAAATTGACTATCAAAACTCCTGCAAATAATCATAATTTGGGATCCTTATTTCCAGTCTTTTTCCTCCTTCATTTCTTCAGCCTATCTGTCTACCCACCCACCCACCTGCCCACCACCCACCCACCCACCCACCACCCAACCACTCACCCACCCGCCCATCCATCCATTACTTCTTCATTTGATTGGCTAAAACTTCCAAAATAATGTTTTAAAAAGTAATAGTAAAGCCCGACTTTAGTGGGAAAAACCCTTGTGTTTCACCTACATGATGTTATCATTTTGACGTTTCCCATAACATTTAAAAACATTCCTTGCTCTTCGTTTTTCAAATCTGAGGACAAATTAAGAAATTCCCTTTAGCCATCTATAAATAGAATTATTCACTCTGTTTCTTCTTTGATCAACCAATGTGGTTGGACGGTATTATTAAATTCCTAATATTGGGACCTATTTTACTATTCAAGTGAATTCTTCTTAGGCAGGACTTGCTGTTGTCAGGTGTCACCGAGTCATCCATCTCACTGCGGGCCTTCCTCTTTCTCTGCTGCCCCTCTGCGTCACCAAGCATGATGCCCCTCTCCAGGGAAGGCTCCCTCCTGACGACATGACCAAAGTTTATGAGTCCATGAAATCGCGACCTCCTTGCTTCTAAGGAGCATTCTGGTTGTACTTCTTCCAAGACAGATTTTTCTTTTTTTCATTCGTCTGGAAAGTCAGTATTTTCGACAAATACTGTGACTCAAACACATCAATTCTCCTTCGGTCTTCCTCCGTCACGATCCAGCTTTCACATGTATATGAGATGATGGAAAATATCGTGGCTCCAGTCACCCTCACAGTGATATCTTTGCTTTTTAATAACCTTAAAGAGGTGTTTTGTGGCAGATTTGCCCAGGGCGATGGTGCTGTGGTTGTTAGGGGTCATAAAGTTAGTTCTGACTTGTACTTAGTTGACCTTATGTACAACACATACCCTAGAACACCGCGTGGTCCTGCTCCATCCCTGTAGCCTTTCCTATATTGGAGCCCATGTTGCAGCCCATCATTTATTGGGCGCTGCCAAAATGGGCATTGTGGAGCCATGTGAAAGGAAATCCCTGACACCATCAAAGTGTTCTCCATTCATCATTATGTTGGTTATTTGTCCCGTTGTGGAAACTTTTGTTTTCTTGATGTTGACATGTAAGCCATACTGAAGGCTGTAGTCTTTGGTCTTCATCAGTAAGTGCTTCAAGTCATCTTCATTCCAGCAAGCACGGCTGTGCCATCTGAATAGCTTAGGTTGCTATTTCGCCTCCTTCCAATCCTGGTGGCACGTTCTTCTTCTTAAGAGCAATTACTATAACTTTAAAGCTGCAGCACGCCTTACGATTTTAAAATTATGTTACTCAAAAAGCACACTGCCACGGAGCTGATGCCAACTCATAGTGACCCTATAGGGCAGGGTAGAACTGCCCCTATGAGTCTCCAAGACTGCAACTCTTTGTGACAGTAGAAAGCCTCGATTTTCTCCCTTGGAGCGGCTGGTGGGTTTGTACCGCTGACCTTGCAGATTACAGCTCAACCAGCCATCGCTGCCCCCCCAGGACTCCCACGTCTATGTTAGCTATATGATGAATGGAAACACTCTAGTGCTCCACTCTCAGAAACCCTCACTAAACACATGGAAAGGCTAGTGTCCCTCCCAGGTGGATGATAAATGAGTCGGGTCTAATAGCCTGGAGGAGTAGGAGATAAAGTGTGACAGGCGCAGGTGGGGGCAGTGTTCTATGCTGTAAGAAAAATGACTCCCTGGACTAAGTGGGTAGCAAGGCACCAAGGGCTGTGTTCATTCCATTTCAATCCATACGAAGTCATGGCTTCCTCACCTCTGCACTCCCAGGAGCGCTGGGCATGCATTGGGCCACTAATGCCAAGGTCAGCAGCTTGAAACCACCAGCCACTCCCAGGGAGAAAGAGGAGGCTTTCTACTCCTGTTCGTCTCGATATCCCATAGGGGCAGATCTACCCTGTCCCACGTGGTTGCCATGAGTCAGAATCCACTCAACAGCAGTGGATTTGTTTATGGTTGTTGTTTTGGTCACCCTAACCCAACACGTTCCTGGTCACCCTAGTGTCTGGTGTAGTGGCTGAGACAGAGGAGTGGTCCCTTGAGAGATGTTTGACTGGAGGTAAGTCTGGGCCAGCCCACCCAGCGTGAGTAAGGAAGCACCCAGGATGATCCTTGTCCAAGCATATACGCTTGAGCCCCCTGCATCTGAATTCCTTGGGAGGGTTGTTAAAATAAAGGCGGTGGGCTCCCATCCAGATGTCCTGCACCTGAACCTCCGCAGGTGGAGTCCAGGAATAATGCATCCATCACCAGCCCCAGGGAGCCTCTGGTGCCCTCTCCATTGGGCGATCTCTGCTCCAGGTGATCCCTCCTAATGAGATTATGTTGCGAAAAGCTCCATCATTGCCAGCCCACTCATTAACAAGCCCGCCTCTTTCTTCTCAGCAGGGCAGGGTTAAGGCCCAGACTTGAAGAACAGAGTGAGGAAGCCGAGAGGGTGGGCCAGAGCCAGAGCTAGCGGTTTTATCCAAATCCCAAAGATGGGATGCTAAGTCATCACAAGTAGAGATGGTAATGTTATTACAATTAGAGGTTGCAATGAGCGGACCAGCTCTTGGGGGAACAGTAGTGTGTGACCCAGGTGCCCAGCCTGGCTCTTTGGGGCTGGATGGACAAGATAGCCCTCGGAAGAGACGGGATGTGGGGAGGGAAGCAGACGGATTTGCAGAATGAGCACTCCGTGCCATTTGAGGGGAGTGTTCTCTGTTCTCTAATTTGAATCCTCCTTGGAATCAGATTTTAACATGGGAAGCCGTACCATAGGCTGGATTCTCTCAGAAGCAGACTCTAAGTAATGATCCGGGTGCTAGAAACCCACATGAGTGGTATGAGGAGGAGGAAAGAACAGGGAAGGTCTCCCCCAAAAGAGAGAAAGCAATGTGTCAAAGGGCAGGTCTTAAACCAGCGACCGCAAGAGTTCTTCCGGGTGGGGGTGGCCTTTACCTTTCCTCCAAGTCTTGCCAACCTTGAGTACTGGGAGAACGAAATGTTTCACCATTAGCTCTTGGAAGACAACTGCATCATTCTGATGTGTGGGAGCCCCTCGGTGTGGCTCTTGTGCCCCCCACTTTTCGAGAAGGGTCTCCTGGTTTTCACTGATCCTCCACCTTGCCAACGGTGATATCATTTTCTAGCCCTTCCTCTTTCCCGATGCCGTGTCCAAAGTGAGGGAGCCCAAAGTCTATCCCTCCTAGAGACTAGACTGATGGTATGTCTTCTAAGAACGGCTGCGTTGTTCTCCTGGCGGGCCATGGGAGCGTCACTGTTGTTCACCGTCCCCCCAATCTGAAAGGCAACGAGATGGGGAACTACAACTTCTTCCCACTGGGGACACAGGGCCAGTGCCAGGCACGACTCACACTTGCCTGTCTGTGGAGTCAGACAGCTCCACATAGATTCCGGCTTCCCTCTGTCTCCGGTTGAGGGCGGGTCCCTGGATGCTAATCCCCTGGCTCTTCCAGCCTTCCGCACAACGTGGCTCCCCTTGGGACAAGAGCTCCTGTTGGCAAAGACACGCAGGTGCTGGCCCTCGGATGACAGCTGGTGTGTACGGTAGTGATTTGAGCAAGAGGACACCGGCAGATCATCGACAAGGTCTTCTGTGGGCTTTGCTTAGAACCATTGCCTCAGCCATCTCATGCTCCTGGCCAAAGCATTCAAGCCAGGGCTCGGAGGCTAACTGTCATTCATTGTCCAAGGCTAGTGCTGGGCCGGGAATGAAGACCTATAGGGAAGTGGAAGAAGAGGTGACTAAGTCTACCTGGGAGAATAGCTCAGGAGGTGGCAAGTCGGCTGTAGAGTATGACCAGCACCAACCCTCGGCTTCCACCGCGTCCCCAGGTGGTCACTGTTGACCCGACTCTGACTTGATGCCACCTCGTGTGTGTCCACGTGGAACTGTGCACCACGGGGTTCTCAGTGGCTGGTGTTTCAGAGCTTGATCCCCATTCCTTTCTTTCAAGGCACCTCTGGTTGGACTCGAGCCCCTGACCTCCCGCTTCAAAGCTGAGTGTGTTCATGTCAGGCCACCCAGGGACTCCGTGTGCTTGTTGGCCGGGCTCTTACCTTTAGGCGTGCCATGCTTACCTGAACTTCCCTCCACAGCATCCCAAAGGCAAACAACCCCACACCGCGCTTGCCAAACGTTCATTAAACACGGTGCCTCTCAATTCCCATCTGGTCCTGCGCACGCTCGTGTTTTCATGGGAGTCAGTGTGGTGTACCTTGGCCGCTCGTTCTGCTGCTTACACGAAATACCGTGAGCCCACGTCCTAGACCCTGCCTCCTCCAGAAGCCTGCATGCTCAGAGAAGCCCACGCGCCCCCTCAGGTCTAGTTAAGCAAGCACGGAACCCCCTTGTGAATAAGAGTTCTCCCCTCACCCCCAAGTCATTCTCCGTGCTTCCAAGGCAATGCTTCACATATTTGCGTATTCATCTTCTTCAGCCCGCCATTGATTTGTTTAAAATCTGCATCCTCCCTCAGAAATGAGAGCAGGTGCCCAGCAAATGAATGAATGGGCAAACATGTTGCTAGGTGCTGTCGAGCCATCCGTCTCAGGGAGAGCCCACACACAGCGGAACCAAATGCCGCCCGGTCCTGCCCCTTCTTCACCAGCCTTGGGAAGTGGGAGTCTGTTGTTGCCTCCACTGTGTTCTTTGAGTGCTTTCCGACCTAGGGGGCTCATCTTCTATCATTCTACTTGATATATATTTATGAACACTCTATAGAATATGTATAGAACATCCTCCGTTATTTAATATGTGTGTATGTATAGAGGAGCCCTGGTGGAATAATGGTTATGAGTCTGGTTACTAACTGCAAAGTCATCAGTTCAAAACCACCAGCCGCTCCGTGGGAGGAAGACAAGGTTTTCTACTTCTGCAGAGTTACAGTCTCTGAAACTCCCGGGGGCAATTCTACCTTGTCCTATAGGATCACTATCAGTTGGAATTGACTCAGTGTCTGTGAGTTTGGTGGGGTTGGGGTATTTTGTTGTTGTTGCTAGATATGTATACTATATATATACATAATACGCTACATTTTATAATATGTTAATGTAATATGTATAGGCATACTATAATATGTATATAACACTCTATATTATATGCATATTACATGTAACCTATATTTGGTTATGATCCATAGCGTTTCCCTTGGCTGATTTCCTGACGTGGCCCTCTAGGTCCTTTTTCTGAGTGTGTCCACCCTGGCTGACCTTATGGTGTTTGAGATACTGGTGAGTACAGCTCCCAGCATAACAGCTACATGCAAACCACCGCCTGCATGGTCATTGATGTCAGTCCACGGTTGTGTCCTCCATCTCACGGGGGTTGCCTCGCTTTCGTTGACCCTCTACACTGCCAGATGCGATGGATGAACAGATAGGTAGTGGAAGCCCAAATTGGGGTGAGGGGGCTGTTATGATTTTCTCCTCCACATTAATAGGGTTTGCATAACTGGTCTCGGGTGGAGTCCCGTGGGAGCTTTACAGTTTCCCCTGGCTTTCGATGGCAACCCTTTGAGGAGAATACTTTGTTCTGCCTCAATGATTTTTTGAGGAGGCATTCCCGAAGCTGGGTTACAGAGCCAGAGCTGCGTGAGAGAGCCTCCGCTGCCCAGCGGTTCTTCCTGTGCCGATGGAAATGGGCTAGATCAGTGTTGTCCTGGAGGACATTGTTCACGAGCCTCTTGCGGCTCTGACATACTTGGATGTGATTGGGGCCGGGGGTTGGTGGGGTGTGCCATTCAACTCACTACACTGGGCTTGGAGGGTCATTTGGCTTTGACCTTGAGCTAGACCTCAAGAAGTCAGAAGCATGGATTGGATTTTATTCTACCTGCTTCTTCCGGCCCCACCCTGGTGGCACAGGGATGACGAGTTGGGCTTCGATCTGGAAGCTCCGCTTCAAAACCACCAGCTGTGCTGCTCTGGAGAAAGTGGGGTGGGGGCTGTCTACGTCTGTAAACCATTACGGTCTCGGAAACTCCCAGAGGCACGTGGAGCCTGCCCCGTAGGGTGGCTAAGAGTCCACATCGACTCAATGGCTGTGAGTGTGGTTTGGTCTTCTGGCCAGGATGGAGTCTTCGAGGAGTGTTCTCCAGTGGGAAGATTTTTACTAAGGTGGCCCAAAGACACTGAGCGGGCCCTGTGTCACAGAGCCACTCCCCGGTGCCTAACCCAGCCCTGTGTTACCTTTGCTGAAAACACCCTGTGTGAGCTTAGCTTTCAGAAACAAGAAGGGCAGGGCGGTCACAGGTCTCACCTGCCAGCCCCCTTTGTCATTCATGGGCAAGTGGACTGCGCATTACTGTAAATCAGTCCACCCTCCCGAGGGCAGGGCGTCGTCGAGTTGTGCCCTTTTCAGGCCAGAGGAGCAGCCTCGCCATTTGGCAATCGCCTTACGCCAGTGGTGCAGAATCTTGGCCCGGCCTGTTAGGTGGGCTGCAGTGTCTAAGTCAGACAGGGCTGGGGGAGATTACAGCAGGCTCCTGCCCTTTCCTGCTTCCTTTGTGCTCGCTTAGCTTATCAGAAGCCTGCATGCAGAAGCTTTGGGAGGCATTAGAGTCTTCTCTACGTGCTAGCTGCCTGGTCCTCAGGAAATGTGAATATCGGTGCATTCTGGAAACACATCTCCCAATAGATAAAAGGCCATTCGGAAAAGGGCTCCCTCTGTAACCAATCCATTTCTCCCCCTCCCCCCTGTCCCGCCCCGCATTCCTGGAGCCTTCCAATCCAGCGGCTCAAAGTTCCCACCAAAGATGCAGCTCGAGGATGCATTTATTAGGGATCATCTCAATTGGGATGCTAATTTGGGTGGCAGAGGGATACGGCAGCTTGGTCCTGGGCAGGCAAAGAAAGTGTGCCTGCAAAACCACCGCAATGTCATTCAAAAACCACTAGATTTTCACTTCAAACCCAAAGAAAAGGATAACTGGAAACCTGTGTAGCTGAAGAAAACCCCCTCGCTTGTGCCAAGACCAGCGAATTCGCAAAGGGTCGTGTGTTTGGCTAGCGTAAGTTAGCACCTGTTCCTGCTTATATTCTTGTAGTTGTTTGCCACCACGGGAGAGTGTCTAGCATTTTCCCCTTGAAGAACAAGCAGCGCTGTGTGTGGCTCGAACATAGGAAGACTGTCACCCACAGTCATGAGGACGAATGATTGGCCCGCCTTTAATGGTGCTCTAACTCCGCATACTTCGAATGCCTGATTTCTCCTCTTCCAACGATTTAACCTTCGCCAGACATGTCCTGGCTTAATAATAAGGTTAGCTGTCTCTACTTGACATGCAAGGGCTGTGAACTTCAGCTCTGGGGACATTCACAATGTGCAACACTGGACTCAGAGCAATTAGCCCTGCATTTCACCATTTAGGCCTTTGCTCCTGCAGAGACATCTGTAGGTTGCAAATCTCACCTCTACCTGGTTCTCCAGCCCCTGACTGGGAGCCCCAGTGGTCCAGTGGGATGGTGCACCTTGCGCCCTGTAACAGTCTGCTAGGTGGGCTCTCTTGGCCCCCCTCCCCCCCATCCCCCACCACCTACACTGCTCCCACCCCTCCGCCATCGCTCCTGAACCAGCCCCGGCCCCTTCCACCTGCTCCAGCATTCATCTTACGGGATGTCTACACATGGATTGACTCTTTAAAATGTCAGCCTGCTGGAGTTACCTCCCCGTGGCTTTACCCATCAATGGCTTCCTGTTGTGCCTAAAGTCAAATCTAAATGCCTTTTTCTGATGCAATTCATAGCTTGATATTTAGCTGGTGACCATGGATAAGACCATACTGGTTGCTAGAAGTGAGTCAACCAAGCCAAGTTAGATTCTGGTCTGGGTTATTGGCCACAAACCCTACCCCCTCAGAGCTCCATACAATCCAACGGCCCTGGGCTAATAACCCGCATCCCTGTGGCCTCCAGGCTTCTACTTCAGCACCGTGGTCAGCAACCATTCTTTTGAGATGGATGTCCATGCTCTCTATCTATACCTGGCTTATTCTACCCGTCACTCCAGTTTGTAAGACTGATTCTCCATCCTCCACCCGCTCACCCACCCACCTTGACCTTCTTTTTCAGTTCCCCAAACAACCCAAGCTCACTCCTGATTTCAGGCTGATCATCTAATCTCCCAAGCCTTCGTAAAACTGACTCCTTCTCATCGTTCCTGCCTCGCTTTAGCTACAGCTCTGTGATGATTCGATTATAGGTCAAGGCGATGCTCCTGGGTGCAGGTAGGAGTGAGTCCACCCTATCAGTCAGGTCACAGCCTGAGAATACTTCCTTGGGGTGTGGCCTTTTTATGAAAGAGAAATGGAGAATTTCTCTCTCTTATACCTCTTTCCCTGCCTGCTTGCTGGGATTCTGCTCCTGGCTCGGGGCAGCTGATATGGCTTGTGGTAGTTACATAACTTCATGTCAACTGAAAAGATATGTCACAGCCTGATGGTGCCCCCTTGTAGGCGTGGCCTGCTCACCAAGAGGGCCCAGGGAACCTCCCCCCTCTCTCTGCCTGGACTTTTCCTGTTTGCTGACCCTGAGAGAAGCCAGGGCACTGTCATGTCTCCACCAACATCGGATTCACACAACTTTTTACCCACCGGCCTGTGATCTTCCTGTGTTCTGCATCATTGCATATGGCTGCATGAGTCTGAAGATGGATTTACGGACAACTATCAGAATTATGGACCTGAGTTGGACTTGGCTGGGATGTTTTCTTGATGTTGAATAACTTCTTGATAGAAAGCTCTCTCTTATACATATGTGAATGTCACTGGATTTGTTTCCCTAGTCAACCGGCCCTAACACATGGCCTGCGTCTAGGATCAGCACCCTGCCACGTTCCTATAGATCTTGGATCCACAAGATTGCACCCACCAGCTTGTAATCTTCTCACTTCACCTTCCTGGTTCATTCACTGGCAGTGTGTGAGTCTGAGAGTCTCTACGTAGCATCTGACCTACAGACGTGGGTTGACTCAGACTGGGTCGCTTTCTTGATATAAAATTACTCCTTGATATAAAGTTCTTTCTAAACATCGATGAGTTTACTGGCTTTCTCTAGAAAACTCACCTCCACACAAGCTTCCTCAAAGAGCCTTCTTTTCTGGCTCTCCTCATTGTAATTGTTGTTTTGAGGTACCACGGAGTCCACTCTACTTAATGGAACTTTGCCCGGTCCTGAACACCTCCCATGACCTTGGCCATGTTTGAGGCCATTGCTCTGGCTGCTGTGTCATTCTCTCTTGTCGGGAGTTCCTGCATCTCTGTTGCCCCTCTGCTTACCCAAGATGATGGCCTTTTCTAGCTATTGGTCTTACTCCAAAGAAAAGAGCCGCAGTCTCACCTTCCTCACCTCTGGCTGTGCTTCTTTAAGACTAATACGCTGGTGTTTCCTGGCAGACCACGGCACAGTCAATGCTCGTGGAAGGTCACCATTCAAATGCACCTTTTGGTCTTCTGTCTTCATGCGTATATGCACGCAGGGCAGTTGAAAAGGCCTTGCCGCCTAGCTAGGAGCATCCTTTTATTCTCTAGCTCAGCACCTTTTAAAAATGTCTTATGTAGGACTTAGCCCAATCTTGACTGCTTACTTGTCTGTTCACATGTGCTCTTAGACACTCTTGTGATGAGAATGTGCTAGGCCTGGAACCAGGTCTGTGATGGTTACAGCCCTCAAACTGCCTAGTACAGTTGGGACCCAAAGATTCCGGCGGAGATTCTCCCAGGAGTGGAAGGATGAAGGGAAAGGAATGAGAAGGGGAAAGAGGGTACAAGTGAGTGGAAAGGGCGAGGCCCAACTAAAATGATAACAATGAAAATAAAAACTGCATTTGGGAAATGTTTACACTGGAGCCAAGGTCATGGTATATGTCTGCGGTGGTGGTGGTGGTGATGGTTGGGGTCCACTTGGCACCGACTCACAGAGATGCCATGTACAACACAAAGAAACATGACCCAGGGTTCGTCTGTCATCTGTAGTGTTTTCCACCAGCTAATTTCCCAAAGTAGATTCCTCCCCGGGCCTTTCTTCTTACTCTGCGTTCAGAAGCTCCACCGAAACCTGTCTGCCATGGGTGACCTTGCTGCTATTTGAAACACCAGTGACTTAGCTTCCAGCTTTGTAGCAACAGGCAAGCCAATAGCAACAGAGGTGGTGAACGACACACATCATCCTTTGTGCATCCTCACAGTAACATTAACAGACGCATAGGGCAGATCCGTTGTACGGATGGGGGAAAAGAGGCCCTGAACTAGAAATGACGTGGCCAGATCCCCAGCTCGGCAGCATCGAGCATAGGCATCCAGAGACTTCCCAATTGCTTAAAAGCCCTACCACCTGCCACCAGAGCAGGGACGACACAGCCCTGTACCTCTGGGCTGTATCAACTCCAAGGGGCCCTGAGAATCCCCCGGACTGTTGGCTTGGAGGCACCTTTCTGGATGGCAGCCAGAGAGGGTCTCGGATCAGTGGGTCTGAGGGGCCTCGGACCACTGTTGGACAAGCACCACTAGTGTACGCTCCACAAAGCCCTCGTATTTCCCTCCTCTGGAAGGCAGAGAGGACGTATCCTAGCTTGGGGTGTCCAGAGCCAGTGGGTGCTCTGGAAACGGCAACTAAATGGAGAACTGACGGAGGGAGGGAGGCGATGAGTGAATTTGGAATTCTGGTGGTTGTTTCCCGGTGACATCTTCAAAGTGATCCAGACCCCTTAGAATTGATTAGCATATCAGCTGTCATTACTGTCCCTCATGGGCTGTAACCGAACTTTGTGTCTGAGAAGCAGAGAAGACGTAGCTCTCCTCCCTGTGTTTGCCTGTTAGAAGCCAAATGCTTGTGTCTGTGTGTGTATGTATGAGGGGTGTGTGTGTATTTATGACGTATGTGTGTGTATGTGTGAGGGTTGTGGGGGGTTGTGTGTGTATGGGGTGTGTGTGTATTGGGGTGGGTGTGTATGTGTATGTATGAGTGTGTGTGTGTGGTGTATGGAGTATATGTGTATGTATGAGGGGTGTGTGTGTGTATAAGAGGTGTGTGTCTATGTATGGAGTGTGTATGTATGTGTATGTGTATGTAATGGGTGTGTGTGCGTGTATGTATGAGTATGTGGGGGTGTATGTGTTTGTATGAAGGGTGTGTGTGTATATAAGGGGTGTGTGTATGTGTGAGGGGTGTGGGGGGTTGTGTGTGTATGGAGTGTGTGTGTGGTGTATGGAGTGTATGTGTACGTATGAGGGGTGTGTGTATATAAGGGGTGTGTGCGTATGTATGGGGTGTGTGTATGTGTATGTAATGGGTGTGTGTGCATGTATGTATGTGTGTGGGGGTGTATGGAGTGTATGTGTATGTATGAGGGGTGTGTGTGTATGAGGGGTATGTGTATGTGTGAGGGGTGTGAGGGGTGTGTGTGTATGGAGTGTGTGTGTATTAGGGTGGTGTGTATGTGTATGTAATGGGGGTACATGTGTGTGTGTGTACTTGTGCAGTGCTCAAGATAGGAGGTTGATGGTTCTGGAGGCTTGTTTGATATTATTTATTTTGCTGAATGTCCCAACATCTGTTAGCATTCCCTCATCAGGTTCCGAAATGGTAGGAGATGATGTTGTGAATAAAGAGACTTGAGGTGGTTGGTTGGTTTGGGGATTTTTTTGGTTTTTCTCTTCCCCACCCCCACTCCTGCCTGTTCTCCTTATTTCTTTTTCTCCCCACCAGTGACGACTGCAGGATTGGTGATGAGGGACTCACGAGGCCCTTGGTGCCTGTTGATCCTGTTAGATCATAGTGCTTTGTGCAGCCCGGGCATGCTCTTAGGTGAAGAAGCTCTAGGAGTAGGTGGAGGCAGAGGGGGAGGGGGGCATGGCCCACCTGCCACACTGCAATTACCATTCCTGGGAAGTCATGTGACCATTAAACATCTACACGGTACAGGATGGGTTAGGTTGGGAGGAAGTGGAGAAAATTAAGCGGCATGGAAATGGGAAATGAGGCACTGCTGGTCCAGTGGTAGACTTCTCACCATCCATGCCCAAAAGACCTGGGTTCGATTCCAGGCCAGTGCTCCCCCTGCACAGCACAACTTGCCTGTCAGTGGGTGCCTGTGTGTTGCCCTGATACCTCACAGCTTTCAGGGGGAGCTTCCAGCCCAGGAGGACTAGAAAGAAAGGCCTCGTGATTCACCTCTGAATGTCTGCCATTGGAAATCCTCTGGATTGCTATCGTTTGAATGGCGATGGATCCTGGGGATGGTGCAGGACTGGGCAGTATTGCTTAGGGTCGTCGTGAGTCAGGGGTCAACTCTGTAACAGCAGCAGCTAGTCTCCTCCAGGCAGACAGGGCTAAGGGGCCGCCCATCAGGTGAAACAGGCAGTCATGAGCCAATGACTAGAGGACTCGACTAAGGAGTCCCATGGCTGAAAGGACAGGCCTCTCACGCACTCACTGACTCACTCAACAGCTATTTGTTCAGTCCCTATTGTCCCTGCTCTGCTGCTGTGTGCTCAGTTCTCAACGAGATGCACTGACACTGTATGATGTATGGACTCAAGCACAGGACCAGGCAACGGATGTTTCCTTCTGTTGCGCAGGGGGTTGCTATGGGCCGGGGCCGACTCTGCGCCACCTACCAGCAACAACAGCTTAGCTCCTCGTGTGGGAAACAAGAACTCAGTAAAGAAGCGAAATACAGGATGTGTTGAGCGATGACCCACTCTGTGGAGATAAAGCAAGACAGGGAAGGGGCAGCATGGCTGGACAGGAGACGTGAATGGTTCAAATAGCACATCCAGGAAAGGCGACCTGTGAGCAGAGAGCTCGTCAGGGGCTGGGTTTCTTGAGAAATCGACTCTCAGACAGCGACAAGCGTGACACCGTGATTGTTATTGCTATCGGTGTTGTTCGGTGTTGTTAGGTGCCGCGAAGTCCGCTCGGGGCCATACCAAACCTGTGCCCAACAGAAGGGAGCCCTTCCTGATCTTGTGCCGGTGTCACCGTGGCTCTACTGGAGCCTAATGTTGCAGCCACGGGCCAATCCATCTTCCTGCTTGTCATCTTCCTTTCCGCTGCCCCGCTACTTGACAAGTATATGCCCTGCCCTTCTCCAGGGACTGATCTTCCCGATCACATAGCCAAGGTACGTGAGATGACGTCTCATCATCCTCAATTCCATGGAGCTCCCTGGCTGTACGTCTTCGAGACAGATTTGTTTATCCTCCCAGCAGTTCGCAGCGCATTTAATGTTCTTTGGCACCTCCATCATTCAAAGCATCTCTCCTCTCCAGGCTTCCGCAAGGAGGTGCTTCATTAGCATGAGCCCTGGGAGAAGGGAAAGGGTGGACGGAAAGAAGCAGGAGCGGGCTGCCGTGGAAGCCTCCGCTGCCCCTTCGGGGAGATCCTGAGAGGGAAGAAGCATCCTGGGCCACGCTGCCCCTGCATCCATCTCTCAGCAGATGCCGTCTGGGGCTCCGGGAAGTCAGTGAATGGCTCCCTTGGGCTGAAAGAAGGCTGACAGGGAAGGGCAGTCGGGGCAGCGCAGGAGCAGTGGGTTCTTCATCTCGGAAGGCGGGTGTTGGTGACACAGCACACACATTAGGGAGCAAGCTGTGCGGATGCCCCAGGGAAAGGCATTCCAGGCAGAGAGATTGGGTGGGGAGAGGGGGAGTCCATGAGGAGGGGTGTACTGGGCGTGTTTGGAGAACAGCAAGGAAGGTGGAAAAGGGAAGTAAAAGGGCACAGGTCAGAGACGTTTGGGGGGGCTGGAGTGTGGGGTGCTTGGGGGACAGTGGTAGCTAAATGATTTTATGTCAACTAGACACTCCTGGCTAGGGGTGGAGCCAGACTTGTCAGTCAGGTCACAGCTTGATGCTATCTCAGGAGCGTGGCCCTAAGGAAGACCCTTCCAACCTCCTCCTTCCTCTCCCCCTTCACTTCCCTCCCAGCTGACCACCCAGAGAGCTGCCAGAGCACTGCTATGTTTCTACCAACCTTGGATCCACAAGACTATGTACCCACCGGCCTGCCACCTCCCTGTGTTCGGCATCATTGTATGTGGCTGTGTGAGCCTAAAGAGAGACTTCTGGACTGGTATCGGAATTAAGGACTTGAGTTGGGCTGGCCTGGAATCCTTTCTTGATATAAAATTACTCCTTGACATAAAGTTTTATGTTTTTTAAATTAAAAGATCATTTTTATTGGAGGCTCTTACAACAATCCATGCATCAATTGCATCGAGCACATTTGTACATATGTTGCCACCATCATCTTCTAAACATTTACTTTCCACCTGAGTCTTTGGAATCAACTCCTCCCCCTTCCCTCTCTCTCTCTCACCCTTGCGACCCCCTAATAGACCGTAAACCATCATCGTTCTCAAATCTCACCCCGACTGCCGTCTCCCTCCCCCGACGGTTCTGTTGTTTGTCCCCAGTATAAAGCTCTCTTGTGCATCTAGAAACGTCGCTGGATTTGTTTCTCTAGTCAACCAGCCTAACACAGAGACCCTTGGGAAGACTGTGGCTTTTCTGTGAGTCCTATTATTAAGGAAGCTTTTCTGTAAGTCCCATGGGTATTAAGGAAGCAAGGCCCTTGCTCGTTCTCTTGTGAAGCTTCTGGGTGGCTTTGAACTGCCAGCCTTTCCGTTAGCAGCTGAGCGCATAATCATTTCATCACCAGGCCTCCGTTACTCATTTACCGCCACGGCAAAACCCACCACCACAAAAAGCAACCCCACTGCCATGGAGTCCATGTCAGCTCTACCTGGAACGGGGCAGAGGAGAACTACCTCGTGGGGTTCCCATGGCTGCGATCCTGATAGAAGCCGACGGCCTCATCTTGGATTTGAACCACCAGTATTTGGGTTGGCAGCTGAGCAGTCACCACTTGCCCCCAAGGGCTCCTTGGTACGCTTGAGAGCTGGAGATCCCATCGGCTCTAAGCGTACATGTGGGGAGGAAGCCCAAGAATACTTGAGACTCAGAAGGTCCAGGACCGCTTCCTTGCTCAGCAGGGAGGCGAGCCCTCCGCCCCCATGAGCATGCAGAGGTTTGAGTAGCCCCTGGGGCCCCCTGGGGGATGGCAGAGATTCAGCCCGGCCCCCAGCAGTCTCTGCCTTTGTTCCCAGATGACAGTGTTCATCTGCCCTGTGTGACTCCACGCCTCAGTCTCCTCATCCAAAACACATGCATAATAGATTCTAAACCCAAAAAACCCAACTCACTGCCACCTAGTCCATTCCAGCTCATCGTGACCCTGTAGCACAGAGTAGAGCTACCCCTGTGGGTTTCCAAGACCGTACGTTTTTACAGGACTGCAAAGCTTCATCTCTCTCCGTGGCATGGCTGGTGGTTTGAACTGGTGACCTTGAAGTTAGCAGCCCAATGCATAACCCGCCATGCTATCTGAGCTGCACCTTTTCAGCACGAGGGGAAAGTACCTTCTCATTGTTTAGAGGGTGGGGGTTCCTAAAGCGTCTATTTTAATTCCTTGAAATGTGGTTATCCGCTCCCGTGGCTCAATGCTCGGCCAAACCGAGGCCTCTTGCGAACAGTAGCATGGGGAGGTAAACTCGTTTAAGAACAGCCAGCCATGCAGGCTCCAGAGAGCATCACCTGCCCAGGAGGTAAAGCTCAGAGGGCAGCAGGTGAGGATAGAAGGACAGATGTAAATGGAGACACGGAGAGGAAGTGGGGAAAGTGCTGCTTGTTAAACTGTGGGGATGGCCACCACTGTCAAGGCAAAATTTGGATGGAAAACCAATCTGTGACAGAAATTCAATTTGGGACAGAATGGGTGCCACCTCCGGGGGCTGTCCGCTGGAGGCCGCTAGGACTTCGAACCCTTCTCTTCCCCACCATGAGTCCTGCCTGCCTTTTCATGGTGGTGCTTACGTGGTGCCGGGGGTGGGGGCGTGGGGGGAAGGGGGAGGAGTGTTGGGGAGGGGTGTGGCTTTGTGCACTGTGTCGTTTTGAGCAGCTTTGCCACATTTGGCATTCAAATTACTGCAGCGCTTCCCTGCACGCTGTTAGTTCGTGCAGTTACCAGGAAGAAAGGCTCACGGCAGAACCCGCAGGTCAACCATGTCATGGTTTTGTCCCCATGAACGAGAGAGCCTGTCCCGGGTCTCCTCTGGGGGAGAAGGGGCCATCAGCTCAGGGACAGCTCCTTCATCAAGGCCCCCAGCCCGCAAGCTGCAAACCTAATTTTTAAATTGCTTGTTGAAGCCACGAGACCTTGAACATTGGGGCCACCTCCCGGTGGGTGTCCTGCGGCGCTGACCGGGACAGGTGGCGCCCACGAGAACCACGCTCAGCACCATCCCTAGGGAATGTTGAACCTTCCAAAATCAAAACCAAAACCAAATTCACAGCCATCAAGTCAATTCTGACTGTCACTCTTTCCGGGAGCAGTAAGTCTTGTCCTGTGGAGCTGGGGGGTGGTTTTGAACTGCTGGCCTTTCAGTTATCAGCCCAGTGAGGTTCAGTGAGCAACTGCTATGCCACCAGGGCTCCTACTACATTGAACTCCTCACTCCTGGTACCTTGGACATGGCCTTGTTTGGGCACAGGGCCTTTGAAGATGTTATCAGTTAACATGAGGACCTCTCAGAGTAAGGGGGGGGGCGAGGGTGCATCCTGATCGAATCAGCGAGGTGCCCTGCAATAGAGAAGAGGTGCATGGAGATGGGGACACACAGCTCTGGGCAGCTGCATGTACACGCCAGGCATGCTGCGGCAACCAGAAGCTGGGCGAGGCATGGAAGGATGTTTCTGCCGTGAGCCTGGTCCTGCCAACATGCTGAATTCAGATGGCCAGCCTCCCCCAGCCCTGGGCGACAACCCATTTCTGGTTTTATTAGCTAGCCAGTTTGTGGTATTGTGTTATGGCTGGAAATGAATACAGAGCTACGTGGGCCGGAGAGGGCCAGGGCGGGGGTTGGGGGGTCCTGGTGACTCAGCATTGGGTTGCTCCCTGAAAGAATGACATGGCCAGACTGCCTGACGCCATAAAGAGGTACAGTCTCAGAACCCCTCCGGAACAGTGCTCTCGGTCCTGAATAGGGAAGTCCACGAGGAGTCAGAACCGACCCCATGGCAGGGGTAGATGAGCTGCCAGGAGCCCCGGTGGCCCAGGGGTGAAGGGCTGTAAGCCCAGTGATTTAAAGCCGCCAGCCGCCCTGCAGTGAAGACGTGGCCGTCTGCTACCCTAAGATTACAGCAGTGGAACCCCTCCGGGCAGGGTCTGCTCTGTCCTGTAGGGTGGCGTTGAGATAGAATGGACCCCACAGCACTGGATTGGGAGGGGATTAGTGGGGCAGACACTGAAGGCTTTCCCAACATGATCTTAAATGAGCTTCAGCACCTGCTCCAAATGGCCCCAATTATCTCCATTTCAGAGACTGGGAGAACGAGGCCCAGAGGACAGTGGCAGTCAGCTGCGTCTAGGCTGGAAATCCATCCTCAAACTGTTAAGATAAAAACCAAACCGAACTCACTGCCATCGAGTCGATGCCGACTCACAGCGACCCTACAGGACAGGCCCCTGTGAGTTTCCAACACTGGTGACGGGTAGAGAGCACGGTCCCTCAGAGCAGCTGCTGGCTTTGAACTGCTGGCTTTGTGGATCGTAGCCCAACTCATCACCCCCAACGCACTAGATCTCCTGTCAATTGAGATACATTCTCTGCCATCAAGTCGATTCTCACTCCTCCTCACCCTACAGGACAGGCTAGAACCGGCTGCACACATTACTGACCCTGCCTGCTTCCGTGTCCTACCTACAAAAGGGGATCGCATCCTTGGGTTGGGCATTTCCGGGAAGAATAGACAAGTTCCCGTGTGTAATTCTGGTGGGTACTCTGTGAGCAGCAGCTGTGTTACCTTCTGGCTCACCCAAGTCCCACACCAAGGTGACACGCACCTCATTGACCCCTAGTCCCACGCTCTGTCCCCAGGGGGCGCCACCCGGGTCCTCGGCCCACAAAGCCACCGGATCCTGCTATAAGCTTCTACTCTCACGTTCTGCGCACCCAGAACACACAGAGACCAGCTCCCAGAGAAAGGGGAAGAGAAGGACATGTTCTAAAATTATGAAGATAATCATACAACTTTCCTTAATACTATTGAAATGTTAAATTATAAGATGCGAACTATATGCCAATAAAACACATTTTAAAAAGAAAGGAAGAAAGAAAGAAAGAAAGAAAGAAAGAAAGAAAGAAAGAAAGAAAGAAAGAAAGAAAGAAAGAAAGAGGAAGAGGCAGGAGCAAAGTAATTTAAACATAAAGCAAAGTTCCAAACCAAGCCCAAGGCAAGGCCTAAACACCAGCCACACACCCCCTTCGAGGAGAATCAGAGTTGGGGAAAAGCTATGTTATGTTCCTTTGCTGTGTTCCAGGGCCACCCTGCTGGTCCACAAGGGCCGCTTCCTCCGCCATGAAGAAGTCAAACCCCTACTGTGTCTGGAAGAGCATGGGGCCGACCATCGTGGCAGCCAGTGTCCAAGCTGGTGACAGCTGTCCTCGCGGCAGCTCTGCCTCTCAGCAGCCTCTTCTAAAACAGGATGCAGTTGGCCCCACACCCCCTTCCCCTTCACGCATGGGCTGGAATCCAGGGCTGCGGCTGACATGTATTTCCAACCCGGCGGACTCAGCTTCCAGGATTCCTTGGTGGGCTATAGTTTTTATTGCCCAGTGATATAGTTAAAGTTTATCGTGCCAAACTGGCTGATAAACACAGTGGGGTTAATTGAAGGGCAGAGAGATCAATGTCTCAGTGAACCTCACCTTTCTTGTTCTCGGGTCTCTTGCTTTGAGATGGTCAGACCAGGGTGCAGCTGCCTTAGCCAGTTCCCTGCTTCAGCTGGCAAGGCTCACTTCCTGCGAGACATCCCTGAGGAGAAGCCACATGGACCTACCCCGATGCAGCCCTGGGTGCTGGAGCAGCCATGTGAAGCCCCCTGCCAGCGCTGAGATGCTTACACGTTCACTGATCTGGCTTTCCTCCTGCAGTCGGCATCATTGCATGTGTTTTGTGAGATGGAGGAGGACTTTGTGGATTGGTGTTGGACATATGGGTTAATGTTGGACTTGTGGGCTTGGGCAGCGCTGGGTTGGGATGTTTTCCTGATGTGCACTTACCCTTTATATAAAACTCTCTCTTATACATGAGTTTCTGTGGATTGGTTTCTCTAATGTTCCCAGACGAACACACCCAGTTTCCAGAGCTAAATCCCCAGGCCTTACCTGCTGGCTGTCTTGGTTCATCAGCGCCACTGAAACCTGTCCAGGCTGCTGAGATTTGAAATATGAGTGGCCAAGCTGCCAGTCTGAGAAACCAACGGAAGCGTGCTGGGTGGGGCAGACAGAAGCAGACTCTTGGAGAGGCCTTGGGGGTGGGGGGGGGGTGGGAAGCCAGGTGACTCATAGATGGTCTTTTGCCTGCACCGCGGGGACATACTGTTTATTGCATACGTGAGCCAGCACTCTGTCACCTGCCAGGGACAGTTGTGAGCCTTCTCCACTGGACCCTTTGCCATATGAAAACAAACAAACAAAATCCACAGCCATCGCATCAATTCCAACTCACAGCGACCCTATCAGCAGCCTAGAGCGTCCCCTGTGGGTTTAGAGACTTTATAGAGAATTTATAGGAGTCAACAGCCACATCGTTCTCCCACGGAGCAGCTGGTGGGTTCAAACTGCCGACCTTGTGGTTACCAACTCAGTGCAGAGCCCCCTTTGCCACCAGGGCTCTTTTCCTTTGCAATGGTTACTGATGTTTAGGCCTGTTTTATATAGGAACCTGAAGCACAGAGAGGTTATTGAGTTTACCCAAGATCACACAGCTAAGAGGGTTGAATCGGGGGCCACCTCACTCTCTTGTTCCTACAAGGCCTCCCTCCCCAAATTCCACCTGAATCGCTTTGTTCTGGCGTGACCAGGCTTCACGGCGCCCCGTGTGTGCCAGGGGGCGGGTGCGGCGTTTTTGATGGCAGCTGTTGGTTTCGATCTGAGGGTGTGGGACTGAGATATGGCACTCGGCACTTATTTAAAACAAGCGGCTTCAAAGGCGATTCCAAATTTTACTGCCTGGTAGCAGCGCTGGCTTGTCGAAAGACAGGTTTCCAAGTTTTATGAACTGTCACCATGGCAATTTCAAAGACATTGGTTACGCCTAGAGAGAGTACCTGACACTTCTTATTCATAATGGTGCTGGCGGGTCCCAGGCAGACTGATCTATGGCTTTTAATCAACTCATAGATGGGGTCTCTGGGTACAGATTCACAGTGTTCAATCTTGTTGGAACAGAAGGGATTCTATGGGCTCAGAGCTGTCCTGGCTCCCAGCCCTGGAATAGAACCCTCCTGGGCAAACAGTCTCGTGGAAGCAGCGGCAGCCCCTATGACTGGCCAAGTGTCTATCCCTGCTCCCCCATCCTGCAGCTTCCCACTCAGCCGGGTGGGCGGAGGGGTCACACCTTGATGGCATCCAGGACACAAAGAGAGCAATGCTTTAGCGCCCCTGCTCTGGTCCCTGCTCACCGTGTGGCTTTGGGGAGCTTGCAGGCCCTCACTACGCCTCAACTTGTTCCTCAGCAAAACGGGGGTGTTGTTGCCAAGAGTCAACTGATGGGGCGTTGAAGCAGGAGTCCCCGAGTGGTGGAAGGAGGGATCCTCTCAGCGAACCAAAAGGCTGGTAGTTTAGAGCTGCCCGGGGTGCTGTGGAAGAAAGGCCTGTCTAAGCCCAATGATCGCAGTCAGTGAAAACTTCACCGAGCTAAGTTCTACTTGGAAACCCATAGGTTGCCGTGAGTTGGAATGGACCCCCAAAGCCACAGGTTCTGGCTGCTTTAAAGCACTTGGCATAAGGTTGGGTGCAAGTCCTTGACAGCTACTAACTGCCGCCCACGTTCTCAAACTCCTTCCTCTCCGCCTCCCCACTGCCCAGGCAGAGTCATGCCCGGTCCAACCTCCCCGCTCTCCGGACTGGAATGGGACGTACTGAGCCCTCTCTGGGTGCCCAGGCGCTGTTGAGGGTGTTTCCCTTGAGTTCTGTCACCTCCTTGTCTCGGCAAACTGTGGGGGAGAGGGGGTTCCTTGTAACTTGACCTTCGAAGAGGCTCAGAAAAGGGACTTCTGTATGGTGACTCGGCCAGCAAGGGCAGGGCTGGGGCCGGATGGCAGTTGGTTCTCTTGCCCAAGCCCATACCCTCTGGACAGTCAGCAGGACTGGACCCCGAAGAGCAGCCCATTGAGATTTGTTAGCCACCCCCCTATACCCTCCCCCCCGACACACACACTTATTATAACTGCCTCTAATTCAGACCCCAGGCTTAGCAATGACCTAACGTGGAGCACGACACAGACAGTTGTGTGGCGTGAAAGCTTGTTAGCCCTGGACACTCACAGCCCGGAGAGGAGGACACGGTATGCCAGGCAGGGTCACGTGGGTTCCACTCGGGGACAGAGTGAGCAACTCAGAACAGTGGGAGACAGGCCCTGTGATAACAAGAGGACACGGTGCCCCTGGGTCCCCAAGAGAGGACGTGATTATCTTGTTTGAATACCTCCGTGAGCCATCAGGGAACTGACTGAGCCCCACTCTTTGGGGATAAGGAAGGAACTGGGCCTGGTCTCTGGTAAGGAAGGTGGCTCAGCTCCGGGACCTTATCCAGGGCAGGGGAGTTTATGGTTAGGTCATCTGTGGGCCTCCTGATTTCAGCGGAAGTCAGAACAGCCCAAACATTGGCCCTTGATATTAACCCAGAGACCACACGGCTGCATCTGGGCATGTGCATCCGGGCCCCATCCTGCTGCTTCACAAGGACAAGGTCGTGTAGCACCCAGCCTTCCCCTGCTAGGGTCCCTAGGAATGAGGTAGTTTCCCTTTATTCAGCCACTACCCGCTGATTGCCGAACCCTGGACTAGCTCCTAGGCTCAGGCCCGTTTGGACAGGGACCCTGCCTCCCACAGAACTTTTCCCAATGCTCTGCCCCAAATCATAAACCACCTAGTAATCATAGTCATCGCTGCTGAACACACACAGGACTGAGAAGATGTCGGGGACCTTCGGGCTGATCCCCCTATGCAGTCAGCACCGTGACTGTCCCCAGTCTAAACCAAACTCCACAACCAAAGTCACTGCCACTGAGTGGTTGCCAACTCATAGCCACCCTCTGGGATAGAACCGGCTACGCAGGTTTCCAAGACTGTGACTCCTCACGGGATTAGAAAGCCTCATCTTTCTCCTGAGAAGAGGCTGGTGGTTTCGAACTGCTGACCTTGGGGTTAGCAGCCCAACACATAACCACTACACCATTGGACTCCTATTCTATCCTCATTATACAGGTAAGGAAATCGAGGTCCCAAGACCTGACATAACCTGTTCACAGCTGCGTGTTAGCCAGGCAGGGAGGAGTGTGACATTCAATCCTAAACCATCTGAATTCAGAGCCTCCTTGTGCTGCTGCCAAGAAGACCGAGTACACTCACTCACAGATTTTATTCTTTCACTCGCTCACTCACTCATTCAACAAACCTTAACCCACCTGGCAGCGCCAGGGCGTCCACAGTGAAGGACACAGGCAAGCCCCCTGCTCTCGGGGAGCATCTAACCGAGAGGGGTAGACCAGCGCTTTCCAGCATGAGCAGCAGTGCCACGATGCAGGTGAAGGCCCAAGCAGATGCCTGTACTTTATCCTGGATGATGGGCTAGGGGACACAAGCGCTTCAATTGCCAGGGGAGGTGCTAAGAAGTGTTCTTTCTGAAAAGGGGCTGGTAGGCCACACAGTGTAAGCTGGAGGCTGCTTATTGGAAGGTCAGCCATTTGAAACCACCATGAGAAACAGGAAGTTTCGACTCCCATGAAGACGTACAGCCTTGGCAATCCACAGGAGTAGCTCTGCTCTGTCCTTCAGGGTTGGTCAGTGTCACAATTGACTGGATGGCAGTGTGTTAGTCAGGGTTGACTAGAGAAACAAATTCATAGACACTGTGTATAAGAAAGAGCTTTATATACAAGAGCAATTGAATATTGAGAAAACATCCCAGCCCAGTCCAGATCAAGTCCATAAGTCTGATAGTAGCCCATATGTCCAATACTAATCTATAGATTCCTCTTCAGACTCACAAAACACATGCAATGACGCCAAATTCAGGAAGATCACAGGCCAGTGGGTGGGAAGCCTTTGGATCCAGTGGCGTTGCAAACATCTCAGCGCTGGCAGGGGTCTCTGCATGGCTTCTCCAGCACCCATAGCTGTTCTCTCTTAATCCTCAAATTAACAGATGATTACATATCTACCACAACTAATATCAGACATATGGACCTGGTCTGGACTGGACTGGGATGTTTTCTCAATATTCAATTGCTTTTTGATATAAAACTCTCTCTTATACATATAGGAGTGTCAATGATTTTGTTTCTCTAGTCAACCCAGTCTAACACACAACATATGCTCAATGGGGAAAATAACACTATATATATATATATGTGTGTGTGTGTGTGTATATATACATGTATATATACACACACGTGTATACACACACATATGTATACATACACACACATATATATTCTGAGAGGGTAGAGGTGCTCTGGTGGTGTAGTGGTTATACATTGGCTGCTAACTGCAAGGTTAATAGTTCGATACTCAATACCAGCCACTGCTTGAGAAAATAATGAGATTTTCTACTCCTATAAGAAGTCACAATCTGGGAACCCCATGGGGGCAGCTCTAGCCCGTGCCGTAGGGTTGCTATGAGTAGGCATTGACTCGATGGCAGGGGGAGAGAGAATAGGAGGGTGAGTCCCAAAGTGTTGGGACTAGAGTCCCACTGCCACCCATGCCTCTCTTCTGGGCTGGCAGTGCCACCCACCCCTGCTGGGAGCTCCGCCATGGGGCTCAAGGCGACATTCCCATGGTGCCAAACTTGTGTTATTTAGTTTCTTCATGTGAGAGGTTCTGCTCAGGAGTCAAAAGTGTGCCTTCAGATGGTAGATCTGGGAGTGTCCACTCCTGGGTTTCAAATCCCTCCAGAGCTTTCTGCATAAGTCAACTTCCTACTTGGCACTTCTGGTCTGGATTTTCTCTTAAGGAAGGAAGGAAGAAAGGAAGGGAGGGAGGGAGGGATGGAGGGAAGGAAGGAAGGAAAGAAGAAAAGATGATTTTAAGAGTTGGGGGAGGTGGAGGAGAGGACCCAGAGAAATCTGGAGGCAGACTTCCCAAGCCTCCAGAGAAGGAGCTGCAGCCTGGTCAGGAGCCGAGGTGCCACAGCGTGCCCATCTCCTGGCACGATCCAGAGACAGAGGGTTTAAAATGTGCTCATGAACAACTCAGGAGAGCTAGAGGAGACGGAACTTCTCTGGAGAATCCGTCGGATTCTGGGTTGGGGCTTGGGGCTCAGAAGAGAGGGTCCCTGGAAAAGACCGTGAGCTGGAGGGAAGATTTCAGAAGATATCCTGGGTTTGGGCTTCCCTTTGGGGGCCCCCGGGGAGACTCTCCTCCAGGGCCCGGGAATCGTCACCATCTTGACACTGGCTTTTTTTATTTGAAGGGAGATAAAGCCTTACTTTCATTAAGGCCCATGTGAAGAGTGAGATTTTAATGTTCGGTGTAATAGCCAAGGAATTAAACTAACTGGAGCGCTTGTTTTTTCCCCCAGCTTTCCTGTAATTTTCCTTGAATTCAATAAGAGTTTCTCCGGGCTGAGAAACCTTCTAAGTCAGTCTCTGGGGAGAAGCAAGAGCTTCCCAGGGAACCGAGGCTTGGAGATTGGAAAGCCAGTCAGCCAGTGAGTCTGGAGGGCCCTGTGTGGACGTGGCCTGGTGTCAGGCCTCTTGAAAAGGGTAGGATGCTGGTGCTGGTGCTGGTGGCAGTAGGAGGATGGGCTGGTCATGCTCGTGGTGATGCTGATGGTGCCCGTGATGGGAGTGGCCAGGAGGATGACGACGATGGTGGGAACCTTTCATGGGAACCAACTATGTGGCTGGCCACTCCTGCTAAGCACTTTACACACGTGGTCTTGTTGCGGCCTCCCACCCTTCCTATGAGGTGTGCCCTGTGGTTATGCCCATTTTATGGACGAGGAAACTGAAGCATGGAGGAGTTTGTTACCTGGCCTGGAGTCACCTCGCCTGTAAATGAAAGAGCTGGGCTTTGAACTAAGACCATCAGACTCGAAGGCCAGTGGCCGAGCCACCCAGACCTGGGGCAAGACAAATGCTTGCAGTATCAAGAGTGACGGTGAGATCAGTCACAGCCACTGCCCGGTTAGCTCCTCCTTCTCTGCTGTACACACTGGGCGCTACATGTGCCTCCTCCGGGAGCCTGCTCTGCAAGCCCTCAGACAGCGTCGGCCTTCGTTTTCTCCAGTGCCTGGTCGGCCCCTCTTTCCCTGTTTGCGCCCAGAACATCTCACCCCTGCCTGGGGTCAGGAAAGATGGAGGTTCTGCAGTACAGCTGGGACATCTGACCCTGATCCTGGGCCAGAGGAGGTATAGGCTGGTGGCAGGAGGGAACCATGCGTGGGAAAGATGGGTTCTTCCCCTCTGTGGGAAGAAGACAGAAGCTAGGTTGCCCCTAAGACGGTGTCAGAGGACAGGGGGCAGAGGGCAGAGGGCAGAGGTAACGTGAGCAGAAGGGAGATGCCGGTGGGATGATTCAAGGTTTGGGACACCTGGGGCGGGCTGTCCTGCAGAGAAGTGGCTACAGGGCCTCCCAGCTCACATCTACTCAAAGTCAAGAGGGTTAGGAAGGAAGGAGGAACAGAAACAGGAATCGTGGAGCGAGAGTGGAATTGAGGAGGGTGCATTGAGGAGATCCTGCCATGGATGTGCATGAACTGCTGTGTGTGGAACTGACCATCTGCTCCATCGACCTTCACCACACCCACAAGAAAGCATTTTTAAAAGAAGGAGGAGGAGGAGAAGAAGCAGTTCAGTTGGGATGTGAAATGTTCTGTAGCAGAAATATGTGTTCCAAACTCCGTTCCATGCACCCCAACCCCTAGTGCCCACCATAGACTTCTCATTTCACACCAGCTTTGTGGAGGGAGGCCTTGGTGGGCATCCAGGACCATCTGGGTGCTATATAGGGACTGCAGGACCAGGAATAAGGAGCTGGGGGGCTGCTGTGGCTATGGAGCACACACACACACACACACAAAACGGCCGTGGGCTCTGTGACAACCCCAGGGGGACTCTCTCTGGGACCTCCCCAGGTGCAGGGACTAGACCTTCGACCATGCTTATCCAGGTCCCAGAGAGCAGCAGGCAGCATTGCTGTCTCCAGAGAGATTAAACAAGGCAGCAGGGTTACAGTAGGGTGTGTGTGTGTGTGTGTGTGTGTGTGTGTGTGTGTGTGTCTAGGAGAGGGATCCTTGGGTGCACTGAGGCTGTGTGACCCTGGGCCAGAGCCTGTCAGCCTTCATGTGGAGCCAGGTTCAGCCCCTTCCCACTCCCTACGAGACAGGGATTCCTTCTGCTAACCCTTGTCCCCACATGCAGAAGCTCTGGGGATCCTGCATGTTTTTCCTGTAAGTTTGGCACAAGCTTGGCAGGCAGCTCCCTGGACTCTGAGCATGGAAATCCCTCCAGGGCAAGAAGCCCCGGTGGGGCAGTGGTGGTGTGGCGATCCAGAAGGCTGGCGACTCAAGCCTGCCCATCTTTGTGCATGAGAAAGAGGGGGCTGTCTGCTCCCGTACAGATGTATTACAGTCTTGGAAACACCCTGGGGAAGTCCTACTCATTGGGGGGGGTGGTTTCTATGATATGGCACCACCCCCACGGGGCTTCTAGCATCAGTGATGGCAGGAGAGGGGGCTCCCTGGGGACTTTGAAAAATGTCACCCACTATACAGTGTGAGCCCATAGCACCTGCCCAAAAGGAAAAAAAATCTTGATTCTAAAACAATCTGTCCCCACAGCCCTTGGGGAGGGAGCTGTCTATCTGTACTATCTGTTTCATAAGGCTGTTGAGGGGAGTGCATCCCTTTTCCCAAGGGGACCCCTGAAAGTATGCAGGGGCAGCCTGGGGTATAGTGGAAAGAGCAAGCAAACACCCAGGCCCCTGGGTGCTGTCCACGACTCAGCCGAGCTCTGTCGAGTGGGGTGGGATGAGCAGTCAGCTGGGACAGGGAACCCAGCTGTGGGGCTGGCAGAGCCCAGCTTAGTCCAAGGGAAGCGGTCTCATCGCTGTGTTGCCTCTGACTATGCTGTCCCAAAGACCACCCTTCACTGTCCTTCCCCCACAGGGCGGCCATCCCAGGCCCACAGCTAGAAGCCTGGGGGTGACAGACAGGCCCGGGGGCTACTGGCCTCCTGAGGCTGTCTTAACACCTTTGAGGCTGTCTTAACACCTTTGTGTCCCCAGGCCAGCTGGGGACCGCAATTGTTCCCTGGGGGAAAGATGAGCTTTTCCACTCCCAGAAAGCAGGGCAGTTCTCCCCTGTCTTACAGGGTCACTCTGAGTCCACATCCACTGGATGGCAGGGAGGTGGTCTTTTGATAGTGATAAGTGGAAATGAACTCGATGTGAGCTTAGAAAGCAGCTGGGTGATGTGTCCCTCTATTATCTCTCTCTCTCTCTCTCTCTCTCTCTCTCTCTCTCGCTCTCTCTCTCTCTCTCTCACACACACACACACTCACACACAGAGACACATGCAACCACATGTCCACACAGATACATACCCATAAACACATCCACGCTCACACACACATAAGTGCATATGCACACTCGCACGTCAGCACACACCTAAATTCACACACACTGCAAATGTAGGAATGTACTCACACATGCAACTAGATACACATACTGACACACATACATAAATTTACACCTTCCACTGTACCTCACACACACAAATGCAACCACACCCACACATACGCAAATACATACAACACCTAAATATACATACTCACACACACGGACAAACACACAACCCTCACATACCAGTCCACCCAGCCAGCCTCGAGCTTGGCTCACTCCGGGTCTCTGGAAGCGACGCTCGTTTTCCTCCTGCGTTTTCTCCATCAGAGAAGGGATCTTGAGAGAAGGACGAGGAGAAGGGTGCTTTGCATGGGAGCTCGTCCTGCCCCAGGCGCGCCTCCCTTTCCTCCACCTTGAGTTAGCACCCCCCACCCCACCCCTGCCCCAGGGGGTGTGCAGAGTTTGAAAGGGCCCAAGCAAAGACCCCCAGAGCCAACAGGAGGGGGGAGAGGGGATGGCTGAGGGTGAAGGGCCGTGACCTTGACCATAAACACTGCTTATTTGGGAGGTTATGAAGCGGAGGGGCTCTGGGTGGCGGCATTTGACCTGAGGGGTTGAGTCTATCTCTCATGGCTGCAGTCCCCGAGGATCACAAACTGGGCGGCTTCAAATGACCGAAAGTTATTCTCTAGACAGGTCTGGAGGCCAGAAGTCTGAATTTAGGGATTCAGTGGAGCAATGGCCTCTCTGAAGGTTAAGAGCAGCCATTCTCAACCTGTGGGTCAGGACCCCTTTTGGGGTCTAACAACCCTTTCGCAGGGGTCGCCCGATTCATAACAGTAGCAAAATGACAGTGATGAAGTAGCAACAAAAATAATGTTATGGTTGGGGGGAGTCCCCAGAACATAAGGAACTGTATGACAGGGTTGCGGCCTGGGGAAGGTTGAGAACCACTGGTCTAGGGGAAGTACCTGTTCTCCTCCAACGTCTGGTGGCTCCAGGCATGACTTGGCGCATGGCTGTGTAACTGCAGCCTCTGCTTTGTCTTCACATGACTCTCCCTCCCCTCTGTCTCAGCGTGTGTTTCTGCTCTGTGATACAGAGGAGACTCTGGTGGGTCTGGGATCCCTCCTATCCAGTAAGACTTCAGGCTAGCTGATATTTCCCAACAAAGTCGCACTCACAGGTACAGGGGGTTCGGGCGTCTGTGGACTCTTGTTCGCAGGTGCCATCGAGCCAGTTCCAATTCCCAGCGACCGTGTGCACAACGGGACAACGCCGTACCCGGTCCTGCACCCCCCTCAAGACTGTTATGCGTGAGCCCATGTTTCCACACCGTGTTAACCCAACACATTCAGCGTCTTCCTATTGTTGATGGTCCTCTTCACCGGGCATGGTGTCATGATAACACGACCAAAGTGCATGGGACAAAGCCTTGCCACCCTCACCTCTGAGCATGTCCTTCTTCCAAGACAGATGCGCTGTTCTTCTGGGAGTTGATCCGATATTCTGCGCCAGTGCCGGAATCCAGAGGCATGAATTGCCTGTTGGACTTCCTTGTTCATCGTCCATCTTCCCATGCATGTGAGACTATTGAAGGTGCCATGCTTGGGCCAGGTTCTCCTCTCTCCTCAAAGGACGTCCTTAAAGAGATCGTGTGCCCAATTCGACGCGCTGCTTGGTTTCTTGATTGCTGTTTCCAGGAGCATCTATTATGCAAACGAGTGAAAAGAAATCCCCGCCAACATCAGTCTCTTCTCCACTGATTACGATATTGCTCATTGGTCCTTTACATTGAAGTGTCGTACATACGCTAAGGTTGTTTGCCCCGCATACACCGACTGCGTTCGAAGCCCCCCAGGGGACGTCTGAAATCACGGACAGTCCTGCACCCTATTCTTTCATAGGTGTGATCAAGTGTAGTTTATAAGGTGAACGTGGTGGGAGATTCACCGCAATAGCCAGTAACAAAATGAATCATTGTAGCAATGTGCTGTCATTAAAGTTAGGGGAATGTGATCGTAGCGATCTCAACATGTGGTTGTTATTTTTAATTAGGTCGAAGACAGACTTTTCACTTAAAGACACGCTCTGCGGCTCCCCCTTTCTGCCTGCCATTGAGTCAATGCTGACTCATAGCGACCCTATAGGAGAGGGTAGAACTGCCCTTGTGGACACAACAGCACCCAAGCCTGTAACTCCTAAAGGGAGTAGAAAGCCTGTCTTTCTCCCATGGAGCAGCTGATGATTTCGAACTGCCGACCTTATGGTTAGTAGGCCAATGGGCACCCAGTACATCACCAGGACTCCTTGTGGCTGCTCTCAGGCATGTCTGACGTCCCGGCATCCCTGTTCTTGTGCTTTGGGGACATTCTTCAATAAAATGAGGGCTATTTGAGTACAAGCAGGCAATTCTCAGTCAATCCGATCATGGAGACGGCTACTACTGAAGGACGGGTACCGTATGCAGCACGGATCCTGGATACGCTGGACCAAAGGATGACTCATGTCCCAGGTGGAGGTGAGATGGCTGAAGGTTTCACTGCACTCCAGAACACAGTGAAAGGCTTCGGAATTACTTATTTCTGGAATTTTCCATTGGTAGTGAATCACCTCAGAAGTGGAAGCCACCGATCAAGGGGAGACTACTCCATCTACCGACATGATGGATTGGCACGGTGGCTGCCATCGTGAGGATTGTGTGCATGGCGCGGGGCCGGCGGTGTTTACTTCTGTTCTTTGTGGGGTCCCTCTGGGCCGGAACCCGCTCAATGGCCCCTAGCAGCTACTGTCTTAATGGGGTGGGGAAAAGAGGTCCATCCGTGATCGGCGAACTGCTCTGATAGATGACAGCCAAGTGGACCCTCAGGGGCACTTTTGTTCAGAGCTGACACCACAGGGTGGCCAGGGAGGGGCATGGCCTCTGCAGCCCCAGGCCTGACACCATATAGCAGACCCTCCTAACTGCTCACTTCTCCCAAGAAATAGGGCTATGATAATGGGGTTCCAGGGAGTGTGGAGAGCTTTTTTCACCCCCAACTTTCACTCAGCCAAGTCTTCCTTGGGCAGCTGGTTGGAGGGAGCCTTGGCTCTGGGCCTGAGGAGAGACTGGGCAGCCAAGCCACCCGCTGGCACCGACAGGCCCGATCAGCAGCAGGCATGAGAAGTGGACACGCCGCGGCTCAGAAGTGGATGCTCCCAAGCCAATTAATCATGGGAGCCAAGGCAGGCTGCCATCTGTGGGGTCACCCCTGGGTTTCATCGTTGCTAATTAAACTCAAGATTAACTGCCAAAGGCCTGGGACTCCACTCCCAGTCTGGCTCTGACTAGTGGGGCGTCCGCTGGGAGCGCTGCCCTGTGACTGGGGATGGTGGCCAGATAGAGGGAACAACCTTCCACACTAACCCCCGCACCAGGTCCCCAACACAGAGACGCGGGGAAGAAAGCCCTGAGCATCAGGAAGGCTGGGGCCTCCCAACAGCTCACTGGCCACCTGGGTGAAATGGGATCATGGTCTACTGGGATGGTGACGGGGGGAGGGGGGAGGAAAGATGGGGCGTCTTCTTCCCAGCCGTAACCTCCGCACCTCAACACAGCTGCTGGGCGGTGGTCAGAGAGATTAGCTGGGAACCCTCTTGGGTACCAGGTGGAAAAGAGAAACACTTAGCACATGGTCATCCTTGAATGGTTCAATGCACAGGTGGGGGGGCCTCAGTACCCCGTGGGGATTTCAAAGATGTATGCTGAGTCGATTATCATAGTAACGGTCCCTCCCATAGGGTGGAAGCCTGACCTGCTGCGCCATCCAGGCTCCTTCCTGGGTAGATAGAGAAACTCATCTCCCTCACTGTTCAGATGCAGAAGGAGAGGGTTGGGGGTGACCAGAACCCAGGGCTCGGTCTCTGTAAGACATCTCAATACCAGATGACGCTGAACACCCAGGGGCGCTTGAGCACATCTGGGGTGAAAGAGCTCAGAACTCCATGTGTTCCCCCAGCCCCACTGATTCTGCAGCGGGTGGATCTGGCCTGGAGAAGTCCCAGGATCAGGAAGGAGTGGAAGAGCTGCCACGTGTGTGTCCAGAGGAAACCTAGGGGCCTTTAGTCCAGGTCAGGGGCCAGCAACCTTTTGAGTCGGAAGAGCCAGCCCTGTGCCTCAAAACAATGAAAATAATGAAGAATTAAATTAAAATAATGTCAAGCCATTCTCGAGCCATAAATACACGTCCAGGGGGGTCGGCTATGATGAAAACGGATACAAGGACGAGGGGCAAGAGTAGTAGACTGTGCAAACCCAGGACAAGCCACGCCAGCCTTGCCAGGAGCCAGGACAAGCCAGAGGGCAGCCAGCGGGAGGGAGAGGGCTGGAAGCGTCCCCAGGGGAGGAGGACCAGGCTATCTGCAGAAACATCCTGAGAGAGACGTTCTTCTCAGCCCTAGAGGGGCGTTCGGAGTTGGAACAGGCCCTGGGGTTTGGGGTTGGTTTGTGTCTTTTGTGTAACTCACCCCCCTCCAAGGTAAAGAAACCAAGCGTGACCAGCCCCTGAGGAAGACCCACCCACCGTGGTCTAGTCACCACCACCACCACCCCGCAAAGAGTTAACGGTAGCCAGCCCACAGCAGCGGTGGGCACGTGGCTGGTAGAACGTCAGGGAAATGGAAGCAGGCAGATCTGCCTTTGTGTCTGACTCCTGTCCCTCAGGATTACGTCTGTGAGGTGCATTGGTGTGGTCTGGGGCTTTCACTTGGATTCCTATTGTGTGGAGAAGCCATGCTTTACTGATCCACTCTACTGAAGACCACGCATGGTGCTCCCGAACGGCTGTCACCACTTCCCCAAACACACGAAATTGAAAACACACTCCTCCTCCGAGCTGACTCAGTGGCAAGTGGTTGGTTGTTGGTTGGTAGTGGTGAGGGGGCCACTAGGTTCGTTCCAGTTTAGGGCTACCATGCGTAATGCTGTTCTAAACGTTCTAGAACACCTTTTGCACACTGAATTCCTAGCCTCCAGAGGCGCGCTTAGCCACCTGGAGTGAGCACAGGTCTGGCAGTGAGCTGTGTAGGAGGCTTCCCGTGGTGCCAAAACCGAAGGCCACCTCAGCTCACCGCTTCTCTAATGAGGGCTGACCCGAGTCCGACTACCAGGACGCGGAGCCTGGGAGATTTATAACATGATATGGATCCACTTAAGGGAGGACTGCTGAAAACAGCAGGCGCTTTCCACATGATGAGACGCCATGGGAAGCAGGGATTGCTCCCGCAGAGAGGAAGAAATCAGAGCCTGTTTCCTTCGGATGCAGGGCAGCCCTGGGGGCAACAGTCAGGGGCTGTGGTGTTGGGGAGGACAGTGGTTCACCTCATGGGTGAGGTGGGCACTGGAGAGACACCCAGGAAGGGCTTGCCTCCATGGCCATGGCATCTCAGCACAGAGAGTGAGGATAACACAGCCTGCACCTGATGTCATGGTGATGGTGGACATAAGATGCTGAGCCCTGCTGGACTCACCGGTGGCCACTCGGAGCCCCACGGTCTGTCCCCCCAGCCTCTGATCCCAGGGCCCTACTGCCGTCTTGCCTCCCCCAGGCCGCCATGTGGCTACCAGCCCTGTAGAACGCACATCGGGCCCGGATCTTTCCAGGACCACAACCCCACGGGAGCAGGGGAACCAGGACACATCCCAAATTCCTCTCTGTGCCGGTGGTTAGAGTTGGCGTGGGTTATTTTATTTCTAATGTGAAAGTCCCGTGGACGGCCAACAGAACAAACTGATCTGCCTTGGAAGAAGGATGTCCAGAGTGCTCCTCAGAGGGAAGGAGGGCTAGACGTCATCTCATGTGCTTGGGACATGTCAAGAGAGACCCGTCCCTGGAGAAGGCCGTCATGCTTGGTCAAGTGGAGGGGCAGCGACAAAGAGGAAGGCCCTCGAGGAGATGGACGGACACAGCGGCTGCACCAATGAGCTCAGGCACAGGAACAATGGGGAGGAGGGGGCAGGACCCGCAGTGTTTCTTTCTATTAGGCATCGTGTCGCTGTGGGTCAGAAACAACTCACAACATTGTATTCACCACACAGCAAACCTGATGGTATCCTGGTCATCTTCCTTTCAGAAAGGAGGAAACGGGGCCACAGAGAGATCAGCCACAAAGCTGGGTCCTCTGACACCAAAGCCCACAGGTCACCTCAGCACCGGCCTGTTGTCTGCACCCCTAGCCCTCCCCAGGTGACCAAGGTGGCCAAGGTTGGGGAAACTCAGGTTGACGAGGTCAGAGGACAGAAGTCCTATCCTGACTAGCGACCATCTCTAAGGCTTCCAGGACCCAGGGAGCCCACGGTGTGGGTGTCTGAAACCGGTGTCAGAAACTGTGCAGGCAGGTGGGCAGAACAAGGCTGCCCAGCGGGAATGGCGTGGAGGCAACATTCTACAGTCACTGTAGAACTAGTGGATCATGGGAGCCAGCACCACAGGCAAGTGTCTCCCCAACCCCCCTGATGGACTGGGAGCTCCGTGAAGGCAAGGCACATGCAAGGGGGCTTTAAGAAGTTCCTGGGGGACATGGGGAGGCAAGGGGAGTGGAAATGGAATTAAAAGATAATAAACTGGTTCCGTGAACTTTTTGAAACCCCTTCATGCAGGGAGGAGCAATCTGAATTAAGTATGGGTTTACTCGCTTGCTAACTGAGTTATAAGTGCCTGCATAAAAACACATTAAAAACCGCCACTGCTGCCCAGCCCCTCCCAGCTCATGGTGACTCTATGCTTTATAGTGTAGACCTGCCCCAATTGGAATCTTTACGGAAGTCGAGCACCAGGCCCACCAACTTTGCAGTGAGTCCTTCTCAAACCACTTGCCCTTCCCCAAGCCACTGATTTGAACTGATTTCAACTCGTAGCCACCCCTTAGGATGTAGTGGGGGTTCCAAAGCTGTCATCTCTATGGAAGCAGACTGCCACGCCTTCTGCCATGGAGTGGGAGGTGGGCTTGAGCCATCCACCTTTGGGCTGGCAGCCCAGGCCGCTGTAAATATGCATGCAAATTTGCATATGCATGTACTCGTGTCATTCCTGTAGACTTCTTACTCATCCAGTGTTCACAGATGAGTGTTCAATAACTCTTTGTTGAAGTGAACTAAAGAAAACAGCTCGGGGTTCCAGGTGAGGGTCCAGCCATCGAGAGAACTCAGTGGGTGGCCACAGGAAAACAGGGCTCGGTGCTGGTTCACGTGGCATTTAAAGAGATCGCTCTTTCTCTAACTGCCTGTGTGGCTTTCTGAGACTCTACGAGCGGAAGAAGCCTCAACTTTCTCCCGCAGAGTGGCTGGTGGTTTCCAACTGTTGACCTTGCCGTTAGCAGCCACCAGGGCTCCTTTAAAGAGATCAGTGGCCTGTTTTTTCATAGGCTAGGCCTCTGTGCTGAAAAGTCCAGGTACTGGTACTTTAGAAGAATCCAACATTTCCCATAGCAAAGGGGCAGCATTTTCCCAAGGATGAAGTTCAGAAGGGTTAGGGGGGAAAAGGAGGAAGGGAAACCAGGAACAGGGAGGAAGTGGGCCACATGATGTTACAGTGTAGGGATTGCAATCAATGACATGAAGCAAATTGGGTATGAATTGTTGAATGGAAAACTGATCTGCTCTGTATGGCTTCACCCAATGCAAAATCAAAACTTCAAAAAGGATGAAAACGATATCAAAGTGTTGTTGTTCAGGCTTTGGAAGATGACAAAAGTCACTTCCATTTCTCACTTCCAACAGAAGCAAGGTCCAGGGACTCGTGGCCTCACCCCTGCTATTGCTTTTAGCATGGGTCCGTGGCACAGAGTTCCGCAGGCAGGTCAGGGGACAGTGCTGGGCAAAACAAGAGAGGGGACTAGCCAACTGCCTGCTCATGCTTGTGAATGTGCGGGTGACAGACAGCTTTTCTCCTCCGATCAGGAGGGCCATGTGGGTTAGCAGATGTTAACTTTGCCAGTGCCACGCGTACCGGTTGAGATGGGAGTCTTCACCTATCGATGCTGGTTCTTTGGAAAGAAGATGCTAGAACGTTGTCCTAAAAGTTGCTCTCTTGTGTTTTAATGTGGATACCGAAGATGTGTCGGCATGCTGGTTTTTGTTGTTAGGTGCCATTGAGTCAGGAATCAGTTTTAACTGGGAGCGATCGTATGATCCTATGAACGAACAAACAAAACCCTGCCTGGCACAGCGCCATCCTGCAATCATGGTGCTTTGGCCCGTTGTTGCACGCACGGTGTCGGCCCACCTTGTGGGGAGTCTTCCTCTTTTTCGTTGACACTTGACTTTAGGAAGCATTGGTCCCTTTCCAAGGGAATAGCATGTCCAAAGGACGTGGGAATAAGTCTCACCGTCCTCAATGTCTAGGAGCCTTCTGGCTGTACTTCTGAGACAGATTTGTTGTTCTCCCGGCAGTCCGTGATACTTTCCAGTGTTCTTTGTCAAAGCCCTGATTTTCACGCATTGATTCGTCTTCAGTCTTCCTTGTTCATTGTCTCCCTTCCACATGCATACGAAGCTACTGGAGATAGCATGACTTGGGCCAGGGGCATCCTTAGGCCTCGATGTGACATCCTTGCTCTTCGACACATTGAAGCTATCTTGCACAGCAGATTGACCAGGGCAATTGATTGCTTGACTTTGCTGCTTTCATGAGCATTGACTGTGGATCCAAGTCCAATGCAATCCGTGCCGACTTCACTCTTGCCTCCATCGATCGTGCTGGTATCATTTGGCTCACGGGCGAGAGTCTTGGTTTTCTTCACAGTGGGTTGCAGTCCATCCTGAAGGCTGCAGGCCTTGATTTCCATCCACGAGAGCTCCAGTCCTCCTCACTTTCAGTCACCAAGGCTGTGTCACCATCATACGTCATCATAGGTCTTACTCTCACGGCCATCGAGCGGATGCCGACTCATGGTGACCCGAGAGGACAGGGGAGAACTTCCCCTGTGGGTCTCTGAGACTGTCACTCCTTAGGTAGACCTAGTTCAAAGTGAAAACTGAACGTCATTCTCATGTATCCCAGTGCATCACGTCTGGTCCATGTACTAAGATGGTCCAGGAAGGATGGAGGGTTGTCCTCAAGGTTATGTAATATGTGGCCCGAGAAATTCAATATACTTGAATTCAGACACAGAGTGAAAGGAAAACATGCCCGGGGCACGGGAGGAAACCAAAGGTCGGAAGAGTTTTAAAAACGAGGGCTATGCTATTCTCACATACACATGCTTGCCCGGGCGCACCGTGAGTGGGACTCTGGGCTTCCAGGACGGCCTTCTGGAAAGGGAAGCCTGGGCCAAGACACTGTCTCAAACCAAGTCCACTGGCACGGAGTTGCTTCTTACTCATGGCGACCCCATGTGTTAGAGCAGATCTGAGCTCCGCGGGGTTTTCTCGGATAGATGGACGGAGATCGCCTGGCTTTTCTTCTGCGCACTTCTGGGTAGCTTCACACCACTAACCTTTCACGTAGAACTCAGAACTCAAACTCACTGTCATCCAGTCCATTCCGACACATGGACACTGCAGTGCCCAAGACTAAGTCTTCACAGAAGTAGATGACCCCATCTTTTCCCTTAGAGTGACTGGTGGATTCAAACCACTCACCCTGAGGCTTGCATCTCAGTGCGCGTAGCCCACTACACCACCAAGACACCTTGATTTTTCTCACGGCCATCAAGTTGTTTCTGATTCCTTGTGACCCTAGAGGGCAGGGAAGAACTGCCCCTGTGGGTTTCCAAGATGAACTCTTTACCAGGGCAGAGGGCCTCATCGTTCTCACAGGCTGTTTGTCATTGGGGGTCATCGAGCCATCTCTGTCCCATAGCAACCCTGCGCACAACAGAGCAAAGCACCACACCGTCCTGCCCATCCGAGCCCTTTGTAGCGAGGACCCCGTGGGCTGAATATGCTTCCTTAGGGAAATCTTGACCAACTGCCAGCATCCTCAAGGTAAATAGCTCTATCCAGAGTGCTCTTGTGGATGGCAGGCCTCACTCAGAGCATCTGTCAGCGTCTGGATGCAGGAGCCCAGCTGGCCTGCTGCTGTGCACAGTTCACGCCACCATGGACTCATTCTTGACCCGGCCCTGAGACCACAGGAAGTACTTTTTCAACTGGTCTTGAATCATATAAGCAAGCCAGACATCTGTTTAAGGAGACATGCTCTTGTTTTGGTTCCAAGAGATGACGAGGGAGAGAGCTACAAGCCCATCAGACAAAGCCACGTGGTCAGACCTCATGAAGGTGAGACCACGTGATCTAGTGGACGGCTTGCCTCCCAGGCCCAGGCTTGTGGGGCACAACGTAGGTGCCCATAGTAGGTGTTTGTTGAGTGAATGGGCTGCATCATGTGGTCTCGCCAGTGATTAACTGAGACAGGAAAGAATGGCCGTGCAGCCCGGGGGAGCTGGACGTTGGCAGGACTGCCTGTTTGGGGGGTTTGTTTTGTTCTGTTCTGTTTTTTTCAACGATTTCTGGAGTATTCTGCCTCTGACAGGCGACAGCCTAACCACATTTCTGTCACTCGTTTCAGTGGACAACATTTGCATTCTCCGTCTCTAACAAATTTCTGATGAGACGCACTCAAAAATAAAATCACTTCTGGGCGATCGAGGCAATCCTGACTCATAGTCACCTTTCCAAGAGAGTAACTCTTTATGGAAGTGGCAAGCCTCATCTTTCTCCCTCAGGGCGGCTGGTGGTTTCGAACTGCTGGTCTATGATTAGCAGCCCAACTCGTAACCACTATGCCACCAGGGCTCCTTCTTGGATGAGGAAACAGTGTCTTAAATTCAGGAAGGATCAGAGCTCAGATAATGGACTGATTTCAACCTCCCACTGTAGTATATTAGGTAACTAGTGTATTTGGGATTCAGAACCTGAATCCTCTGACCCTTTGGAGAGTGGGCCCTGGTCCTAACATCACCTAGAATTCAGGCACAGATGATTGGTCTATATTCCCACCTTCTCAATCCCTGACCCCTGAGAACAGCTCTGAGGGCCAGCCAGCTTCAGGGCTTCCCTTAATACATGCATTGATCCAGGAGCAGTCTTCAGAGAGACCTAACTGCCAGAGCTTTGAAATTAATTAGGGAAATGGGATTTGTTTGAGATTCTTCCCAAAGACACCTTTCAAACATTGCCACCCACCCATTTCCTCCTTCTTCCCCCAAAGGTATTTAAATGCTTTGAGGACCAGCAGAGTTGTGGAAAAGCGTGCATGTCTTTGGTGCAGTAACGGATGAAGCCAGCTGGGCTCCAGATGATTTCTGGTCCAGCTGAGGCTGTGTGATCCCAGGTGGGTCTCAGGCTGGACACATGACGGTGCAGGCTTGTTGCCAACTGCCAGCACGTGGTGCCCTCCACCACCTTCAAGATCACTGGTCTGCTCATGCCCATTGTTATACATTTTGAGTGCCTTGCAATGCGGAGGGCTTCTCTCCCAACTCCCTATCAGCCAGTACTCTGCGGAGATCCACCATCAGGTTTTCATGAGCCAGGCCTTCCTTCCATCTGGAAGCTCTGCTGAACACAGTCCACCGTGGGAGACGACTGATACTTGAAATACTGGGGCCAGAGCTTCACACCACCTTACATAGAAGCCACTGCAGGGCAACACACCGACAGGTGGGTACCGGAGGGGGCAGACAGCCTCACAGAACAGCACTGACCAAATGCCCACGGTGGCCTCTGCCCAGCCTCCTCCCAGTATAGGATGCCCCTCCGGGCCTCTGTCCCAAGAGGCCCCACAACATCCCCTGTTTGGGCGAGCCGGTCTTCAGTAGCACACAGGGACTAAACCCTGGCTCTCTCAACTTACCAGCTGTGTGACCCCCAAGTGGGTGATGCACCTTCTCCGCGTCTCAGTTTCCTCATCGGCAAAAGAGCACTCACATCCTCCACTTTGCGGGGCCGGTGTAGATTGGTTTGGCTTTGACTATGGTCCTGAGTGTCTGCAAAGGCCATTTTAACATTGTTCTCATGTTAACATTGCATCGTGTGCACTTTATCCAGGGTCGGTATGTTTCTTGTGTGCCAACTTCGTCCTTGACTATTTCCAGGTATTTCCTGCACCCGTCACAAAACCTTGGTGTTCCCTGATTCAGGGTCCCCTCCTTCGTGTCTCCCACTCACACACTCGCCTGTGCAAGGCATGTCAGACCAGCGGGATCGTGCGTTATTTTCCCAGAAGTGTCAGACTCATTTCATGATGCTGTCAGGGTGTTCGCCTGTACCAGGCTGTCACTTCCCTCTCTGGCTGGGGAGTGTCCCACTAGAAGCCCTGGTGGCGTAGTGGTTATAAAATGGGCTGCTAACCTCGAGGTTAGCAGTTCCAAACCACCAGCCGTTTCTTGGGAGAAAGATGAGGCTTTCTACTCCCTTAAAGAGTTAGTCTCAGAAGCCCACAGGTATAGTTCTACCCTGTCCTGAAGAGTCGCCATGAGTCAAGATTGATTGGATGGCAGCAGGTTTGGTTTTTATTTTGGTTCAGGATCCCATTGTACGGCGCAGCACTTTTGTTTATTGATGTGGGTGTGCGCACGCGCACGTGCACGCAGCACATTTTGTTCACTGGTCCATCCGCTGATGGACACTGCTGCCACGCACACGGGTGCGCATGGATCTGCCCCGTTTCGATTCTCCCGGGCGTATATTTAAGAGGGAAACGTTTGAGACGGATAGATTTAAAAAGATAGAGAGAGTGACAGATTCGATGCCTGTCAAACGCCCAGGAAAGCGCCGGCAGGTTGTGAGCTCTGAGTAGGTGTTTACTGTTAGTAGGCCTGCGTCTGCCGTCTCTGGAGACCATTATGGGATGCGAAGTTGGTCCTTGTCGTTTATTTGGTCATTAGCGTTTCACCCATTAGCCCGTGGGGACAGCCTTCGCTCCGAATGTCTCCCCAGGGCCTAATAGTGATGGCAGCGGCGATGGCGGATGGAGACGCACCGAGCTTTTCTTACCTGCCAAGCGCAGGGATAATCCCTGGGCATCTGTGATCTGCGTGAGCGACCTGGGGCTCGGCCCCTTCTCGGCACGTGCAGATCCTCTGCGCTCAGAGCTGAGCAATACGGCGGCACCCGGGGCTTGGCCAGGGACAGCCCGCTCAGATCCCATGCGCTCAGCCCCTGCGATGGCGTGAGAGCAGACCACGTGGTGCCCACAGCGCCAGGGATTTGCAGTGGGGGGAGTCGTGTCTGCCGCTGGAGAAGAGGGTCGGCCAGTCAGGTCTTAAAAGGAGCGGTTCCCTGTAAGGATGGGGAAAGACATCCTGACTCTCTCGGGTTTCTGAGACTCTAAATCTTGATGAGAGCCTTCAGCCTCTCTGTTGTCCTGTGGAGTAGCTGGTGGTCTTGTCGTTAGCAGTTCAGCGCCTAACCCTCAGCACCACCAGGATTCCTTCCAGGGTGAGATCCTAACTAAAAAACTCACTGCCAACTCGTAAGGCAGAATAGAACTGTCCCAGGGGGGTCCGACACCATAAATCCTTTATGGGAGCACAACACCTCATCTTTCTCCTCCGGAGCAGCTGGTGGTTTTGAACTGCCGACCTTGTGGTTAGCAGTCCAACACCTAACCACTACACCACCCAGGGCTGCTAGTGAGGCCTCAACGAGGTCTTAAGAGGTTTGACTCTGAAGGACAGGTCGATTTTTGGCTCTTGCTTCTGCCTCGCCTTCTCAGAGGCGGCCGTGGTGGCAAAAACGGGGATGAGGCACGCGGCTGCATGAGGGCCATGCCGCAGAAACGGGAAACGAGCATTCTGCAGGAACAAGGCCTGGCATTCAAACACGGGGACTAAGCAAAGGAAGGAGAGCGAAAGGGATGGGTTGGTTGGTTGATTGGCTTGATGGAGGGAGGGAGAAAGGAGAGCCACCGCTTGTCCTTGGGCTGCCACGCGTCTCTTGAGCTGCGGTCCTCCACTGTGGCTGGTTTGGTCCCCTGGGGACATGTCTGGCAATACCTGGGGACATTTTGGGTTGTCACAACGGGAGAGGCATCTAACGAGGAGGCGGTTGGGTTTCCTGAAATGCACAGAATAGCCTCGCTGAGAGGAAGGCCCCGTGGAGGCGAGATTGCAGAACCCGCCTGCTGAGGGAAGAGAAAGTCTTGCCCCACCAGTCTGCACCGAGGCTGCGCAGGGCCCTGGGGTTCCTGCGCATGCGCCTGCGCAAGCTTCCAGAGCAGGCTGAGTGCTCACTGGGCCCCTGCAGGGTCGGGCCACCAGCCTATGCATATTGAGTAAGCACCTGGAAGTCTTTTTGTTTTTAATCTATTGTTGTTGGCTGTCTTCCACTCACCCCAGCTCACGGCGCCTCCGGTGCCGTCCCTGTGTTCGGTTACAGATTGGACCATGACAATGGTTTTTCTCTGGAAATGTTTCCCAAGTAGATCGCCAGGCCTTTCTTCCCAGTGTGTTTGGGTCTGTCAGCTTTGTTGAAATCTGCTCGGCATCGGACCCCAAAGCGTGGCTGCCTGTGAGATGAATTGGTCAGAATCAAACCCTGTCTGCCTTACAGAAAGAAGAATTTACCAAGAGTCTCTCTGTGTCCGCAGTAAGGACACTGTGTGAGACTGGCTTTGCCTGGAGCCCTGCCCAGCTGTCTGCTTGGCTTGGCTCCTTCTGGGCACCTAGCTACGAGGGCTGTGATTCTTGGCACAAACTCACAGACCAGTGCTTGTGGAACCCACCTGGCACGTGTTCGGAGACCCCTCATGCTTAGAGAAGGAGACACTGAAACCCCAAACTCAACAAAAGCAAACTCAGTGCCACCAAATGGATTCTGACCCAGAGCGATCCTATAGGACAAGGCAGAACAGCTGCCCTTGTGGAATTCTCTATAGGAGTAACTATAGGAGTAAAGCCCCAAAAGCCTTGGCCTTTTCTCATGAGCCGCTGATGGATATGAACTGCTGACCTAGTGGTTCAAAGCCCAATACGTAACAACTATACTCCAGGGCTCCTGATCCATGGCAGGACGCTTACCTCAGCCCATGGCCTCCTTCCTCCAGTGTCTCAAGAGCTTACAAAGCCTGTGGGAAAGTGGGTGTTCGGGCACTGTCATCCCCAGCACCTGCCTTTCCATGGCGAACCAGCACCTTCGGGGCCTGGGGCCTGGCTGAGGTTTGAACAGGGGTCTCAGCAGGGGGTATGAAGAGCTACCATCCTGGAGTCATCCCAGCAAGAGTCAGCTCCTCTTGGTAAAATTCCATGGCTCCCAAGCTTGGGAATCAGGAGAGGAGGTGTTTTCCCTGGAGTGTTATCTACCTGTACCTCTCCATCTCTCTCTCTCTCTCTCTCTCTCTCTCTCTCTCTCTCTCTCTCTCTCTCTCTCTCTCTCTCTCTCTCTCATACACACACACACACACACACACGCAAGCAAGGGCGATTATATAAAGAGGCTTCACATTTTTGGCAGAAAATTCCATTCTCTTTGCATTCTCTTTGCCCACGAGCTTTTTGGAGCCCTCTCATATATGCATCATCCCTTCTCTGGGTAGTTTTCCCAATTCTTAAATGTTCACAACTCCAGAGGGCAAGGAGAAGCAAAAAAGAAAACAACCCTCAAACTGCCTGCCATGGAGTCATTTCCCACGTAGGGTGACCCTCTAGTACAGAGCAGACCTGCCCCTGGGTTTCCAAGACCGCAACTCTTTACAGAGGAGTCTGCCTCCTAGTTCTCTCCAAGAGCGGCCGGTGGTTTCAAACGGCTGACCTTGCCATTAGCAGCCCTAACATGACTCACTACGCCACCAAGGCAAGGAGTTCTGACAAAAAGAGCTGTTGACCTTCAGGGCCATGGCCAGGCCTATTACTGGGATGAGTCTAACCTTCTAACTCAAGGATTAGCAAACTATGGCGCAAGGGTCTGTTTTTGTAAATAAAGTTTTATTGCAACACAGCTGGACTACTCAACAGTAGCCCTCAGTAGGGGCCACAGAAATCGTATGACACTTCGAAGCTGAAAATATTTACTGCCTGGCCTGTGACAAAAATGTTGTAACACACACACATGACATCCGCATACAAAGTCCATCTAGCAAATTCTTATGCTCCTACCATACCCAACTTGGGTCTTCCCTCTACTGAGACACCTTTTGAGTCACCTAAGGCTGGAGCAAAGTCACCACCCCCTCTCCCTGACTCTCCAGGGGCTTCATAATAGCAAATAACAGCGAATGTTCAGAGACCTGCAGGCATCAGGAACAGTTCTAAGCCCATCATCAAACTAATTCAGGCTTCACGGGGACCTGTAAGACAGGTACTTTTAGGATCGCCATTTGACAGATGAGGAGACCAGGGCAGAGAGACTCAGACTGCTGGTAAATATATAAATAGGCGTTAAACCCAGGGGACCTTCCCTTTGAGGCCAGTCCCTTAGCCGTGTTAACAGTGTTGATGATGTTAGGTGCCATCAAGTCGGTTCCGACCCATAGCAACCCTACGTCCAACACAATGAAGCACTACTGGGTCCCGCACCATCTTGCGTGAGCGCATTGCTGCAGCCACTGTGTCAATCCATCTCCTTCTCTTGTTGCTCTTCTACTTTACCAAGCATGATGTCCTTCTCCAGGGACTGGTCTCTCCTGACAACATGTCCAAAGTATGTGAGATGAAGTCTCGCCATCCTTGTTTCTAAGGAAGCACTCTGGTGTACTTCTTCCAAGACAGATTTGTTTGTCTTTTTGGTAGTCCATGGTACTTCAAATATTCATCACCAGCACCGCAAGGCAAATGTATTGATTCTTCTACAGTCTTCAGTATTCAGGATCCAACTTTCACATGCATGCGAGGCAATGCAGAATACTGTGACTCGGGGCAGGTCCACCTTAGCCCTCAAACTAACACCCTTGCTTTTCAACACTCTAAAGAGTTTTACCCCTGAGTCTTTTGATCTCGTGACTGCTGCTTCCATGAGCATTGACTGTGAATCCAAGCAAGATGGAAATCCTTGACAACTTCAATCTGGTCTCTATGTATCATGATCTAGTCATGAGGATTTTGGTCTTCCTTACATGGAATTGTGAGCTATTTTGTCCTCCCCATTTTACAGATGGAGAAACTTAGACTACCCACAGCACTTAACCCCTTACAGGAAGTTGTCTCCACGGCCGGCTCTTCCCAGCTTTTTCTTTGTTGCTCTCCTTCACCCCAGCACAGAGCAGACACCTAGGGGCTAGAGGGTCAGCCACCGGGATTGCTTTCTCGGCCAGACCTGTGCCTGGTGCCAAGAAGCTGGGCTCAGCAAAACGACGAGGGAGGGATGGATCTTTCTGGAAATCGAAAGTCCTGCTCTGGGGGCTCTGCTCTTCCTTCATGCTAAGTTAATGCCCTGATTTCTCTGAGCTGGTCATTTCTACAAGGTGTCAGCTGCTGGAGACTTCCACTTCCTGGACTCCTGTCAGGGAGGACCCTGCCAAACTTCAGTGCCATATCTGTTTACCTTGTCCGGGAGACCTTCCGGGGGAGGGCGAGGACATTGCCTGCTGCATTCACGGGATTGGGTACTGCTTGGCTGCTTTTACCAAGGGCTCGCTGATGGTACTAATTCTGCAGACACAGGATTGGAGGGATGGGGTAAGGGGTGTAATGCCACCATTGCCATTTGACCCTCTTTCATTCCAGTGGGGTTATCTTTGAAGCAACTCATTTGGTGACAGAGATTCCCAGCCCTGTTTTCTCCCACCCGGGGAGAGCAGGTTGGCCAGGGCAGGGCCAGAAAGGGATGCTGTAGAAGAGAAGACAAAAGCCAAAATGAATCCTGTTCCACACGACCTTGAATGACCTCGGAAGCATCACCCAGAGGAGCTGCGTCGATCCCCAAAGAACAGGGATTGTACATTCTCACTTAGATGAAGCGGCAAGTGTGAGCCAATGTTTAGAGACAAGAGTGGACTAGGGGCTCCCAAGGGTGATGGGAAGGGAGACAGGGAGCCACTGCTTGGGAGCAGGGAGCATCGCTTCATGGCGGTGGGAAAGTTGGCCAGATGCTGGATGCACAGCACAGAGGGGAAGAACTAGTCAAGCCTGGAAGGAGGGGTGGGATTCAGTCAAAGAGGAAGAAGAGAGACAGAAGTGCATTCCTGCTTTGGGGAGCAGGGTTTACAGAGATGAGCCCATTGGAGAGTGGAAGGTAAGGGTTCCAGGATACAGAGTGGCCTCAAGGAGAGAAGGTATAACGGGAGGGGAGTGGAGGTTCAGGGGGTTCCAGCAGGCAGAGTGGTCAAGGATGTGGGTTCCTTGCAGTGATTCTTCTCCCCATCTGGAGGAAAGAGAGGTGAAGGAAACTGAAGATGCATGGAAACAATTTGTCCAATCAACAAATGGACCATATACACATCTGCCTCTTTAACTCTGAGACCAGAAAAACTAGATGGTGCCCAGCTGCCAACTGTTCTGAAAAAAGGATCACATTACAAGGTCCTAGGAGCAAACCAAACTCACTGTCACTGAATCAATTCTGACTTATGGTACACTGCCCCCGTGGGTTTTGGGAAGCTAACTTTTTACAGGAGCGGAAAGCCTCATCTTTCTCCCACGGAGCAACTGGTGGTTTCAAACAGCTAACCTCATGGTTAGCAGCTCAGTACATCGCCACTGTGCCACCAGGCCTCCTTAAAGAAGTCCTTTTGTTCCTTCCTGAGTGGTTGTGCCCATGGCGACCCTCTAGGGCTGGTCCTGATAGATGGGAGAAAAAGGTAGAACAAAAACTCCAGAAATGAGCTCACCCTCCTGGCTCAATTTGCAGCCAAACAAGAGCCTGGTCTGTAAGGAGAACAATGACCCTTGGTAGGCACCCCCTAGAATAACATGTAATAGACGCCTACATATTTCCACCCTAGAGCACAGAGTAGGACAGCTTGCTCCATAGGGCTTCTGAAGTAGACTGCCTCATCTTTCTACCCAGGAGCAGCTGGTGGGTTCAAAGCGTCAACCTTTCGGTTAACACCGCAACACTGGATCTACCATGCCATTGGGGCTCCTTCCTAGTCCCTCCAAAAACCAAACTCAGTGCCATCGTGTCAATGTCAACCCATAGCAATCCTATTGAACAGGGTAGAACTGCCCCAACCCCCGCCCCCGGTGAGTTTACTGCACTGTAACTCTTTATGGGAGTAGAAAGCCCTACTTTCTCTTTCCTAGTGGCTGGTGGTTTTGAACTGCTGAACTTACAAGTAACAGCCCATCGTGTAACCATGACAAGCCATAGTGGTGGTGTAGCTAGGAGTCGGACTGCGATTTGCATGGTCGGCAGTTTGAAAGCAACTGCTCCCTGGGAGAAAGACTGGGCTTTCTATGCCCATAAGCAGATACAGCCTCAGAAACCCACAGGGGTCACTATGAATTAGCAGTGGCTTGATGGCAGCAAGATGGGTTGGTTTGTTGTTTGTTTCGGGGTAACCACTTCCATGCCAGGGCTGCAGGGCACCTCCCCAACCCCTCCAGGGGAGGCCCAATCAACCACACTTCACACAGCCTACTGAAAGCCTGCCTTGTTGACCATAGCTCCATTTTTGGACAGCCTCGGGAGAAGCCCTGGGGCCGAACTCTCTGTGGATTTGTCAGCTCCTGGTGTCTCAGGAGGGAGCCTCTGCCTGAGGCTGCTGTGGCAAAGTGCACTAGCCAAAGAACTTTGTACAGTAAGGTGTGTGCTGGGCACTGTTTACTTGGTGCTAAAACTGAGAGGAAAATATTGTTTGATAAACAGGAAGCACTTAGCCCCTGGCACAGGAGAGATGAGCTCATCTTCCCTGGGGCCCAGGCAGACACAAGGAAAGGAGTCTTCCATCATAGAAAATAGAGGCAGAGGCTAAGCCACAGGCCAAGGAGCCCTCGTGGTGCAGTGGTTGAGAGCTCAGCATCTCTCCAAAAGGTTGGTAGTTCAAACCCACCAGCCACTCTGCAAGAAAAAAGATGAGGCTGGCTACGTCCACAAAAATGGACAGCCTCCGAAAAACCCCATGGGGCAGTTCTGCTTTGCTCTCTGGGGCCGGTATAAATCCACACTGATTGCAGGTCAAGGATGCTCCTGAGAGGCAAGGATGGTGGTGGTAGGTTTCTGGGGTGGTTTCCCCCAGTTCTTGCTTCTCCACACTGAAAGAATTCATGCAGCAGAAGCACTTGTGCAAATCCAAATAACTTATATGAGGGAAGGGAAGGGAAGTCTCAGGTCACAGAGCCTCAGACTGTTCACACTATCTCTGGAAAGTGGAGTCCACAGGCCCAAAAAGAGGAGTCTGGGATTCGAAAAGACAAAAAGAAGAGGTAGCATGGGTGAGCCCTGAGAGGTCGAGTGTGTGCAGCACGCTGCACACGCGGAGAGACCCCACCTCGGACCTGAAAGGAGAGCGCCCAGTGCTGTTTGTCCCCTGCTGTCCCCACCTGAGGGGGTGGGCATGGTCGGGGGTACTGACTGTTCTTAGAGGCTGAGTTCAAGGGCGGTGTGATGTAATGTCTCTGGTCCAGGTTGCCCTTCACCTGCATCTAGATGACCTTGGGCTGAGCATCCCCAGCTTTGGATTGCCCCCATAGGTGTCTAATGGGTGCCTGGTTTCTTTCCAACCCCTTCGTTGGGGCCTGGCCAGCTAAGTTTTGTTGAGCATAGGCCTTCAATGGAAACAGCACCCTCTTGCCCTAACCTTCCGACTTTCAGAAGGACTTGTCTCGCGTACTCTGGACATGTGACCAGTAGAGGCCAGGCCTGCGAGAGGGGCATCGTGCTTGGTAAAGTCAAGGGGCAGCACAGGGAGGAAGGCTTTGATGAGGCAGATTGCCACAGTAAATCATTAGGGGAAGAAAAAGCCTCCTCTTTCTGCTGCAGAGCGGCTGGTGGTATCGAACCACTGAGTTTGAGGCGAGCGGCCCAGCCTGCAACCACTATGCGGCATTGAGGCCGGAGCCTCGTCAAAGCGGATGGCCAGGCCTGCCCTCAGAGGCACTTCGGCGTGGCTTTGAACCACCAAACATTGGCGGTGCAGAGTGCTTATAACTCTGTGCCACCCGGGGATTCCCCCATAAGCACCAGGAGGCCAGCATTGGGATGACAACAGGATGGGCCCTGCTCAACAAGGGCCTGGGAAAGACCAGGGGCTGGAAGGTGGGAGCCAACCAAATGTCCGAGGATAGCCCCAGCAGCTGACCAAAGGCCAGGTGTGGGGCCCCACCTGGCCTGGCGTGGCCGTGGAGCTGAGGGGCACCAGCTGTAAGGCTCAGCCTTGCCAGGTTGGGTGTCTAAGAGATCACTGGAGTGCCCCACAGAGGCCGCAGAAAACCTCCCTCACATTCTAGAATGTTCTTACGCTGTGAATTTCCACCCTGGTTTGCCTCCCCCCTGATTTAGAGTCCTGGAGCATTCCCTAGGCCAGGTCCTACCCCTGGCCCCCTCCCAGGCCCTCAATGTACAGCTCCTCCTTCCCCTCCTGCAGTCAGGCCCTAAGGGCCATTCCTAATCCAGGCACACAGAGGTGGTATCCTACTTCCCTGGAGCCTGCAAAACAGGCTTTCTAAGCTCCATCTCCTGCTGGGGACCATAGGGACCTGAGAGAGCTGTCACTACCCAAGGCAGGGGAAGCAGAAGAGATTTGAGGCAGGCTAGCTGTGGTTTCTTGGCAACCTGGGGGAGACAGGAGGTGGCCAGGGAGCCCCAGCTCCCAAGGGGCCCTCTCTCAGGGCTGTCTGCAGATGGAGGCTCATCCGCACCACCCTCTGTTTGCAGAGACCCCTTCCTCGCTTGGTGGCTCAGGAGGGAACCTGCCATGTTTTGCATGCAGCAGAGCCAGTGTGCAGGTGAGGTATTTGCATCCAACCTCCTGCTGAGCCACTTGGCCAGGGCCTGGCCCCTGGGGGAGCCCAGCCTGCTCATACCACTTCAGCCAGGCTGCCAGGCTCAGCTGAGCCCCCAGTCTGAAGCCCTTAGCCGTGTTGGCGGCTGGAGGCCAGCAGAGGGGACTTATGGCTGCCCTGCTGACGCTCAGGCCCAGCAAACACTGGACCAGATGCAGGCATCGGGATCCCATTGCTGACTGAGACAAGAGAGACACGGGGAGGCCAAGACAGACCCAGCCAGTACCCCACCATCACCAACCAGGGCCCCCTCCTTAGCTGCACCCTGACTTTGGTGATGCCCCTCTTGCTGTGCTCAGCGACCCCTGCGTCTATCTTGGGGCGTCTGTCCCTGGTCTCTAGCTCTCATTCTGTGTGACCTTGAGTGAGTTACTTTCTCTCTCTGGGCCTTTGTTGTCACATCTCTGAGACTAGCTGTTGGCTCCCTGGCAGGAGACCATGCCCCCCCCTTCCGTCCCTTGAACCCAGAGACCCGTGCATAGTAGGCCCGCAGGAGCTGTGGCTGATTGACGAGGGGGAGGCCTCCCCAGCCGCAAGGCCTGTGATCTTATGACTCGCTGATTCTAAATAACGGGACTGGAGCCTTCCCAGTGGGTGAGCACATCTGTCAAGCCGCCCCTTACGGGCAGAACCGGGACGGTACTCCATTCTAGGCACAGAGGGCAACTGTGTGCGCGCATGCCTGTGGAAGGAGTGCCGGCTGTGTGGTGGTGTCGACATGTGGGCGTGTCTAAATGTGCTTGTTGCTGAGGCTGTGTGCATGTGTGTGGGACAGTGGATGTCTACATGTGTGAATCTGTGAGCATAGGCATGCATGGTTGTGTTAAGTGTTGTGAAGAGTTAAGTGTGCCTGTGTAAATGTGTGAGTGTGTGCCCTTGAGAGAGAGAAAGAGAGAGAGAGAGAGAGAGAGAGAGAGAGAGAGAGAGAGAGAGAGAGAGAGAGAGAGAGAGAGAGAGAGAGAGAGTGTGCACGCGCGCAAGAGAAAGAGCAAATCTCGGCTATTAAGGAGAGTCACTTAACCTTCCCCTGCACTTTGGGGAGAAAAGGTTTCTAATCACTCGGCTCCCAGGTTCACCCTGGGAGAACCAAACCAGGTGCCATCACGTCAACTCCAGCTCCGGTGACCCCACGTGCGTCAGGGTAGAACAGTGCTCCCTTGGGCTTCCGTGGATGGTTTTCCAGAAGGAGATCACCAGGCCTTTCTTCTCAGGCACCTCTGGGTGGACTTCAAGGTCGAGACTGTCCATGAACAGTTAACCACCAAGGGAGGGCCATTGATTTGCTGTGGGCCTGTTGTCTCAGGCGGAGTCCTGGCCCTCCACTGAGAACTAAGAATGGCCAAGGGTGAGGTGACCCCTGATGGAGGTGTGGTGTGAGGGGTGCGTGCCCTTTTCCTTCCAGCACCGGATTCCCTTGACCTCTCCTGCGCTTCCCCAAACCCTGTGTGGATTGTAACCAACTGTGACCTACATGGGAAAGAACGGGAATGCAGATTGCTTCGTGGTGCTCATGCAGAACGTGTACAATGGGGAGCCGTTGACGGTTGCTGGGAGGGGGGAGAGGGTGCCCACGTGCTCAGAGCTGCCCCAGGCGCTGAGACAGTTAGAATCTCACAGAGAAGCCACTTAGGGAGTATATTAATTTCTCCAGGTCACCCAATCAAATGGCCACAAATTGGGTGTCTGCAAGCAATAGAAATGTATTCTCACCGTTCCGGAGGCTGAGAGTCTAAAATCTAAGCATGGAGACAGGGTTGGCGCCCTTGGGGACATCATGGGTCTGGTGGCTGCTAGAACCCTGGCTGGCTTCTTGGTTTGTTGACACTTCTTCCTTCCAGTCTCTGCTTCAGCTTCACACCCCATTCTCCTCTGGGCCTCCCGCTGCTGGATCCCACGGCCTTGGATCCACCCGGGTCCCACTCTCTATCCAGGGTGATCTCAACTTACTGACATCAACAAAGATCCCTTTTCCAAAGAAGGTCCCTGTCACAGCGTCTGGGGTTTAGGAGCCTTTGGGAGATGGCCATTCAGCCTGTGTCCAGCCATGTGCCCCAGTGAAAATGCGAGCTTCCAGAGACCAAAGGGCCAGACTCCATGGAGCACTACAACTTTTAGTTTCAGGTGGGGGGGGTGGTGCCTTGGGGTCTGTAAATTGGCATGTGATCTGCCAGGGAGATGGAAGGGGTAGCAACCATGGCCAACTCCAAAGGCCTCAGCCCCAAATGCGCACTTATAATCACCAGGATCGTGCAGAAAACATACCTGGGCCTGGGCCCCACTCCCAAAGATTCTGATCTCATTGCTCTGGGACGTGTGTGTGTGTGTGTGTGTGTGTGAGAGAGAGAGAGAGAGAGAAAGAGAGAGAGAGAGAGAGAGAGAGAGAGAGAGAGAGAGAGAGAGAGAGAGAGAGAGAGAGAGAGAGAGAGAGAGAGAGAGAGAAGTTAGGGCCTGGGCCTCACTCCCAAAGATTCTGATCTCATTGCTCTGGGATGGGACGTGTGTGTGTGTGTGTGTGTGTGTGTGTGTGTGTGTGTGTGTTCCAAATTACTCTAGTGCACAGCTAGGTATGACTAACTCATGCATTCTTCAGGGAGGGCATTGCTCAAACCAGAGCCGCTGCCAACAAGTGGATTCTGAACCATACTGATCCTATAGGGCAGAGTGGGAACCCCTGGGATCTCTGAGCTATAACTCCTCAAGGGAACAGAAAGCCTGACCTTTCTCCAGAGCAGAAGCTGGTGGGTTCGAACGACTGACCTCGCAGTTAGCCACCCAATTCAGAACCCACTGGGCCCCAAGAGGGGAAAACTGGTTGAGGGAGTGCCACCTCTCCACATGACATAACAGAGAGATGGGTCTGTGTAGGCATATCTGTGGTCTCGGTATTTCAGGAATGGGCAGGGTACAGTTAAGGAAAAAAAAATTCTATTTCCCAAAGCCTTCTTTTTTAAAAACTGCATCTGTAAAAATAAATATTTCATAAATTATGTTGAATAATCTTATTTTTTTAAGCCAGCACCTTTGAGTCAAGTCCAAGTTATATGATCCTAGCAGGTAGAGATAAACTACCCTCGAGGCTTTCCACGGCCATACCTGTTACAGAGGCAGACACCCACGCCTTCCTCCCGCTGAGCCGCTGGTGGGTTCCAGCCGTGGCCTTTCAGTTCGCAGTTGCGGGCTTAACCACTGTGCCATGCAGACTCAACTGCAGTTAAGTCGATGCCAGCTCATGGCCACCCTACAGGACAGGGCAAAACGGCCTTTGCGAGTTTCCGAGACTTTAACTCTTTACAGGAGTTCAAAACCCTTTCTCTTGAGGTGCGGCTGGTGGGCTCGAACTGCTGACCTTGCAGTTAGCCACCCAACTCAGGACCACGATGTCACCAAGGGTCCTCTTAGGTGGGGGGCACTCGTGGAAGAACAAGAGCTGAGAAACACTGAATGGTAGCTGGCCTATCTGTTCCGTGGCTTCGCTCCCTGAGCAGGTGTTGGGACCAAGTATCCCTATCACCCCCGCCCCCCAGCACCTCCTGGTTCAGATAGAAAGTGGGATTCCAGCCGCCAGCAGGAATGTAGGGCCCTGCAGAGGCTTGTCTTGCTCTGCACTTGACTGCTGGGTTTGATCTAATAGGATTCTAATGTTTTTAAAAGCCAATTTAACCGGCTTTGTACTTTTGATGGATGGTGAAAGCCCTGTTAGTTATTTATATAAGCGCTCGGCTGCAAATGGCAGATTTATGCTCTCATCTTCCATTAACATCGGCTCCCCGAAAACGGCAGCAAACATCCAGCGCCTCTGCGAATGCCAGCCCATCCTCGGCTGTGCTGGCAGACACGTGCACCTTGCTAGTGTGCGTGGTGAGCCTGGCGAATTCCCATTTAGTACGCATCCCAGGGGCTACTTAGTCATCACTAGGGAGTGATACCCTTACAAGTGTTGACAGTGTTGTTGTTGTTGTTGTTGTTGTTGTTGTCGGGTGCTATGGAGTCTGCTCCCACCACAGAGCCCTTCTGTACAACAGAACGAAGCACCCAGTCCTACACCACCCTCCCCATTGGTCTTATGTGTGAGCCTGTTGTTGTCCAAGTTCTACAAGTAGATGTTGGCCGCTGTTTCTTTTCATTTTGGGTCGTGCCCCATCCACATCATGATGACCGACTCTGCTTTGAGAAGGCAGCTCTTCCTCGGTCGTATTTTGAGTGTCTTTTGCCGATCCGAGGGGCTCATCTTCTGGCACCATCTCTGATAATGTCCCGCTGCTGTCCATGAGGTTTCCAGGCTCTGAACATACTCCGCTGCTGTCCACAGGTTTTCTATGGCAAGTCCTCTCACGTGACCAGCCGATTCCTTCCTTCTAGCCTGTTCTTTGTCTGGAAGCTCTGCTGAAACCTGTTCACTCTGAGTGAAGTGACCCTGCTGGTGACATCGTTTCCAGCACCCCAGCAACACGCAAATGTTGGGTTGGGTTGTTTAATTGAAGAGAGTCCGTCTCGGGAGACTTGAAATGCAAGGACATCTACTTAATGCCAAAGCTTTATGGAACATGATTTACTCTTCTTGGGTGGCTCTGGATGCTGCAGGACTTGGGGATCTTCATGATAAGGATGAATGACCCTCATATTCAACTCAGCCCAGATTCCCATGAACAGGAATTTCCAGGTGGAAGGCTGGATGCCAGGTACTCGGGCTGCCCCCATCCCCACCCCTCCCTTCTACCTGGGAATGGCTCTGACATCCTGGTAAGAGACAGATCTGTGAATATGTGTCCTTGGCATAAAAGACTTCTGACAGCTGGTGTGACATCTCACCATCTCCCAGCCCCCACTGATTTCCCTAATGGGAACAAATCCTCCTCCTCCTGGGGTGCTAATGTGGCATTAACACCTTTCCTTAACACTCCCTAATCTGTCTTTTCCCCAAGGAGGTTGGCCCAGGGCTCATTAATTCAACCTGAGTTTCTTAAGCAAGAGGGAGAGTGGTGAGCCTGCCAGAGAGAAGAGGGTAGCTAAATGTGCTCCAGGGCTCATTAAGGTGTTCACGAGGAAGCACCGAAGACTTCTTAAATGGATATATATACACCTCTGCCCTTCTTTTTCCTTCTCTCTCTCTCCTAGAAAAAAAGATCTTTCTGAAATAGAGAAAGCTTGTGAACAATGGAATTAAAAGGTAGTGGAATAATTCGCTCCCCCATGAACTCTTGGAAGCCCCCTAAGCAGAGCTAGTCCTGGACTCTGAATTCATAGCAAGAAGGCAGATCCTTTCAACTGTGTAGAAGAAAAACCTTGCCATTCTTCTACCATCCTCCATAGCAGTCCTGGCTCCGCCCACCTCACCCCAGCTGTCCTGGCCCCGCCTCCCCCATAGCTGCCCTGGCTCCGCCCTGAGAGTGATTGGAATGTACTCAATTGTGCTCATCCAAGAGCGGCTGTTCCCAGCCCCTCCCCCTTGTGCTGAGTACATGCCTTTGGGTCTCTGCCCTTTCTTGGAATTCCCCTCTATAATAATATAATATCCATAACAATGATGTCTAACATTTATTGAGTCATCCCCACCCCACCCTACTCCCACCCCCAAATACCTGGCACCGGAAGCCCTGGTGGCTTACTGCTTACGCATTGCCCTGATAACCACAAGGTCAGCAGTTGGAAACCACCAGCTGCACTGAGGAAGAAAGAGGCTTGATTTCTATTCCTGTTATGAGTTACAGTCTCAGAAACTCATGACCTTGCCCAATACAGTCTCGCTGAGTCTAAATCAACTCAATGACTCAACTCCAATTCCCCGTATGCATCAGGGTAGAGCTGTGCCCCTTGGGATTTTCCGGAGCAAAGTTTTTGGGAAACACATCACCAAGCCTTTCTTCGGAGGCACTTCTGAGTGGCCTCAAACTGCCAACCTTTCGATTAGATGATGAGTCTCTTAACCGTCTGCCCCACTCAGGGATGAAGATCTGCGTATATTAACTTGCTTGATCTCCCAGTGGCCCTGTGAGGACTCTGCTGGCTGTTTCCATCACTCACAAAGAAACGGAGATCCAGGAGGGCCCAGTAACTTGCTCAAGGTGGCTTGATAGAGCTGTAATTCAAAGCCAAGCCCCGGAATCCACACACAACTCCGTTTTCCACCACCTGTTTGTTTCCTCCAGTCCCAGCTCCAGCAGGCAGCTCCCTGGGGACGCTCCTGGGCAGATCTGGGCTCTTCTTGCTGTGGCCAGGGCATGCCTCCCACAGGCTTTTATTGGTGGGAGGGACACCTCCCGGCCCATCAGAGAGCCTCTTTGGGTAGGCATGTGTTTCATGGTCTCACTGATGACCAGGGGCCATGGCTGAATGAATGAGAGGTTCTTTGAAGCGGCTCCTAGCTGGACTCCGGGCCCCATGTCTGGGCATGTCCTTGAACCCCGTGAACGAAAGCCTTCATCATTGCGTTTTGGGCAGATCATTCCTTCAGATGTTTGTAGGAAACGTCCTCTCTGAATGTGATTCATTGGCGCAAGGAAAGGGCTGTGTGGCCTGGGCTTGTGTCTTGAAGAAGAGTGAGATCACCAAGCCAGCCCTGGGTTTGCTTCTCACTGCCAGGCCTCTGGAAGAAAAGGAAGTGGCCAATCTGATTAGTACACACATACACACACACACACACACACACCTGCTCATTTTTGTCTGTTCCTTAATACGCAGCAGTAATGGAAAGCCTTCTGACACTGTGTGCTTGATATCCTGAATCTTGAGCTTCAAAGAACGTTGACTGGTTTATTAGCAAACGTTTCCCGAGCCCTTCTTTGTGCCAGACTTCTGTGTGCAGTATCCCAGTTCGGTCTCCCAGGCAGACTGTTGTCATCGGGTGTCCTTACATCTGATTCAATTCACAGAGACCATCTGCACAACAGAACCAAGCTCTCTGCCCCGCCCAGCACCACCCGTACACTAGTTGCTGTGTTTGAGCCCAGGGTTGCAGCCACTGTGTTGATCTTCTCATTAGAGGTCTGTATCTCGTTCGCTGACCCTCTATCAGTCATGATGTCTTCCTCTAAGGACCGGACCCTCCGGACAACATGCCCAAAGGACATGAAACCCACCCACCCCACCTTCCTTCCTAAGGCGCATTCTGGATGTGCTTCGCCCCAGACAGATGTGTTTGTTGTTCAGGCAGTCCGCGGTGTGTTTAATATCCCCCAGCAGCAGCATCATTCAAACGTATCAATTCTTCTGTGGTCGCCTTGGTTCGTTGTCCGGCTTTAACCTGCCTATGAGGTGATTGGGAATATCATGACCAGGGTCAAGTGCACCTTAATCCCGGAAAGGACAGCTTTGTTTTTCAGCCGTGTAAAGAACTCGAGCCATGGCATTCTCCGTGGCTTCATATGCATGTGAAAGTTGGACATTGAATGAGGAAAACTGTAGAAGAGCCGATGCGTTTGAGTTGTGGGGCTGGTGAAGAATGTTGAAAGTCCCATGGACTGCTAGGAGGACACACCCATCTGTCCAGGAAGAAGTCCGGCCAGAGTGCTCCTTAGAGGCAAGGATGGCGAGATTGCATCTTACATACTTTGGACGTGTTGTCAGGAGGGACCAGTCCCTGGAGAAGCACGTCATGCTTGGTGAAGTGGAGGGCAGCAAAAGAGAGAAAGGCTCTCAAGGAGATGGATGGACACAGTAGCCACCTCCGTGAGCTCAGGCAGAGGCACGACTGTGCAGGACCGACCGGGCAGTGTTGGGTCCTGCTGTGCAGACAGTCGCTGTGGTTCAAGGCCAACTCGATGCCACCCAACAACAGCAGCTGGCAGCAGATTTGCCTCAAACAACATATTTTTTACATATTCTTGGCAGCTGCCTCCCTGAACATTGATGTAGATCCAAATAAAATGACAATCTTTGGCTTCCACATTGTCTCCACGTAACGTGATGTTTTGTTTCTTGGTCCAGTTGTGAGGATTTGTCTTTTCCTTGAGCCAAGGTATGATCCATACTGAAGTCCGTGGTCTTTGATCTCTTTCCATCGCTGCCTCCAGCCCTCCTCGCTCTCAGCAAGCAAGGGTGTGTGCTCTGTGGATTGTGGGTTGTTGATGAGCCGTCCTCCAATCCTTGTGCTGTATTCCTCTTCCTGTTTCTCAGGTGATTTGCTCAGTGTACAGACTGAACAAGTATGGTCAAAGGACACAACCCTGAGGCACATGTTCTTGAGGGAAACCACACAGTAAGTATCCCCTTGTTGAGTCCAAAGGATGGCCTTTTGGCTCTATGTGCAAGTTCAGCAGAAGCACAAGGAAGTATTCCGGAGTTCCTATTCTTTGAGATGTTATCCATAATTTTTTACGGGCCACACAATCAAGAACCTGGGTGTCGTTAATAAAATCACAGTCACTGTACCAAAAAGTATTAGTCAATGCCCAACCCTTTCAGCAAGAGCATAGGCTCAAGCACCGACGAGACTGGAGGACGAAGTCCCAGCTGCGCTGCCGGCACTGGCACACAAACAAGGCTCCAGGCATGGACAGAATACCAATGGAGATGTTTCCACAAACAAACATCATGCTGGGAACATTCACTCATCGATGCCAAGAAATTTGGAAGACAGATCCCTGGCCAGCCAACTGGAAGAGACCCATCTCGGGGCCTATTCTAAAGAAAGTAATCCAACAGAATGTGAAAATGAAGGAGCGACATCATTAATATCACGTGTAAGTTAAATTTTGCTGAAGACGATTCAAAAACCATTAACAGCTGTACATTGACGGGGAACTGTCAGAAATTCAAGCTGGCCTCAGAAGAGGGCATGGAATGAAAGTTCTCATTGCTGATGCCAGATGGATCTTGGCTGAAAGTGGAGAATCCCAGACAGACATTTACTTGGGTTTAATTGACGATGAGGTTGTGCATCCTAACCAAGTATGGATAAGGCAGGAGATAGGATCAGGCGATTGTGGAGGGAGACGGGAAGGCTCAGAGAAAGTGAGTCCTGGGCCCTTTGCCACCCAGCTGGGAGATGGTGAGCAGGAATTGGAACCCAGGCTGGTCTGTCTGGTGGCTGTTCGGGGACTATTCTCCTACACCCCAGCTGTTCCCTCCTGATTTATTAGAGCTGGGACAGGTGCCAAGGACCTCCACTTTACATCCTGGAGGTAACTTAACAGAAGACAAAATCTAGCTGGCTAGCAGGACTTAGGTGAGTGGCTTCTTCTTGCAACCAGAAAGAGACAAAACTCCAAACTAAACCAACCTCACTGCCAGCCAGTCAATTTGGACTCATAGCGACCCTACAGGACAGGGTAGAACGGCCCCTGTGAGTCTGTGAGACTGTAGTTCTTCATGGGAATAGAAAGCCTCGTCTTTCTTTAGTGGAGTGGCTTGTGGTATGGAACCGCTGACCTTGCCGCTAGCAGTCCAGCACACAGCCGCTGAGCCACCAGGGTGCAGCAGGGCTCAAGTCTGTGTCTAGGAATCATGGCTGACTTAGTCACAAGCAACCCCTGCTCAGTGACTTAACACACCATCTCCAGATCCTAGCTCCTCTCCATTGTGTGTGCGTGCGCACACACACAGGTAGCAGGGCAGATAAACTCCTTTGCTCCTGCTATACTTAGAAGTCCCTTCCCATCTTCTCTACGAGTTCTTCTCATGCATTCATCCATTCATTCATTTATCAAAAATTAATTTTAAAGCCATGTATTGTCCTGCCCCTGGGTATCCCGAACAGTTAAGCACTAAACTACTAGGCAAAAGGTTGATGGTTCAGTCCCACCCAGGGACACTTCAGAAGACAGGCCTAGGAGTCTGCTTCTGAAAGGTCACAGCTTTGCAAACCGTACGGGACAGTTGTACTGTCAGCCCGTGGGGTCCTCCTAAGTCAGTGACGACAACAACACACACTGTGAGCTAGGCGTTGTTCTAGAGCACGGGTAAGCCCGGGCCTACAGTACATCAAGACCCTGACCTCAGAAAGCTTACATTTTAGTGCCAGAGAAAGACAACACACAAACAAACCCATGTCTCTTGTGGTATCGGGTAGTGATCCCCACAGTACGGGGGCTGGGAGAGTGATGAAAATCCCCCCACTGGTTTCAGCGAGGGGTGGGGGGCACTCAGAGAGGTTCACCACTTGCCTGTCTGTTAGCCGGACTGTAGTGACTGTGGTGTGTTACTGGGATGTGGAAGCGATGTTGCTGTGTTTCAAATACCAAGAGAAGTGACCCCAAGATGGTGCCAGAAGATGAGCCCGTGCGGGGATTTGGGGGTGGGGGTTGGCACACAAAATAGGGCTGACAAGATGGACTGGCACAGCGGCTGCAACAATAGGCTCAGCCTCAAGAACGATTGTGAGGATGGCGCCGGGCGGGCCGGGTGGTGTTTCGCTCTGTCGTGCATGGGGTCGCTATGAGTCAGAGCCGGCTGGGTGGCACTGAACAAGTCAGAAAGGTCTCTTAGAGGAAGTGGCCTTGGGAGAGGCCTGAACGAGCTGCACGAATCCATGAGGAAGGTGGCGACAGCAGGTGTGAAGGGCTGAAGGTGGAAGCATGCTGGGAGTGCCCAGGAAACAGCAGGAAGACACTGCTTTAAGCTTCCGGAGCCTGCCCGAGATGCCGGGGCGTCTACTCAATTCTTCTCCAGACCCCAAGGAATGTGCTTAGCAGAAAAAATACCTAGAATGACTAGATGCTGCAAAGCAGCGGGAGGAAAAGTAAAAAGCACTCCAGAGCTAAGAACCGTGAGCACAAAAGAAAAGGCTCTCCAGTTGATTGCGGTGGTTTTTGCCCAAGCTCATTAGGACGGAACGATTACATTGTGTGATAAGTGACGTGTGTGCCAAGACAACTTTCTCTTTTAAATGCGCTCCAAAACACTGGTCCTCCTGATTACATGTTCTCATAAAGCCAATCTTATTAATAAATGTTTAAAAATTGGGTTGAATACCCGTTAGCTATTCAGTGACCACCGCACGGCCAGACAAACAGCACCAGAACTCGCTGTCCTGACCCTGGGAACACTTGCTGCTCGGGGGTCTGCAGGCCAGCAGGGGGCAGTCCCCTGGCCTCGCTGCATCCTCTCCGCGCTCTGTGGTCAGTTGCAGCTGGCTTAGGTGGCTCTGCCGACCTTGGCGGGACCCTTGGCAGGTTGATGGCTGGCCGGTTGCCGGCTGGTCTAGGAGAGCCTTAGCGTTTCGCCGTGTGTCTCTCACATGCCCCTAGGAGGCTAGTCTGGGCTTCTTCCCTCCATGGTTACAGAGTTCTGAAAGAGGAAGCCATTGAAGCCTAAGCCTGGGACTGGCACCCTAGCACTTCCGCCACGTTGTGTTGGGCAGAGCCGGGTCAGAGGGCGAGTGTAAGGGATGGCAAAAGACACCCTCAATAGGAGGAGCTTTAGTTCCATGAGGCATGCACAGAGGAAGGGGTACAACATGGAGGCCATTTTTGCATGGCTGTCTACCACAAGGAGCCAGGTGGCATCATGGTTATGAGTTTGGCTGTGGTTTTCGAGGTCAGCAGTTCAAAACCACCAGCCGCTCCTCAGGATAAAGATGAGGCTTTCTACTCCCATAAAGAGTCACAGTCTTGGAAACCCACAGGGGCAGTTCTACCCTGCCCTACAGGGTCACTATGGGTTGGCCTCAGCTTAATAGCAGGCTGGGGTGGGAGGGGTGTCCTATGTTTTTTCTTGCTTTTTGTCTTTTTTTTTGTAGTTCACCACAATAGATCAGAAATGGAGGTGAGACGGTGTAAGCACTGCTTAGTGATGGTGAGAGCCCTCAGCAGCTCCCCAAAAGGCTGTCTGTTCGAGTTCACCCAGCGACACCTTCATTCCCCTGGTTCATGTCTTAGAATTGCCGATGACCTTGGGCAAGTCAAGAAGCATCTCCAAATTCCCATCTCTTTCTCGGTAAAATGGAGATAAGATTGCATAGCACTTCCTCTGTACCACACACTTTTTAGATGTCCGCCTTACCCATGTTGGCTTACTTAACTCTTACACCGCCTTGTCTAGTGGGCCCTATTATGATTCCTATTTTTATAATTGGGGAAACGGAAGCTAGGCTCACTTGCCAAAGGCTACACCTTAAGAAGTGGTGGATTCAGGATTCAGACCTAGGGGATTGGAAGTCAGACCCTTGGCTAATTGCCCCCTTCTGTGGTCTCACAGTCAGTGTTGGCTTCCTAGAGCGTGGCGGTGCGAATTAAAAATCCATTCAAATCTAAATATGTACAGTGTTGGCACAATGCCGGGGCACGTGTTATTGCTGTTAGATGTCACGGGGGGTTCGAAGCATGAGCTAGAGGAGCGCTGCCTGCGGAGTTCCTGGCTAAGGTCTTGTTTTTTTTCCCCTAACAATTTTCTTGGCAAAGAATCCCATATCGCGTACAGTGAGTGAACAGTGCAGTTGCCTCGAGAGGAGTTGCCCAGTCATCACCGCGATCAGGTTTAAAACATTTCTTTCAATCTTGCACGCATCCTTAGGAGCTCCCCATTTCTCCCCAACCGCCCCTGCCAACCCTTGGGTCAAAGCAGCGCCCTTCGGTTCTCAATGGAGTGCTTAAACATCGCACCACTCGGGACCCCAGGGCTTCACCATTCTTCCCAATTCAGCCATGGCCGCCGATGAAGCCCAACTAGAATGGAGCCAAAGATGTACGACGTGGGTGAGGCCCAGTCATAACCAGAACAGGAAAAATTATGCTGGAAGCCTAGTCTCCGTCTTGGCAAACAAGGGCAGTGTGGGCATTGCCTGGCAACCGACGCTCGGGGAGAGCAGAGTCGGAGGCGGCAATGCCCGGCTCGAAGACGGCAGGCAGCCAGCCGTGCTGCTTTGTCTGTCTGTCTGTCTGTCTGTCTGTCTGTTTACATTGTGGTTTGAGTGGAAGTTGGCTGAGCAAATTAGCTTTCCATTCAACCATTTGGATACGTTTTGTTGAGTAGCATTAGTGCCCTCCCTTCTATGTAACAGCACTCTTGCCACCGCCCCCTCCTTGGGGTCCTTGTTCCCACTGCCCCCCATCCGTGCCTTCCACGCTTTCTTTGGGGCAAGGGCCGCCCTTTGGGTCTCCTATGGATGGCTAACCTGAGAAACCGATTTCTCACCAGTGCCAGCGGTCACTTTATAGGACTGTCTGCCCTTGGGCTGCCAGGTGATCTCTAGGAGTGGATTCAGTTCCAGACTTAGAGGGTGTGTAAGGACCAGTTCTGGGCTTCCTCCTCTCTCTATCAGACCAGTGAATTTGGACACCTTGTTTTAACGATTTTGCGTTTCCTTCTACTTTTTTCTCCTATTCTGGCCAGGGCCTTCTTGGGTCTTGATCAGAGTGGCTGGTATTGGTAGCTGGACGCCATATAGCTTCTGGTCTCAGTGGAGTGGAGGTTGTGCTTTGTGTGGTCCTTTACGCCTTTCCGGAGAAAGATGGAGATTTCTATGGCCATAAAGAGCTACAGTCTCAGAAACTCACAGGGGTAATTCTACCCTGTCTGTTAGTCACTATGAGTCGACATCTGCTCGATGACAGTGAGGTTTTGTTTTGTCTTGTTTTCGTTTTCAGTTCTTTGGACTACTTTAATTGCACCGCTTTGAATGTGTTACTCGCCGCAGTCTTGTCCGTACTCCAGTCTCCCTCATCAGGATCCTGAAAGGATTCTCGTTGTCTCTTTTGTGTCTCCCATTCCAGGTCACTGCGGTGCTTTATCCAAATTTCTAAAACTCCTGTCTGTTTAATGTTGCTTCCTTGGCCATGATTGAACTGGTCTGAGCCAGTCTGAAGTCCCGAGTGGTGCTCCATAAACGTTGGCCACTGTCTGCTGTCTCTTCCTCTTTCTCCATCTTCATCCTCGCCAACATCAAGACCTGTCTGGAGGAATGCGGCTGTTCTAGTTGGTCTTCTTTTTGGGGGTAAAGGTCCAGCAATAGAAGGGAGACCAGAGAACAGTGGAGAGACCGTGGAAGGGTGGCAGGTGGCACGGCAGTTTATTCCCCAAGGGACATCTCCTTCAGGCGGATGCACCCTGACTGCTCCCGTCAGAAGCAGGATGGCAGCCGTGGCTGGCCTGAGCCCCAACCCAGACAAGCTGTCCTCACACTGCAGGTTCTAACTACCTCCCCAGCAGGCTCTCTGCCTCCAGGCACGCACAGTTTTGGCAAGATGATCCATGAGACTGTTGGGATCTACACACGAAATAAATAACCCTGCACATTTGGGAGAACGGGATCGTCGTCAGGTTCTCCTTAAAGGCCAGGGGCTTGAAACATAGTCTGTGTTCCAATCATTGCCAACACCTATGATAAAGTCAATAGTCTAACCCTCTGCACATACAGGAAATGCTTGGGATCTGGGAGTTCTCTGCCCGGGGTGCACCACGAGTAGGGGGTGGGAGGATTGGAACTCAGTCCTGTCTGGGCAGAGGCACCAGTCCAGCCACCCCATCCCCCATCCCTCTGCCCAGCCAGTTCCACGGCAGAGAGGCCAGGGCCTTGCTGACAACGGGGCAACTCAGGTCTCACGGTGGCACCACTTTCTAGCGGCGGCCGTTCTTGGCTCCAGTCATGGCAATGGACGAGTTGTCTAACACATCTGACTTAGAAATAGGATGCTGGGACCTTCTTGACCTCGTTAGTTTCCATGCAAAAACACAAATCACTTCTGTTGACGTGTATCGCCATGGTCCTTGCTGGTAGAGACCCTCCCCCCAGGCTCTGACTCATAGGTGGCCCTATGCATAAGGACTGCCTGGTCCTACACTGTCCTCACAATCAGAGCGACATTGGAGCTCGTGCCTGCCACCACTGTGTCAATCCACTGCTGGGGGGGGGGAGCTTCCTCTTGTTCGTTCCCCGCCCCCCACTCTGCCAAGCATGACATCTTTCCCAGGGGTGGGTCCCTCCTGATGACATGTCCAATGTCCATCAGGTGCAGCCCTGCCAGCCGTGCCTTTAAGGAGCCAGACCATTCTGACTGCACTACTTCCAAGACAGATTTCTTTGTTCTCTTGTCAGTCCACGGGATATTTCATATTCTTTGTCAACACCATCATTCAAAAGCTTCTGATTCTTCTTTGATCTTCCTTAGTCGTTGTCTGGCTTTCGTATGCCTCTGGGGCCCTTGAAAAGGTCATGGTGGTGTGTGCTGCACCGGAGTCCTCCAAGATATGGCCTTGTACACCCCGTAGGGTCTTCCGTAGGGTCTTCCGTTCGGAAAAGAAGGCCCTGGTAGATGATCTTCGCATAATAGACCAATTACAGATTTCCCAAAGCTCTGGAATCGCGCTTTCAAAGGTTCTTTGAATAATTCTGTTTCTACATTTAAATTTCCCAACCCCGTGAATGAAGAAGCAGTAACTCCAAGGGGGAAATGTTTATTCTGATCATCAAGCATAAAAGGATGGATTGGGACACATTAACCGATTCTCACTTCAGTTAGCATCTACCGAGCACCTCCTATTAGCTTAGCACATGTAAATGTGTGCTTTGGAACGCGTGATCTTGTCTCGCTCCCAACGACCCCATGAGGAAGACAAAGCCGTTAGGATGACCTCGGTGCCACGGAAGAGGAAACTGAGGTCCCAAGAGGCACCACGAACCAGGTCGACCCCAGGTAGGAAGTAGCAGAGCCAGTACTCAAGTTCTGGGTTCGAGATCCCACATCCTACTTGCTGGTGCTGACCCACCTGGAGAGCAGAGTTGTAAGACGCGGGCCAGGTGAAGAACTGGTTGCTGATAACGCAAAGAGCAAGAGGAACAATCCTAGGCAGATCCATCACCTCCCTGTCTGTTAACTGACCTTCCCAGCATTCAGGACTCAGCTCCTCTGCTGTGCAGCCCCAGCCACCGCCTCCCCCTAAGCTGAGGGCCTCATTCCCCTGAAGCCTGGCCACTTATCAGGCAGAGTGGGGACCATCTGGTGCCTGTCACAGGGGGGGCTCAGGAGAGGTTGTAAGTCTCCGAATGAAAGCCGGGGGCATCAGGGTATCCAAGGAGGGTTTGACCCAAGGGCTGTTACCATGGCAATGCCTGGCCTCTGACTAACCGGCAGGTGGGAGGAAGCCAGGATGACTCAGGATTTGCTCCTTTCTGGGGTGAACCTGAGCAGGGGGGACGGGGGCGGGGAGATGGAACAAGGAGGCCGGCTGCCTTGGAGGGAACATTTCTGCGAAGGTCTCTCGTCTTCCTTGAAAAGTGAGATTCCTGAAATGCAGGGATGGCTCCGCACATGTCTGGGCGGCCTGTGGGGAGCCGCCCACAGCGTGAGCTATGTCCAGACGGTGGGGGAGCTATTCGCTGTTCGGTCCAGCGCCTGCCCCGTGGGGTGCTGGCCCGGACAGAGGACCTCCCTCCCCCTGCTCCTCACCACCCCGAGCAGGTCTGGAAGTCACGTTCAAAGCCACTGGCCATGGGCCATATGAAGAAAAGAGAGCTAGAAAGGGGGAGGGGTGCATTACACGGAGCGTGTTTTCATGAAACGAGTTTTCTCTTGGGGAACGGCGAGTATGGATGGTGTGGGGGGGGGCCCACTCGCACGTCTCTGTCCACAGTGAATCATAACATAGAATACATGGTATGATCCCCACAGTGGGTCATGATATGAAATAAACAAACCAAGCTCACTGCCATCGAGTAGATGCCGACTCATAGTGACCCCATAGGAGAGGGTAGAAGTGCCCCTGCGGGTAGCTCTGGGCAGCAGGTGGAAAGAGGCCCGTGTCCCCCTTGGAGCGCCTGTGGGTTTCAAAGCGAGGACCCCGCGGTTAGCAGCACGCTGCCCTGCCACGACGGCACACAGTGATTGGGGCGGTTTTTATTTGGTATACATGTGGTTGAAAAGGCGACTCTTAGTTTTGGGTCATGTGCAAAACCCTCTGAAACACAGTGCAGGTGAGAAAACGGGCATGTCCTTGCGGCAGCCCCAGCTCACGGTAACCCCACCCCCACCCACCCCACCCCTCAACAACAGAACCAAGCACTGCCCAGTCCTGGGGCCCCCTGTGATCGGTGGTGACTGGCAGTGTGGAGATCTACATACAGGGTTGTCATTGGCTGATGTTCACCGGGCCTTTCTCTCGAGTTTGTCTTAGTCTGCAAGCCCTGCTGAAATCTGTGATGCACACGGCCCGCAGACAAGTACTGGCTGTGCGGGAGGAGCCTGGGCCAGGATCTGAACCCCCGTCTCAAGGACAGGATTCCACCATGGATCCTCCCCTGCCTCCTTGTCGCCCTCTAAGAGCATTAAAATCTGATGCTCCCTTGTCTCATTCATCTGCTTATTCTTTGATCTACTACAGTTCTACTCTAATTAAAGCAGCTGCTGCTGCTAGCCCGGAGGTGCTGGAATTCAGTTCCCAACCTGCTGGGGGCTGGGGGGGGGGGGGCCGGGAGAGTGAGGGCCATTGTCTTGGCAGTTTCATCCGTCTCTACGTGACCAGGGTGGGTGGGTGGGTGGGTGTGTGTGTGTGTGTGTGTGTGTGTGTGTGTGTGTGTGTGTGTGTGTGTGTGTGAGAGAGAGAGAGAGAGAGATTGATTCTGAGTCCTGTCCCACATGTTTCTCCCACTCTATCACTCTATCCAGGACCTTCTAGTGCAGCAGTTTTCAACCGGTGGGTCGAGACCCCTTTGGGCGTCAAAGATCCTTTCACAGGGGTCTCTTGATTCATCACAGTAGCAAAATGACAGTGATGAAGTAGCAACGGAAATAATTTTATGATTGGGGGGGGGGGTGTCACCACCACATGAGGAACTGTGTGAAAGGGTCGTGGCCTGAGGAAGGTTGAGAACCACTGCTCTAGGGTGATCCCTTTCAGAGCAGTGGGCAGTGGCAGGTGGGCACCATCTAGTTCTTCTGGTCTCGGGGCTGTGGAGACTGAAGTCCGGGTGGTCCATTAGTCCACTGGACTCCTTGTTTCTCCAGGGGTCTCCGACTGTCATCACCCTTCTTTCTGCCCAGTCGTTGCCTCTTACTCACTGTACTCCCGGTGCCCTAACCCCTGTGCCCATTGTTGCTGTGAGTTGCCATCCAGGCAATTCCAGCCCAGGACCAGACAATGCAGGTGTGTGAACTCAGAGCGCAGTCGGCGTTCCAAGGCTGTGATCTTTCAGGAGAAAATCCCCAGGCCTTTCTCCCTAAGTGCCTCTGGCTGGATTTGAACCCTCCAGCCTTCCAGTGAGTGTCTGAGCGCGCATCAGGGCTCACTGTAGTGGGAGGCATGTGGGCTGCCAACTGCAAGGTCAGCAGTTGGAGACCACCAGCCGCTCCTCCGGAGAAAGATGAGGTTTTCTACTCCCGTAAACCGTGACCTCGGGAACCGCACAGGGGCAGCTCTCCTCTGTCTGGCAGGGCCGCTGTGAGTCAGAACGGCCTGGAGGGGAGTCTGGCTGACCTCCAGAGTCCCTGGGTGGTACACACCGTGAACACGGCCTCGTGGACTGAGGAAGGAGGGAGAGAGTCACTGGGTTTCAGAAATTTCCTGTGGGTCTTCAGGGTGCACAAGGACTCCGCTGCCGTCTGATAGACAGCTGCACAGACGAGGCCAGGGGGCTCTCCGTGAGCCGGCCAACCAGCCGGACTTCCAATCAAGGCCCATCCTTGGGAGGCATTTTGAGCAGACTTCTTCCAGGGTGGGTGGTCAGGGATGATGGCAGCTGCCTCTGGGATGGAGAAGGACAGAGACCATGTGGGTGGGGAGGGGGGGGATCAGCAGATGCCTCTCTGGGCCAGTAGACCCCCTGGAGAGCCCCCCAGAGTCATTGTGTGTGTGTTCTTTGGTCACCTGTGTGCACATCGGAGTGCCGTCGTGTTCTCTGAAATCTGCAGGCCAGGACTTTGAAGAGACCCTGCAATTAGCTAGCTAGACTTCCATTTCAGCAGCAAGTCGAGCGTGGTTAGAGGCGGGGCCAAGGCAGGAGGGTCTCCCTTGGTAAACTGGAAGCCAACCATCTGTTTTCCTGTCTGTCTGCAGGGGTGCTGTGCCTGCCCGACAGCCTGAACCTTCACAGAGACCCGCAGCGGGCCAGCAAGCCGGGGGAGCTGCCCATGTTCAGCCAGTCGGAGTTGAGGACCATCGAGCAGTCCTTGCTGGCCACCCGGGTGGGCAGCATCGCGGAACTGAGTAAGTGCCCAGGGTATCTCCAGCCCCCGAGGCTGGGGGCGTGTCCTCTGTGTGCCCAAGGTGGGTCACGCAATCCTACAGGCCTTTTAGGGAGCACCTGCTGTATGCCCAAGATGATGCTAAAGGCCAGGGCTCTGGGGGCAGGGGGGCCTGGTGAAATTTCCTGGCACGGCCACGGAGGTAGGCCAAGTTCTTAACCTTTTGTGAGCCCCATTTCTGTGGCTGTGGGTTCTCTTGGTGCACAGTCAAGGCTACACACCTGTCGGCTGTTCCCAGTCGGTTTCCACAGCATGAAACCTTGGCCCTCTCTTCCACAGGCTCCTCTGTGTTCTCAGGTGGCTGCCTGGGGAGTCGGTCCTGCCCTGGCAATCACCTTCCTGCGGAGTAAAACTGTTCTCCGGGGGGTTTGTGTGGTGGTCTTTAAGAACCAGAGAGCCAGGCCTCTCTCTGGGGTCAGTTCAGGCCACCAAACCTTCCCGTTACTCAAGCACTTTACTATTTTTGCCACCCAGGAATAAGGCTCTTTTTGTCATGATAAGCTCAACCATCGAGTCGATTCTGACTCATAGCGCCCTTGTGAGTTTCCAAGACTGTCATTCCTTGTTTATTTTTAATCATTTTAAAGGGAGCTCGGACAGCTTCATCACAATCCATCCAGGCATCCATTGGGTCAAGCACATTTGTACATATATTGCCTTCATCATTCTCAAAACATTTGCTTTCTACTTGAGCCCTTGGTGTCAGATCCTCATTTTCTCCCCCTCCCTGGCCCCACTCCCTCATGAACCCTTGATAATTTAGATTTTTTTTTCATTTTTCACACTGACTCCTGTCTCCTTTCACCCATTTTTCTGTTGTCCATCTCCCTGAGAGGGGGTTATGAGGATCACTGTGACCAGTTCCCCTTTTCTTCCCCTACCCTCCTGGTATCACTACTCTCATTATTGGTCCTGAGGGGTTTATCTGTCCTGGATTCGCTGTGTTTCCAGCTATTATCTGTACCAGTGTACATGCTGTGGTCTAACCTGATTTGTAAGGTAGAATTGGGGCAAGACTGTAATTCTATATGGGTGTAGAAAACCTTGTCTTTCTCCTGAGGAGCGGCTGGTGGTTTCGAACTGCTGACCTCGTAGTTAGCAGCCTAATCATAACCACGATGCCACCAGTGCTCCCTATTTTTGTTCATTTGTTGTCACTTCACCTACCTTAACTACAATCATTGCATCTTTCCCTTTTTATTGTGAGTGGGTGTAGGTGTACGGCACAGAAGTTTTCCATTCAGTAATTCATACCCATTTTGCTTCATGTCATTGATGGGAATTCCCATGATGTAACATCTCAGATCCCACCTCCTCCCTGGACTTCCCATCTCCATCCCTCCTCCTCTCCTAGCCTTCTGAACTATGCCCTTGGGTAACTGCTGCCCTTTAGATCGCAAATGCTCAGCTTTTCTAAGGAGTGCACACCCCACTAGGGTTATTGTTCTCTTTGTACACCTGTCTCTTGTTGGGCTGAAAACTGAGCCCCGGGGATGAGCTCATTTCCAGACTCCAAGGGTGACTAAAGGTCATAGTCTCTGGGGTCACACCAGTCTCTGTATGACCAGTAAGCCCAGTCTTTTTGTTTTATAAAAAACAAACAAACCCAAGAGGCACCCATTTTACAGATTGTGAAATTCAAGACTGAGGTTGCCAAAATAAATGGCCTGAACGTGCAATGCCACCAGAACAGGCCGAACTTGGATGGAAATCCCTGCAGGCCAGCTCTGAGCCCCATGTGTTCCCGCATCTCCACCACAGCACACACGTGTCAGCCACGCTAAGGCAGGGGTCCTGCGAGGATCTTGGACTCTGCAAAGGAGGACTGAGATCTGAGCTCTTCAGCCAGCACCCCCTGCCGGAACTCCCTGGAAGGTCTAGTTGACAGCTTGAAACCAACCCGATCAAATCTAGAGTCTCCATCCTCCCTGCCCCTTCCTTGGTTGTTCCCGCTTCCCAAAATGGCAGCTCTGCTCTTCGGTTGCTTGGCCAAACATCCTTGGAGTCATTATGGACCCTTCCCTCTCCTTCATGCACCCAGTCCCTCAGCCAGTTCCATCGGGTCTCCTTCAGACACACCCAGACCCCCATTGCTTCCCTTCGTCCCCTGGACACAGCCATCTGCCTCAGCTGGGAAAGTACCGAGCCTCCCAGTGCTCCCCCCGCTCGGCCAGAGGCCCAGTTTTCCTTGTTGGTGGGTGCCATCAAGTTGGTTCTGACGCATAATGTACAACAGAATGAAATGCCGCCCCACCCTGAGCTGTCCTCACCGTGGTTCCGGTGCTTGAGTCCGCAGTTGCAGCCACTGTGTCCATCCGTCTTGTCCAGGGCCCTTCTCTTTCTCACTGCCCCTCTACTTCGCTGCCCTTCTCCAGGGACTGCTCAGCTCCAGGGCTGCCTTTAGAGCAGAGTGTGGGTCGGATCGCACCTCTCCTGCGTTCAGAACCTCCCACTGGCTACCCATATGACCACAGGAGGGCCCTTGCCCTGACTCACTTACAGGAGCCCCGGGGTCTCGAACACCATTTCTTTGGCTTTCCCCATGGCTCACTGAACTCCAGCCATGCTGGCCTCTTTCTGATCTTTGAGCAATGCAGAATGTCTTCCGACCTGTGCCCTTACTATTCCCTCTGCCTGGAACACTCTTCCTCCCGATGTCTATGTCGCCCACTCACTCATTATCTTCAAGTGTCTCTCAAATGCTACCTTCTCACCAAGAACCCAAAACACCACTACCCGTGCCATCATCCCCCACCCCCATCATCATGACCATCACCACAACCATCATTACCACCATCGCCATCATTACCACCACCATCACCATCACCACCACCATCACCACCATCACCATCACCACCACCACCATCACCACCACCTCCACCACCATCACGACCATCACCATCACCACCACCATCACCATCACCACCACCACCATCACCACCACCACCACCACCACCATCACCACCACCATCACCACCACCACCACCACCACCATCACCACCACCATCACCTCCACCATCACCACCACCACCACCATCACCACCACCACCTCCACCATCACCACCACCACCACCACCATCACCACCACCACCACCACCATCACCACCTCCACCTCCACCATCACCACCACCACCACCACCACCACCACCACCACCACCATCACCACCACCACCACCATCACCACCATCACCACCCCCACCACTACCATCACCACCACCACCATCACCACTATCACCACTTCCACCACCACCATCACCACTTCCACCACCACCATCACCACCATCACCACTTCCACCACCACCATCACCACTACCACCACCACCACCTCCACCATCATCACCACCACCACCATCATCACCACCCCATCCCCACCCCCACCATCACCATCACCATGACCACTTCTACCATCAACACCACCGTCATTACCATCACCACCACCACCATCACCTTCACCACTTTCACCACCATCACCACCATTTTGTTTAACACGGTAACATGTTGGGGTGCTCTCAGCCCATTTCGCTACTCTCCTTTTCTCCCCAGCAATGCTCATCCTCTGGCATACTGCCTGTGTCCTTTGTTCTGAAACAATAGCTGGGGGCATCGTTCACACACCCAACAGTGCATTTTGGGAAAGTATGCACACCAGGCGATCTCAGCATGTTGACGCAGGGCGTGGTCATCACATGCTCTGATCGAGGGCATTTTCATCCCCAACAGGACACCCCAGGCCCCGTAGCGCCCTTCCCCACCTCCAGCCACACTCTCCAATTACTCCTTTGTGTGTTTCTATTGTAAGTCTCTTCCTAAAGGAGCCTGGTGGTGCAGTGGTTAAGTGCTGAGCTGCTCCACAAAAGGTGGGTGGCTTGTGGCGGCCAGCCTCCCTGTAGATGAGAGCTGTGGCAGTCTGCTTCTGCGACACTACAGCTAGAATAGGCACTCTCTGAGGGCAAGGGTATTTGTTTGGTTCCCTGGTACAAATCCAGCACCAGTAATGGCAACTGGCACAACGTAACTCCTGGGGAAATGTAAGTGTGCGGAAAGAATGTGTGGGTGGGTGGATGGATGAATGGGTGGATAGGTGGATGATGGATGGATGGATGACTGAGTTGCATAATTAATGGATAGATGGTGCATGGGTGTATGGTAGGTGGGTGGGTGGATGGATGGGTAGTAGATGGGATGATGAATGCATGGGTAAATGGATGGATGGATGGACGGATGGATGGATGGACGGATGGATGGATAGAATATGGGGAGAAGGATGGATGATTGAGTGGATATGGAGATGATTGGTGGACAAGTAGATGAATGAAAGAGGATGGGTCGGTGGATAGATGATGGGTGGCTTGGTGGATGGATGGATGGAATGTGGGGAGATGGATGGATGATTGAGTGGGTATATAGATGATTGTTGCATGAATGAATGAGAGGATGGGTAGGTGGATAGATGATGGGTGGCTTGGTGGATGGATGGATGGTTGGCAGATGGGTGGATGATGAATGGATAGATGGATAAGGAAAAAGATGGAGAAAAGGGAGGGATCATTAGGGTTATAATGTTTTATGATAATCTGTCCTACTTGACCAACCTCTAGTTCGGGCCTGTGCTGTCTGCGTCTGGCTGAGCAGAAGAAAATAGAACTGTATTCACTTAGTGTCCAATTGATTGTCAAATGCCAAGTCGTGTGTTAATTAGTTCCTGGTGCAATTGAGGCATTGATCTCAGAAATATTAGATTATGCTGAACTATGACTTGGTATTGAAATTCCAACAAGGATTCAGGACCCCCATGACAACTGCTCCCCCAAGTAATTCCCTGAGCACCCAGACAAGGCATGGCCCCTGGAAGGGGAATTGATAGCTGATTCAAGAACAAGGAGGTTCTTTTGGCCTCTACACAGGTTGCCACTGCATCAATTCCAACTCAAAATGACCCCGTGAGTCTGAGGAGCCCTGGTCTCCCTGGAATTTTCAATGGAGGATTTCTCAGCAGTAGGTCCCCAGGCCTTTCGTCCACGTCCACGGTGGGTAGACTCAACCCTCGCGCCTTTCAGCCAGGTGCCGAGCTTGTTAACCGTTTGCACATCACAAGTTTTGTCCTCCTGAGAGGGGCTTTCCTGGCTCTGAATTAGGAATTCTCACTTCCATTTTCCTCAAGCCCCAAAGACACGGGATGACCAGTCGCGGGGTCTCCCAGCTACCAGTCTGACGACGGTGGTTCTGAAGCACGTGGGTGCCACCACCCCCTTGGCAGTCGGCACAAAACAACGTTCATCAGACGGCAAAGGAAACCCGTTTCATGTAAATCCACTTGTCCCATCATTTCCCGTCGACCCTGTGGGACAGCGAGGTGCCCGTCTCTTCCTAACACCTGTGGAACCAGATCCAGTAGCCGCCTGCAAGGTCCCACGGTTGTGGCGTGGTGAGAGTGTGGGCGATGTTGAGGGGACTCAGTGACAGGCGGACAGGCCCACGGAGCCTCTGCATCTTAGCCAGCCCCTGGGGCTCCCAGGACGGTGGGTCCAAGCAGCTCTCTTGGGAAACCAGTCTTCTAAGAAGGAAGGCCACACTGTGGGTGACTCGGTTCATGTCCAGGGGTCACCCATGCCCCTGGGTGACTTAAGACCTGGCGGAAACAGAGCGGGAACATGTCTTCTTGGACATGACCAGGGAGTGGCTCCCTCATGAGAGTTCTTAGGGACCCTTCACACACCTGGTACTTCATGGTACAACAGAGCACAAGGCTGGGCTGTCCTGGCCCTTCTCACCATCACGGCTCTGCCCGAACGGACCCCTGTGGCTCTTAGGCCCACCCGTCTCACCACAGGCCTCCAGCTGCCCCCACCGGCACTCCGCTTCACCAACACAGTGCTCTTCTCCAGCCGTCGGTCCCTCCAGATGGCTTGTCCGAAGCAAGCACGTTGGACAGTGTCGTCTTGCGATCCACAAGGTTTTCATGGGCTAATTTTCTCATCCAGGCCTTTCTTCGTAGTCTGTCTCAGTCTAGAACAGCGGTTCTCAACCTGTGGGTCTCGACCCCTTTGGGGGTCGAATGACCCTTTCACTGGGGTCGCCCAGTTCATCACAGTAGCAAAATGACAGTGATGGAGTAGCAACGAAAATAATGTTATGGTTGGGGGTTCACCACTACACGAGGAACTAACTGCCTGAGGAAGGTGGAGAACCACTGCTTTAAGGGAAACTGCTCCCCTACACAAAATGACCCCACTGCCATTGAGTCAACTCCGACTCGTCGAGACCCGATTTGGATTTCTGAGATGATCAATCTAGGTGAGCTCAGACAGCCTCATCTTTTTTCCATGGAGCAGTTGGTGGGTTTGAACCTCCAGCTTGTCAAATAGCAGCCCAATGCCTAACTGGCAGTGCCGCCTCTGCTGAAACGAGTCCACCGTGGGTGACCATGGTGGCATTGAAAAAACCCGTCGTGGCTTTCAGCATCATATCCACACGTAGACACCACGTATTACAGAAGGACAGAGGGGTGACTGCATGGAAGCAACCCAGGGCTGCCCTGACCCACCGAGAGGCCCCGGGCCCGGCCCTCTGCCCAGCATGCTGTGCATAGGGGTGAAAACGCAGCCAAGATTTCTGGAGCACCTGTTGTGGACCACGTGTTTTAAATACAGTGGAGGTAAGATAGGATTATTACCATTTCTCAGATTGGGAAACTGGGGCCTAAAAAGAAGACATGTCCAGCCAGGGCCAGAGAACCGGTGAGAGTGGCAGAGCCCTGCGTCCAAACCCAGAGGTGGGGGTTTCTGTTCCCAGTGGAGCTGCATCATCCGAACACGTCCCCCACGGCTCAGGACAGAATCCGCTACACAGTGAATGAATGAATGAATGAATGAATGAATGGCCCAAAGTAAACTGAGTCTGTGAGCCCAAGCTAAAGCGCCCCCTACAGGTGAGTGGGGCCTTATATGAAGGCCCAGCCACCAGCCAAGTAGGAGCTGTTCAACAGAACTGAATTTTGAGCATAAACAATCTAGAATTAAACTTTTTAAAATCTTCTAGTTAGAGGTTTCATGCCCCCAAAAAGAAAAGCCAAATTCCCTGCCAGCAAGTCAATGGTAACTCATAGTGATCCTCTAGACCAGTGGTTCTCAACCTTACCCATGCCGCGACCCTTTCATACACTTCCTCATGTGGTGGTGACCCCCAACTATAACATTATTTTCATTGCTACTTCATCACTGTCATTTTGTAACTGCTATGAATCGGGCGACCCCTGTGAAAGGGTCGTTCCACCCCCCAAAGGGACTGTGGCCCCCAGGTTGAGAACCGCTGCTGTAGAGACCATAGTAGAACTGCTCTCTGGTTTCTAAGACTGTAAATCTTTATGGGAGCAGACAGCTTCATCTTTCTCCCGTGGGGCAACTAGTGGGTTTGAACTACGGACCTTGCAGTTCGCAAACACATAGCCCACTGCACCAACAGGTCTCCTGAAGGATATAACGTAGGCTGGTAGTTCTTTTATAAAATCACAAAATTTATCAGACAATACCTGGAACTTCACAATCAACTTAGAGTCTGAGGAGGGACCCATTCTTTGTTCCTGAAGCAGCAGATGACCCTGGAGAAGCCAGTCCACCTGTCTTCTCCTCTGAGGCCATGGGGAATGGAAACACCCAGGTTGTCTTATTTTGGGGATCAAATCGACTCTGCAGTGGCCCATATGACCCAGGACTGTGTCCTCTGAGATCTTGCCTCGCCACCTTATCCCTTCAGCCTGTCACACCAGCCTTGTCCTCGTGCCCCCAGTTAACTCCTTTCTGACAGCTGTGAATTATGGGGCTGGCTTTCTGTTACTTAAGGAGGAAAAACACACGAGCTCTATTGTAAAATGCCTCTCCCTGTTGTCCTTTCGAATGGCCTGTGAACTTGCTGTTCCTACTGAGGGAGGCAATCAACACAGGGCATTAATGTACCCTGGTGCACAGAAAGGGATTTGGAGTTCTCTCTCCTCAAGACCACTAGAAAAATTGCCCTTGCTGTTTTCCCAGGGGACAGTCTCTCTGCCTGAAATGCCCAAGGCCCTTTGCAGATGGTCTGCTGCATCTAGCCCCAAGAGCAGACCTCGGACCCTCACAGATGGCAACGCAGCCACTGGCTTCTTGGCAATAATTAGAAAATTACCAGTGTTCCATTTATCACCCTAGCACAGTTTCCTTCGAAAAGGAATTTATTTCTGTGAGAGAACAAGCCAACTTAAAGACAAATATTAAGTAAATAAATTGTACCAGGGATGCCAAGAAACGGAAAATGCATGAAGGTGATTTCCGGGTTGTTGATGTTTGGGAATCATGGTTCGTAGTGAAATCTCAAGGACAAAACTCCCCAGCCGCTGAAACGCAGGTGACGGGTGGCGAGTGGATTGGCTGCGTTGGATCCCTGGGAGCGAGAGGGAAAGGCAGCACGCAGCACAGGTGCAGAACAGGGTTCAAAACACAGCCAGTGCTGCAGGGGCCTTGATGCCAATCCCGCTTCCCTGCCCATCCCTCCTCAGAGATGTCCTGGCATCTCAAGGGCTGATGATGACGGTGGCACTTGTGATGGTGAAGACGGTGATAGTGGTGGCCATGGCGGTGATGATGATGATATTCCTGGTGGTGGTGGTGGTGGTGGTGATTTTCATGGTAACCATGTTGGGAATGGTGGTGTTGATGATGATGGTGAAAGTCACGTTGGTAATGATGGTAGTGATGGTGGTCATGGAGGAGGAGGGTAGTGATTGTCCTGTTGGTGCTGATGGTGGCGGATATGGTGGTGGTGATGTTGATGATGGTGGTGGTGGTGATAGTGTTGATGATTATCGTAACCCTGTTGGTGATGGTGGTGGTGATGATGATGATAGGGGTACCCATGTTGGTGGTGGTGGTGGTCATGGTGGTAGTGATGATGTTGAGGAGGATGATAGGGGTACCCATGTTGGTGGTGGTGGTGGTCATGGTGGTAGTGATGATGTTGAGGAGGATGATAGGGGTACCCATGTTGGTGGTGGTGGTGGTCATGGCGGTAGTGATGATGTTGAGGAGGATGATAGGGGTACCCATGTTGGTGGTGGTGATGATGGTGGTGGTGAAGATAGTGATGATGGTGATAGTGGTCATGGTGTCAATGGTGATGGTGGGAGCGGTAATGGTGGTAATCATAGTAGTAATGATTAGCGGTGATAGGGATGAGGATGAGGATGATGAATGTTGATTTAACGAAGAACACTGCTGAAGTCAAGTGTTTTGTATGCATCACCTCATTCAGTACTATGTATGAGGGAGATAGATACCATTATCCTCCCCCCTGTACAAATGAAGAAACCAAGTTTTTGGTAATTGACATAGATTTTTCATTTAATCCAACAACAAACCCACCAGACCATATAATCACCCCCATTTATAGGGAGTTAAATAACTCACTCCGGGTCGCACAGCTAGCTAGAGAGAAGTTGGAAGGTCCGTCTCCAGCAGGCTGCATCCAGAGAGCGTGCTCTTAACCACCTCACCGCACTGCCCCTCCAAGAGCAGGAGCACAGTGAGACACGCACGGCCTCTCTGCTCCTGAAGCTCAGAGTCGGGTTAAGGGCCGGCAGACTTGTAGACAGGTAACCGAGACACCACAGAATCAAACAAGGAACAGGTACAACTTTATTCACAGATGTTGCAGGCGCACACCGGCAGGGGAGATGGAGTTTGACTGGAGACATCCTGGAGGGCTTCCTGGAAGAGGCAGCATTGTCTCGCAGCCTTGACATTTTTCAGTGATCGGGAGAATGCAGGGCATGACAATTGCAGGCTAGAGGAGAGAACAGCATGAACAAAAGCAAGGAACTTTGGGATGCAAAGGGGCACTGAGGCTCCAGCCCAACCCAGGCAAAAATCCCAACCCAGGCAAAATGAGCTCACTTGTAGGACTCCCTGAGCCTGGGGAAATAGAAGGCGTGGTGTAGGAGCCCATGCCCCTTTGGAGTCCTCTAGTTTTGAATTTTCTAATGGGACTCGTCTAGAATCATGAATGGAAAAAGAGCTTACCCCAGCCTGACCCTCAGTGGCACCCCTAGCAAATCAATCCTGCTCCCTTATTGCCTTTTGTTCCCTGATCCCCTATTGCTGATGCATCCTCTTGCCTGGAATTGCCCTTTCTTGCATCTCCCCAACTAGTGACAAGTTCCATGAGTAGGATCACTTTGAACCTGTTGTCAGGAGGGACCAGTCCCTACAGAAGGACATGATGCTTGGTAAAGAGGGGCAGCAAAAGAGAGTGAGATCCTCGACAAGATGGGCTGACGTGGTGGCTGCAAAAATGGACTGTGAGGATGCACAGGACAGGCGGTGTTCACGCTGTGGTGCACAGGGGCGCTCTGGGTCGGAACCGACCCGATGGCACCTGACGACCAAACCGCAGACTTGGTTTTTCTGAGTCTATGAGTCACACATACTGTCATTCAAATTTTAGAAACCACAGAGAAGTTGGGCGGGGACGTGGCCCACAGTCCCACTCAGCAAAGACGTCCTTGGTCTACACTCCAGTGGCTGTTTTCCCTGGTACTTACTTGATGTATAGTTTTTAATAACCTAATCCTGATCACACCACATCTAATTTCGAATTCTATTTTTCTTCCACTTAGCATTTTAATGCGGGGATGTTTGTCTTTCTTTTTTTTTTCCCCTCCTGGATAGGCCGGCTCTGTAGAAACATGTTTAAATTCTCTCTCACCTGCTGTGGTTGTGCCTGAGTTGATTTAGCCGCTGTCTTTCTTCCTGAACATTTTTTCTCTCTCATTCAATATCGGGTCCTCTGGGTACCGTTGGTGGGGAAATCCTTCAGCATGGAGATTTCTGCTGTGGATTGAATTCAGACACTGGGACAGAGTCCCAGAAACAGAATGACCGGGTCCAGGGGTAGAGACGTCCACCGAGTTGCCAGATTGTCAAGGTGGACGTGGAGCTGGCCGGGCTGCCGCGGGAAGCTGCCGAAGGGCGGGCTGGGCAGAGTGTGAACCAAGAACATGGCCTCAGTACAGACAGACCCACATCAAAATCTTCTCCCTGACTCTGCGGGCTCAGTGTAAAGCAGGGGTTTTCCAGCCGGGTACTGTTAGCACTTGAACTTGGATCATGCCCCCATCTGTGGTGGGGGCTCCCTCCCTGCGGGAGAGCAACTAGCACCCCTGGTCTGTACTCACTACAGGCTAGCAGCAGCCTCTCTAGACGTTGCCAGCTGCTGCCCAGGAGGCACAGACTCCTGGACTGAGAATCCTCCTGGGAACTGGAAATACTATGAATCCATACCTGATAGAGCCGGGCAGGGACTAGCAACAATGGATGTGGAAGTGTTTTCTCACCATGGCTAGTGAAAAAAACAAACCAACAAACAAACCCAAACTCCCTGCCTTCAAGTCAGTGCCGGCTGATAGCCACCCTCCAGGCCAGAGTAGAACTGTCCCCCGTGGGTTTCTGAGATGGTAGCTCTTTACGAGAGTAGAAAATCTTGTCTTTCCATGTGCAGAGCGGCTAGTGGTTTCAAACTGCTGACCTTGAGGTTTGAGACGCTCAACCAGAACCCACTGCACTGTAAAGCCTTTGCAACTGACTCCTCACAGAACCCACCCAGCAGCTCGACAAAGACCCGGGAATCTTTTTCCACAACGGTTCCAGCCAAGGGACACCCCACCACCACCACCCCCGGGAGCAGCCCCACGCTAAGACTCATGGGTTACTGGAGTTGGAATCGGCTCGATGGCAGCAGGTTTGGTTTGGCTTGGGCACAGGCAGGCGCTTCATCATCCCTGGTGACAGTGTGAAGCCATCCAGCACCTCTCTGAGGGTGACAGGCCTGACAACCTGTCTCCTTCAGGGTTACAGCCAGGAAGCCCCCAGGAGGCAGTGTTCTACCCTGTGGTGTGAAGGCTCCGTGAGTCAGAATCAACATTGGGTGCTCTGTGAATGTGACTGGCCCCAGGGACGGTGTTGAATGCTATGGCCGAGAGAACAGGCTGGCCCAGTCAGGGGCCATCCCCCTGCGGGATTCTCTGTGGCTTAGACCCTTTGTCCAAGCCTCCAGCCATTCCCTGACTGCCCCCCACCAGTCAGCCAGCCCCCTGTCTGTGCTCCTGCCTGTGGCCAAGACTGCCTTTGTAGCCCATGATGTCCTCACCTGGGGCAGTGTCTTCAACATTTCTCAGAGCTGCCGGCCATTGGCCTTGCCTCCTGGAACCTCCGTGGCCCTCTCCCCATCCACTGTGTGCCCACAGACAAGTGAGACCCCCGCAGAGGCCATGTGTGTGCACTTAGCACCAAAGAGCAGCGTTCAATGGTAATGGGGTTGGAGCCAAGTTACTTAACCAATTTGTGCCTAAGTTCACTCATTTATAAAAACCAATATGCCACCACGGCCTACCTCACTGGGTTAATGGAGCAGTTCAGGGGGTGTGCTACACACAGGGGGTCTTCAACACGCTCGAGGGAAATGGGATTGGAAGATGAGAGCAGTGTGCACAACCTGTAGAAGCGCCCTTGCATAAAGCTCATAGAACCGCTCTGGGCCCCTGAAGCCAAGCCCCAGACACATGTGACCAGAGTCCAGCAGGTATAGGTGTGGCTGTGCCCTGGGCACCATTGAGCAGTGGTCTGTTTACATTAGCGGTGGGGGGAGAGGGGGAGACCACCAAGCAACCCATCATGAACTGCCAATGGCCTTGCCTTTGTAAATTCACTGCTTGCTCCCCATAGGCTGATGGGGCCTATCAGCCCAGCCTCCTCCTAGCATCCAAGGACAAGCTTTTGGCTCTTGCAGGTGCCTGGCTGGAAGCCCCAGAGACCCAGCTTCCCCTGACATCAGAATCAGCCAGCCAGACACACATCCTTACATCCTTGTTGAGCCCTTCCCAGAGCCACTTGGAGCAAATATGCCATTGACAAACACCAAGAGGCCAGACTGGGAGAATTTCCAGAACCCTGCTCTGTCAGCAGAAGCTGGCCAGTCCCCTAAGCCTGCCCCACGCAGAAACCTGCAACGGTGCAAACGTTGGGAAACTAGGGAGATGTGGGCATGCACATGGGGCAGAATCTACATCTAGACCTCCTTGGAAGCCCTGCAGTAGGGTCCTGAAGAACATCTGTGCTTGAGCCCAGTTGGAGGCAGAGCCTGCCACTTCCAACCTGTACCACATCCTCAATTGCTCTGTCTCAGAAACGGACTTGACCGTGTTGGTCCTCCATGGCGCTGACATCTACTGAATGCAAAGTTGTCTCTGTATCAGGTGGATGCTCCAGGGGGAAGTGAGGGGCCATCACAGCCGGCCCCAGCCCAGCCCTCCCATCTCTGAGTTAGCTCCTCCGTTTTGTCTCAGCATTTGTGGACTGTGAGCGCCTCTTCCAGCCAATCGTTGGAGCTGCCTCTGACAGCATTAGACAAAAGGGAGTGGCTGGGGGCAGTGCCAGATGCCTGGTGGTCTCCCTCCCAGAGAATGAGGTCCCTAAGAAGATGAGGGGGAAGAAGCCATTGAGGGTCTAAATATACCCCCACAGAGTGCTGGAGTGAGGAGGTTGCCAGTGTCGAGTCCAAAGAAAAGTCAGCCCTGGCTACAAAGCCACCGGAGGACCCAGAATTCAGGACACTGGCAGCACTGTACCTCCAGGGCCCTCTTTCCCCAGTGGTTGGGCTCACTCTCTAGAGAAGGAGCAGTCTGGTCAAGAGAACCACTGACTTCTTTAGCGCTGACAACATACACATTAAAGGTAGCCCACATGGCCTCCTCAGAAGTGTGGGTTATCTCCTCATTGGATAAGGTATTGCTGCTTCCATAGGCGGAATCATTGCCTTCCATGTAGGAGACCAGTGTTCAATTCATGGTCAATGTGCCTCAAGCACAGTCACTACCCATCTATTCAGTGGAGGCTTACATGGGGCTGGGATGCCCAGTGGGTTCCCATGGAGCTTCCCGATGCCGAAGAAAGGCCTGGTGAAGACCAGCCAATGAAAACTCTAGGGAGCAAGGAGATGTTCCTCTACCCATGATGGGGTGGTGCAGGACCAGACAGCATGGGGGGCTGTCATGCCCACAACTCGACAGCAACTGACGACAGGAGTGACTCGCTCGCGTTGGGCAAGTGTGAATTGCTTTTGTTGGGAAAACTGACCAGGAAAAGGGTGAATCTCGCAGAGTGCACACCCTAAGCTCTATGAGACAACAGATAAGGAGAGAAAGGGTCCGGGAGGGTTTTCTGGGGCGATTAGTGTACAAACTGATCCCTGGCTGGTTTGAAGAGGCGGGAGAAGGTTCTGGATGGAGGGAATGGAGTACTACACAAAGGCCCTGAGGCAGGCGAGGGCAGCAGAGCTGACGGTTGCAACTGCACGTCAGGCGTCGGGCTGCAGCAACAGGACAGGAGGGCATGCTGAGAGGCGAGGCGGACACAGAGGGCTTCCTCTGCTTGGGTAGAAACAGTGGGTCCGGATGGGCAGTGCTGCACAGATCTGAGCGTGCTCTGTGCTTGGAGAAACCAGTTTCCTTAGAGTCAATGTCAAGTTATGGTGACCCCATGGGTGCTCCACTGGTCTTCCGATGGCTGATTCCCCAGAATTAGATCGCCAGGCCTTTGTTCTTGTGCTTTTGCTTTTTATGAATCATGTCATTGGGAGCGCTTACAGATATTATAGCAATCCATAATTCAGTTAGATCAAGCATAAGCTTGCAATTGCTACCACCATCAGTTTCAAAACATTTTCTTTCTTCCTGAACTCTTTGGTATCAGCTCCCATATATTCCCTCCCTCCCCCACCCTATTTCCCAGGAATCTATTATATTATTATAGATATATTTGCCATATCTTACACCATCCACTGCATCCATTCACCTGCAATCCTATTATTCATTCCCCTCTAGTGCGGTTATCCAATCAATCATTGTGGCTATCAGCTCCCCTTTCCGTCCCTGACCCCCTCGTCTTCCCATACCCACAGGGAATCATTACTCCCATTACTGCTTCTGAAGGGTGATCTGTCTTGCCTTTCATGCATCAAACACTCTTAATTATACAAATGAGCATATGCAGGTCTAACAAGATTAATGAGTTGAAACAAAAACCATAATAGTAAGGGGAGGAAATATTAAAGAACTAGAGGATAAGTACGTGTTTCATCAATGCTATACCACTCCCTTCCATGAACGTCTCATCCCTTCCATGTGGCCCTTCTGAGAGGGATGGTCCAATTATCTTACAGGTGGGTTTGGGGTCTCTACTTTGCCCACGTTCCTTCACATCAAGTTGAACTCAAACCTCCAGTTTTTGGGATCACAGCCAAGCGAGTTCCTGGTTTACACTATCCAGCAAAGTGTGTTCATTCCTGTGAGGGATTGGAGGCGTTCCTCCTGCTTAGTGTGTGAGCTGAAGGTCCCACGAGACCCCTTCTATCCAGCGATGGGGGCTCGGGATCAGAATGTCTGCAGAGATCTCCCTGCATGTCCAGCTTCTCTGCCTGTCTTGACTGCTTGGGGGATCTGAACTCTCGGTTCTGTCCACAGGTGACCTGGTGTCCCGAGCTATGCATCACCTGCAGCCCCTCAATGCCAAGCACCATGGCAACGGCACCCCGCTGCACCACAAGCAAGGGGCGCTCTACTGGGAGCCCGAGGCCCTGTATACCCTCTGCTATTTCATGCACTGCCCACAAATGGAATGGGAGAACCCCAACGTGGAGCCGTCCAAAGTCAACCTCCAGGTGGAAAGGTAAGACAGGCCTGGCCTTAGACGGCCAAAGAGAGGCTCTCCTCTCCATAGCGCCTTGTGCTGGGTGGGTGCTGCCTCCAAGGTGGGGAAAGAGTTGGGGACGGGAGAGATACTGGGTGTAAGAACTGCCCAGATGCCTGAAACTTGCTGGAGGGTCCACATGGGCACCTTGTGCCCGGAGATGCATCTGAGACTGGGATAGAGGCTTTGGAATGGATTTGTATAGGGATGATCCAGTTCGGTACTTTGCCCAGAAGGATCAGAACAGTTTAAAACAAAACTGGACCTCCATTTATTTCTTCATCTGTAAGGAGGGACGCCCATCAGATCCTTTCATGGGCCTGTCTGACGGTGAAATGCATCGGACAGTGCCGGGCACATAGCCAACTGAACTCAAACAAACTCACCGCCATCAAGTCGATGCCGACTCATAGCTACTGACCCCTAGGAGCGGGTGGAACTGCCCCTGCGAGTTTCTGAGACTGTAACTGTTCACGGGAGTGGAAGGCCCCGTCTTTCTCCGGCAGAGCGGCTGGTGGTTTTGAACTGCCGACCTGTGGTAAGCATCCCAATTCATAACCAGTATGCCACCTGGGTCCTAGCACATAGTAAGTGCTCAGTAAATGCTCGCTGTTGTTACTGCTGTTGTACATGCTTTCCGCACGTAGCCAATCAATGCCCAATATGGGCTCGATGCAGCGCTCCTTTCTCCGCTTCTTGGTTCAGGGGCATCTTGAAAAGCTCATTCGATGTTCTGTTTCTGCCAGAGAGGTTTCGGGTGTCATCTGACTCGTAGGCAAAACCACATCTCCTGGCTTCTCCTCAGAGGAGGAGTGTGGGCTAGACAGAGTGCTGGGGGGTTGGTTGTGTCTGGGTTTTTAGAATCTCAATTTGACATCAACGTTTCAATCCAGTCTGGAGCGGGATCAATCTGGGGATGACTCGGGCCTCCTGGTGCCCAAGCCAGGTCAGTGGGTTTGTTACCTACCCCAAATGGGCGGGTGGCAAAAGGCCCATGATCGCTGGGCAAAAAACAAATCCAAAACTGTGATTTCTGTGAGGGTGAATCCTAAGGGTTGAGGGGACGGTGCCCACCAGCCTCGGCCTGCTGATAAAACTTGAGGTGGCACTGAGGGGTCTCTAGCTCGTCCATCCCAAGACAGTCGTGAGATCTGTCTGTCTCATCTTCCTCCACTTTGTCCCCGACTCCCGTCTCTCTGCGGATCAGCCCCCTCTGCATCCCCAACCAGGCCCTCCTCCTCTGAGCTCCTGGATCTTCTCATGGCTCCCAGCTTCCTGCTTTCCACTGCTGAGCTTCACGCTCTCAGGCTGGTCTTCTCGAGTTACCTTATTCCCTGTGCCCAGCATGACCTGAAGCCTGTCGGGGGGCATGGGAGGGGTGGATGTATGCCATTGTGTGTGGCCTATAAGCTTCATGAGGCTGCAGCACCCATCTGTTTGGGTCACCACTCCACACCCAATGCCTAGCTCTCTATTGGAAGCAGAGTGGGAAGTCAACAAGCAGTGGTTGAGAGAAAGAATTAGCAAATGCATTAGTCCCACCATTCTCCCAGCCGAAGCCATCATCCCCCCAGCCTCTAAAAGCCTGTGCAACCCAGCCAGAGCCCGGCCCCACACTCCTCCTCCTCCTCCTCTCTTCCTTTCTACCCCGTCCAAAACCAGTCAGCAGGCGCCTTGCTCCTGAACCTCTGGCCTCTCCGGCCTCTGTGTTCCTCTCTACCCTGCCCGCTGCTCCTGCTGGTGTTCAGGACCCTGTCCCCTCTTATTGCAGCGGGTGCAGTGGATGCAGAATGAACATAACACAATATTTGCCATTCACAAGGGTGGGATTCGAGGTTTTAAGTATACAGGTGTGTGTCTGCTTAAATGATGTCTATTTGAACCATTGTGCTTCCGTAGACTGTATTGTTGTTGCTGTCGTGAAAGGGAGAGCATCTTCTTTGACTTATGTTATCTTCCTGTGGTGGGTTTCACCAGGCCCAGACTCTTGTCGCTGGACCATGGGGGGTGGGGTGGGGGGGACACAAGCAGCAGAAGCAGAGGGCAGGCTCTGGGTGTGGACTCTTGGACTTGGTCCAGAGGGCTGCCAGAGACCATGTGGGCAGTGAGGCCAGGCTGCTTTTGCTGCTCAGGTGGATAGAGCAGTGGGGGGGGGACTCCCTGCTCCCCGCCACCACCAGCCCCCCCACCAACGGCAGCAGCAAAGATGGAGAGCAGAGTAGACTCCCCTAAGGGTTTAGTGTGGTGTCCACGCAACATCGAAATCACACCGCAACCTATCTCCCAGCCTGTAATGGGGGCATTCCCCGACACACTCCTGTCCTCACAAGGGTAGGTCATTATCACCAGCAATTATATCAGAGCATTCCCATCCCCCAAACCTTGTACCCAGTCACCTCCAAATCTCAACTCCCTTGTTCCCCAGGTGTCTCGCATCCTCAAGCTGATTCACCTCGTGGTGACGCCTGTGACAGAGCAGAGCTGCTCTGGGGGGTTGGCGTGGCTATCATGTTCCCAGGAGCACATGGCCAGTCTGTTCTTCTGGGCTGGGGGCTGGCTTCACACTGCCCACCTTGGGTTCTTATCACAAAACCTCCTCATCCCCTGACAATCACCAATCCGCCTCTGGTCTCCACCTATTTGCCAAGTCTGAACATGTCCTATAACGTGCAGCGTTTGTAGCTCAGAGCTGTTTCTCCAGTCACCTCTGTCCATTCTGCTCAGGGCCCTGCATCTGAAACTTGTGGAATGCAAGTCCCCTACAGTGACACCCGCTCCCACCTCCTGCCCAGCACAGTCCATAACTCCTAGCACCTTTAGTGAATGAAATGCCAACATTCAGGGACCCCATGATCCGGCCCCTGCCAGCTTCTCAGACCTCATCCCTCACTCACATTCTCCAGAACACCAGACTCGCTGCCACTGAGTCAATCCAACTTAGAGCAACTGTACAGGACAGGGTGGAACTGCCCCTGCGGGTTTCCCAGACCGTGAGTCTTCATGGGAGTAGCAAGCCTCCTCATTCTCCCACGGACCGGCTGGTGGTTTCAAACTCCTGACCTTGAAGTGAGCAACCTAATGTGTAACCACTATGCCACGAGGGTTCCTCCCATCCAGCACCAGAGGAATGTAAAGGGGCGTGTGCACACACACATAGGGCTCCATGGCTACAAGAGGCTATTTCTCTCCATGTCTTGGCTCTCGCCCGCCCCAGTGTCTGGCTGACATCTCAGCACCTCAGTCAGAGGTGAGATGATTCTCATATCATTCTGTTTGTTCGTTTCAAATTCGTTCCCAGTGGCTTGGAAACACGCTAAAAGCTTCCGTGTTGACAACAGAGCGTGTGGGCGGCATGCTCACCCTGCAGCCCCAGGTAGCAGTGGCATTACGCTGTCCTAGGTACAGTCACTAAGCAGCCTTGGTGCACAGTGAGTTCCATGCCGGGCTACTAACCAACTGCAAGGCAGTGTTTCAAGCCCACCAGCCACTCCACAGAAGAAGAAGGAGGCCATCTTCTAAACGTCTCAGAAACTTATAGTCTCAGAAACCCCAAGGATCGTGGGGCTCTTTTTTTTAATAAATCATTTTATTGGGAAGCTCTTCTAACCATCCGTACATCCACTGAACTCCATCATCAGTGGAGTCATGTGATTGTGTCGTGGGTCACTTTGACTGCAAACAGACTCAGTTGGCAAACTGCTGATGGGTCCCCAAAGACCAGAATTCCATTCCTGTTGCTTTGTTGACTGCACGGTTTCCATGTCCCCCTCTTGAGACTAATTCAGGATCGAGAGTGTCCTTTCAGTGACTGTGAGTGTCAGGAGACTATCCAAGGACTTGGGTCAGAATGCACCTTAGTCCCCAAAGTAACCTCCTTTCTTTTCAACATTTAAAAGAGGTTTTGTGCAACAGAGTTGCCCAATGCGATGCGTCATTTGATCTCTGGACTGCTACTTCCATGAGCATCGGTGGTGGATCCAAGCAAGACAAAACGCTAACATCAGCAATGTCGGGACTCTGAGCTTCCAGGGGCAAGTTTCCCAGAGGCACGGGCCATCAAGCAGAGAGTAGAAAAGAGGACACGGCCCCAAGTCTACTGGCACCTTGCTCCTATTCTTTCCGTTTCACCTTGGCTGGTTTTGTCAGCCATACAAGACTGCAAAGCATCACGTTTATTGAGGCCCTTCCCTTTGGTCCTCAGCAGAGGGTGGGTTTTAGAGACTCACAGACCTCTAGATTTGGGGTCCCAGCTCTGCATCTTCAGAGCTCTGAGGCGTCCCCCAAAGTGTTGCACCTCTTTGAACCTCTTTTATTCATCTGCAAAACAAGAGCAAGGCCGGCCTCCTGGGACAGGTGTGGGAGATGAATTAGGGAGAGTGCGGCCAAGGTGGGAAATTCACCCACTCCGAAATCAGAGCTGATAGTACACATTTCTTTCTTTATTTCTTTTTACTCTGCCATACCATTCTTGGTATCCTTGTAGAGCCGGTATGTGGTTCTTTCTAGAAGAAGCTCTATTCTGGTTCTCTGATGGAAGAGCCTTTGGTCTTTCACATCTGAACACACACATGGAGGGACGTCAGCGGAGCGAGGGCCTCCGGCTGGTTCCCTTCAAGTGTTGACACCAGCTCCCCACCAGAAACTCCAGATAAGACATTTCAGGGGGCTGTGGAGGGCAGGTCTCCAATGTGGAGTCGTCTCTCTCCTTCCCCCCTACCCCAAGCCAAACAACTAACTCCCTTTCTAGCACAGTGCAGTGGAGCCAGGGGACCAGACAGACAGATGTCCAAGAAGAAGGTCTGAACGAGCTTCAGCCGGTTTGTTGGTCCGGTTTCTTTGTACCCACATCCAGCAGAGAGCCTGGGAAGTAACTGTTGGCTGAAATATGGGCTGGATGGCTTCACACTTCAAGCCGCCGCCTCTGGTCAGAGCGGACGATGCCCTTGGCGGGAGGATTTGGAGCGAGGCCCGCCCGCCCTGTCTGATGGTTTCATGTGGACGCAGCTGCAGAGTCCCTGCATTTGTTTTGGATGGTTCTCTTTTTCGCTGTGGGATTGGTACGAAACCTGATGCCAGTGTGAAAATTCTGCAGTTTTAAGTTTTTCCAGAACTTTGGCAAGGGTTTCTTGAGCTTAGAACACATTTCAGGTACATCCTGTTTTTAAGTCAGATTCCATAAGATGGACGGCCATAAATGAAAACTCACTGCCATCGCGTCTGTTCCGACTCAGGGCGACCCTACAGGACAGTGCGGGACTGGCCCAGTGATAGGAGGAACCTGTCACTCTTGACGGGAAGCCAAGTCTTCCTCCCTTAGAGCGGCTGGTCAGTTCTAACTGCTGACCTTGGGGTGAGCAGCCCAACGAGTAGCCATTACGTCACTCTTCTCTTCTAAAGAGAAGCTCAGTGTCACTGAGTCCATTCTAACTCAGAGTGACCCCAGAGGACAGAGTGGAACAGCTCCTCTGGTTTTCCATGACATTTAGATCTTTACACGAGTGCGCATCTGTCTCCCAGGGAGCAGCTGGCGGGTTTGAGCCACTAGCTTGTGATCAGCCGCTAGATATGTAACCTGCCTCACCACCATCGAGTCACTTCCAACTCCTCGTGACCCTATAGGACAGGGCCAGGGGGCAGTGCCCCTGGCAGGTTCCAAGACTGTAACTCTTTATGGGAACAGAAAGCCTCGCCTTTCTCCTGTAGAGCAACTAGGGGTTTCAAACTGCTGACCTTGAGGTTAGCAACCTCACGCATCACCGGACGCCTTTATTTCCTAAACAGTACTGATCAGTGGGAGCACCTTATTCATGTCGATGGTTGTCAGTGTTGGTCTCGGCTGTCAGGTTCACTCTGACTCTTGGCGACGGATCAGAAACGCACCCCAGACTGCAATCTCTACGAGAGCTGGTTCCCCAGCTCTTTTCTCCCATGGGGCTCGGGGGTGGGGGGCTCCAAATGGCCAGCCTTTGGTTTAACAGCTACGTGTTTAGCTGCGTGTTGGCAGTCTGGGTCACACGTGATGGCAGTTTGAACCCCAGTCTACGGCAGCATTTCCCTCCCCTGCGTCATTCCTGGAAATGTCCATGATTTCTAAATGGCCTGGCCACAGATGAGTTCAGTCATGGGCTACCACAAGTGAGAAAAAAAAGTAGTGGGATAAATTGGATTATTTTGTTATTTCAGGCAGCTGGGAGATGTCTGGGAGGGACAGTGAGCAGGCTAGCCAGAAGACAAGCCAATCAGATTTCTCACCATTCCCCAGTGTCACAGAACAAGCCAGAGTGTATGGCGACGTAGTGGCAGCTCTCCCCATTTCTGCAAGCAGACAGTACAACAGACGTGGAACACTGGCGAAGGGAGCAGACAGGAGCACACGACTAACAACCGCCCACTGCCTGGGGAACCCCCGAGCTGGGAGACAAACAGTCCTAGCAAAGGGAGAATTTACACTTGAAGAAACTGGCTTCATACCGTACACCTACCAGAAGGTTAGACGTTGATAGTATTCAAATGCATCTTCCCTGATACTGTCCACACTTGCGTTCCTGAGGCTCTTTGCCTTCCCAGATACTGCCTTGGGCAGCCTTGTCAGCCTGCAAACAACTCTTCCCTGTCCTTGTCCACTGGAGAATGTGAGAGTCCGTGGAGGTGGGGAGAAGTTCCACGATCTTTTCGTTCCACTTGTCCATGAACCGCTTGAAGCCAGGTCGTCTGTCAGAATGAGAATGGAGGCATCGTTGACCCGAGCAGCGGCTCCATCAGGATGCTCAGGAGAGGTGAGCCTACCTTGACTGGTAATGCGGAAGGAAGGCCTCCGGGGAGGGAGAGGCGAACAAAGGATGTGCAAGTCCTTTCTCTTTCGGCATGAGAATCCGACCTTGAGTTATGGTTCCCCTGGAAACCCGATCCACATTGTCACGTCCACTGTGTTACTAAGCAACGTGCTTCCAGGATTGTCGATCTTTCTGGGAGCAAAAGACAGCCTCACCTCCTCATCATTCAAACCCAAGTAGATTTGAACCGCTGACCTTGTGGCTTCTCATCCAACCATGGTGCACCAGGGCTTCTTATTAGCTACACCTCTCACAGTTTCACTGGCTCACCCACACAGGTGAAAATCAAAATACTACTCCAGTGTAGGGACTCCTGGGCCAACACTTGAAACCTCAATGGGAAGGAGGAAGAGACGAGGAATTTTCTGGTTCCCTAAACAAGAGCCCAAAACACCTCTTCCCAGAGGAGGAGGCTCGCCATGGTCTCCACGAGGCAGCAGTCACATCTGATGCATCCTGCAGTCTCTTCGTCTGCCCAGCCTCAGAGGCCATGGGTGAGGGGCACATGGGATGGCCGAGGACCATAGATTACGCTTGTTCTCTTAAGGGACCATGTGCAGGCTTGTTGTGTGGCCTGGCCCGGAAGACTGACCACCGTAGAAATGGTTCTTGGGCAAAACTTCCTGTTGAGCTTTAAAGAGATGGCTTAGGTTGTCCAATACAAGCCGTCTTACTAGCCACCCTTAACGGGTAAGGGTGACGTCGTGAAGCACCTCTTGGCAGGGACGGACTGAAGGACACAATGATGCAAGGCGTAAGTCACATCACACAAGGACATTGTATGAGACCACTGCTGATAAAAAAATAAATAAACCAAGAATAAGGTTTTTGTACAAAAAAAACCCAACGAGCCACAATCCATTTGTAACTTGAGGGTTGTCTGTGAGTTATCACAGTGTTTCTGAACTACAGAGGGGAACTCATTTGTTGTTGTTGTTGTTGTTGTTGTTGTTGTTGTTGGCAGTGAGTGAGGAACCCTGTTGGCCCAGGGTCAAGGGCTAACCCAAAGGTGGGCGGTCGGACCCATCTGTGATAGCTCCTGTCGTCGGGGTAGGCTCCTTGAGCAAGCTGTGGAATTTCCAGCATCACACAGTGTAAGACAGGTTAGCGAGTGGCTCCATCTCCTTCATTTGTCCCATTGAGCATGTCCTGTCAGCAGGCGACTTGTCTGTCACTGTGCCATCCCATGGATTCCGCCTACAGGACAGAGCACAACGGCCCCCATTGGGCTCCCGGGACCGCAATCTTCATGGGTGCAGATCACCAGGCCTTTTCTCCCACAGAGGAATGGCTCAGACTGCCCGCCTTTCTTTTAGCAGCTTCGAGCTTAGCTGTGACACCACCAGGAGTCTGCAAGCAGAAGAATGGCGACAGTTCATTGAATTCTTATTTAAGTGCCAAGCACCTGCCTTTCTGTGCATTAACTCACTCAGGCAGCAGAATAACCCCACGGAGACAGATTATTGCCTTGTAGCCCCGTGGGGAAAGTGAGACATAGCAAGAGAAGGTCATTTGCCCAAGGTCACAGACTTAAAAGTGGCTGCCCAGGAAGCTGGCTCCAGGACTCCATCTCGTCCCTGACACCGAGCCACTGTGTCAGCCACAGAGGAGGAGCTGGGGGCCCTACACATTCCTGCCTTGCTCAGCTCATGAATCGTCAAAGGAAGACAGAAATGCAATGTGTCACAAGAAAGGTGCAGAGACTGCTTGGGAGCCAGGGCAGACAGCACTAGGGTCAGACTTTGAGAGATGGAATCATTGGAGGCTGGGAAGGCTCCCAGGTGAGACATCTCAAACAGGAGAAGAGCCCGGGGTAACCCGCAGCTGGTACACACAGGGTGTGGCTGTTTAACTTGCTGCTGAAGCGGTTGAATAAAGAATCAGAGAATCCGGTGATGTGGAGGGGAATGCAGTATGAGGACCAGAAGGCCGAATGCCTAAGAGATGCAGGTGACACATGCTTTGCTTCTGAACATGAGGAGGATGGGAAGCACTTGCTAATGATCACAGATTGCAGTCTGATTATAACTCAGTGAACAGAAGACTGAAATCCTTACAACTGGACCAATAGGTCTTAAAGGCTTGAAGGTGAACAAGCAGCCATCCAGTCCAGAAGCAATACAGCCCACATGGAAGAAGCACACCAGCCTGTGTGATCACGGCGTGTCGAAGGGATCAGGTATCAGGCGTCAAAGAACAAAAAAAAATTATATCATTGTGAATGAGGGGGGAGTGCAGATTGGGGACTCAAGCTCATCTGTAGACAACTGGACATCCCTTTGCAGTGGGGTAGCAGGGAGGAGATGAGCCAGTCATGGTGCAGTGTAGCAACGATGAAACATGCAACTTTCCTCTAGTTCCTAAATGCTTCTAACCCCCACCCCACACCCCCACTATCATCATCCCAATTCTACCTTACAAATCCGCTAGACCAGAGGATGTACACTGGTACAGATAGGAACTGGAAACACAGGGTATCTAGGACAGATGATCCCTTCAGGACCAGTGATGCGAGTGGCATTACTGGGAAGGTTGAAGGAAGGTGGGGTAGAAAGGGGAAACCGATTACAAGGATCTACATATAACCTCCTCCCTGGGGGATGGACAACAGAAAAGTGGGTGAAGGGAGTTGTCAGGAAGTGTAAGATATGATAAAATATAACAATTTATAAATTATCAAGGATTCATGAGGTAGGGGGAACAGGAAGGGAGAGAAAAAAAATGAGCTGATACCATGGACTCAAGTAGAAAGCAAATGTTTTGAGAATGATGATGGCAACAAATGTACAAATATGCTTGACACGATGGATGGATGTATGGATTGTGATAAGAGTTGTACAAGCCCCTAATAAAATGATTTTTTTTAAATTTTAAATCTGGACCAATAGGTAAACATCACAATAAATGGAGAAAAAGTTAATGTTATCAAGGATTGTGTCTTGCTTGGATCCAGGACCAATGGAAGCCTCAGTCAAGAGATCAAAGGATGCGCTGCATTGGGTCCATCTGCTGCCCAAGACCTCTTTAGAAAGTTGGGAGGGAAAGATGCTTCTGTGAGGACTAAAGTGGGCCTGACCCAAGCCATGGTATTTTTCCATGGCCTCGGCCGCATGTGAAAGTTGGGCATTGCATCAGGAAGACTGAAGGGAGTTGATGCATTTGAATCGTGGTGCTGGCACAGAATATTGGGAGTGCCGTGGTCTGCCAAAAGGACAAACCACTCTGTCTTGGAAGAAATCCGGCCGGAGTGCTGCTTGGAGGGGAGGAGGATGAGACTCCAGAGCGGCCCCTGGACAAGGACATCATGGCCAGTCAAGCAGGGGGGCAGCGAAAGAGAGGAAGGCCCTCCGCTGGCAGCGGAGGGACGGGCAGCCACGTGCTCAAACATAGGAACGTGCTGAAGCTGGTGCAGGACCAGGCAGGGCTTCATTCATTGTGCACAGGTCGCCATTGTGCACAGGACGGACTTGGTGGCACCTAACAACAGCGACAAAGAGTCGAATGCCTAGGTGCTAACATCAGGCTTGGCTCATCAAAGCCACCCCTGGGTCTACAGAAGCAAAGCCTGGCAGTTCACTCTCGTGGAGACCACAGCCTAGAACACTCTCACGGGACAGCTCTACAGTGTCACACGGGCGCTAGCTGTACCTCCACTCAGTGCACCGAGCAACAACAAATGTGAAATGTTTCTCTAGGGTCGGAGCCCTGGTGGCAGAGTGCGACATGCATTGGTTTGCGAACCTAAAGGTCAGCAGTTCAAAACCTCCAGCCTCTCCTCGAGAGAAAGATGAGGCATTCTGCTCTTATGAAGCATGACAGTCTCAGAAATCCTCAGGAGCAGTTCTGTTTTGTCCTGCAGGGTCTTTAAGAGTCAGCATTGACTCGGTAACAGTGAGTTTATTATGGGTAAAGTCGATGCCCCGAGTGGATCTGCCACCTCAAGTCCCCGGCTGCAATCTTTCCCCAATATCCTTGCCTCCCAAAGTCCTGCCCCTAGTGTGCCCCCTTTAGTGTTCAATATTCCTGCCTCCAATATCCCTGCCACCAATATCCTTCTAATGTTCCTGTCCCCCAAAACCGCCACCACCCAGCAACCACAGTTTCACATCTGGTCCTACAGGGACTTCAAGGGTTGGGTATTGACTGGTAGGTAAATGAATCTTTAGACTCTCATCCCTGAGTGGAAGGTGTGTGGGGGACAAATGATGTCCTGCAGGTGTGGCTGGGACCTTTGTCCTTCAACAGCAGGGGTAAAGCAGGAAATCTGGGAAGGGAAGAAGCATACGCAACAGGCAGGAGTTAAGCATCCTCTAAGCCTGCGGCAGCGCCTCACCTCTGCAGTGAGCCCTGGCAAGACCCTCCAACCACACCCCTACCTGGAGTGGGAGATGTCTCTGCCCTCCATGAAGCCCTCTCCTGAGCACCAGCTAGTGCCAGGTCTGACAGGTGCCTTACCCAGATCACCCCACCAGTACCTCACTACCACCATCTTCCAGACGAGAAGAGCCAGCCTTCAAGAAGTTCAAGGATTTGCCCAAAGACACGGAGCCAAGCCAGGAAGTGGCTGAGCTGGAGGCTGAGCCCAAGCCCTGTGGTGCCTGAGCCTATGTGCTTTTGACCCGCCACCCCACTCCCCGGGTGACCCCAGTTCCTGCTCTGCCAGTACTGGCTCCCATGTCTGTCTCCAAGGGGCGGCTTGGGAGCTGCTTACAGGCAAAGGCTGGGCTGGGGTCACCTCTACCCCCCGGGCTCCCAGCCAGGGCCTGGCAATGAGTGCCTGGAGGAGATTGCACCTAGGCGACTGAGCAGCAGCACAAGGATGGGTGGAAGAGAGCCGGGGGCTGTGAGTGGGTGTTAAAGGTCCCAGAGAGAGATGATGAGCACATGGCTTGAGTGGGCAACAGGGGCCAGCGGTCTCCTTCCCTTGATGGAATTGTCCCCAGTGCAGCCACATGGGTCTCCCCGGGTTCCCCGCTCTTCCCCGTCCGCACGTCTTGTGTCTGTGCATGAACACTCTGAGCAGGAGAAACCCACAAGAGAACAGGACCTGCTTGACTCGGTGGTGGAGGGTTTGGTTGTTTGTGTAGCGGGTTTGGTGGTGTTTCAAGAGAACAGGAGTGAGAAGCAGATCAGGAAGCCCACCGGGCACACTGAAGGCTGGCCCAGAATGGCAAGGGGGGCACCATGAACCAGAGACAGAGTCAGCCCTGGAGCTCAGCTGCCCTCTAACCACCCACCCCTGTGCCAAGTTTCCACTCCCTTGTACCCTTCAGAAGCAGTGATGCTGGCTGGCAGCGGGCCCGCTTGCATTGTGGGGAAGCCGGGGCGGGCACCCTGCTCACCTGCCCAGTACACACAGCAGCAACAGCTGAATTTGCCTGCCTCCAGGTCTGACTTACGCCGCGACAGCTACAGTTCCCAGCTCTTACTGCTTTTGTCACCGCTCCCATTTAGTTCTCCATGCACTGCCTCATTTTAGAACCCCAAGATGTTGTGAATTTGAAAATGGTTTGATACTGTCATATTTTAACCGTAAAAGCAGGACATGCCGGTTTAGAAAACATATATGTATTTTACACAAACAACCAAACCCACTCCCACCGAGTCGATTCTGACTCACAGCCACCCTGTCTCGGGTTCTGTGCATCTCAATGGGCACAGACAGCCTCAAGATTCTCCCTTGGAGCAACTGGTGGGCTTGAACCGCCAACCTGGGCGGTTAGCAGTCCAACGCTTACCTGATAACTCCACGAAGGCTCCCTATAGGAAGGAAAATTAAAATGGTCTACCATTCTACTACCCAAAGATAGCCAGAATATTTAGGGGGGAGCATACTTTCATGTCTTTTTAAATATACAAACCTGGCTCACTGCAATCAAGTCAACCCCGACTCATAGAGACCCCATAGAACAGAGTTGAACTGCCCCTGTGAGTTTCCGAGACTGTGTGACTCTTAGTGGGAGTAGAAAGTAATGCACACATGCTAAGATGGACTGGGGATATGTAACTGTACATCTTTCTAGCATTTCACTGCGTAGTCTGCCATCGTGACTTTCCTGGTACTGCCGTAGAACACGCATAAACATCATTGTGAATGGCTGCAGAAGACTCAGTCTTGTGAAGGCAAAATAATTTGTGAAACAGTTCCCAAATCGCGGGTCATTCGGATCCTTTCCAATTCGTGAATGGCTTTTCTGTGAAACCTATGCACAGCAGCGGGAGAGCAACATCGGGGCAGGGAGAGGGGGCCTGAGAAGAGCCGTCTATTAAGGATACAGCAACGGAGAGGTTAATTGTGGGGCCGTGGATAGGTGGTGGCCGTGCCAGCCCATCCCCAGACTGTTGCTTTTTCCCAGGAAGCAAGGCCTTGTGGGAAACATAAGGAGGGGTAGTCATGCCTGTGTGGCCTACGAGGACCTGAGGGCCACAGTAATCATCCAGCCCTGTACACACACGCACACGCACACACACACACAACTGGAACGCTCCAGCCAGGCTGGGAGACAGACAGGAAGAGCAGCCCAGCCTGCATTGCACAGCTCCAGCAACCAAACCTAGAAAAGGCACACGAGTTGCCCCAAAGCCATGCAGCAGAGCGGCCTAACTGCGCCCAGAAGGCTGCTCTGCGGCACTCTGCTAAAGGCCTCTGGCTTCCCGCCTCCTTCAGGAATGGAAGCACCCAGGGCAGTGTCCTTGGTGGGCACACACGTTTGAAGCTTGAAACCGGGTACACGGTTCACTGCATCTCCCCTTAGCCAAGTCCGGGACTAGGAAGATGCCACAATGTCAGGACGGTTTTTGGCTTTGGGTGGGTTGGTTGAGTTTGGCCGGTGTGCGATTCTGGGTTGAGATTTGGGCTCTGTGCGTACGCGTCCTTCCCCACACGCCAGGACCTCCTGTGTTCGATTCTTTTGAGTTGCTACGAGGAATTCAGCCAAGCCTCAGCCAGTCAGGTGCAGACCTGTTCAGGAATGTAGGCTGAGCTCACTGGCAAAAGAAGGTGGAATTTTCCCAGACCTCCCTTTGCCCTGAGAGGTTCAAGCTCAGGACCTACCTCTGGAATGAACTCTTTGCATATAGGAGATAGTATCTATCCAGTTGAGTCCTGCTGAGAGCCTCCTGTGTAACAGAATAGCACAGCTCCCATAGCGTTCTAGCACCCCTGGTGGCGGAGTGGGTGATGCATCAGGCTGCTACCGGCAATGTCAGTAGTTCGAAACCACCAGGGAGAAAGATGAGGCCTTTTATTCCTGGAAAGATGATAGTCTCAGAAACCAGTTCATCTCTGACCGCCAGACCTTTCTTCTGTGGCTCCGCTGAGTGGGTTTGCACCGCTAACGTGTAGGTTAGCAGACAAATGAAAACCACCTTACAACCTAGGGGCCCCTTCAGGGCAGGAGCTGAGCAGTTGCTGACTACACCACCCAGCAGCCAAAGGACCTCTTGTTGGGAATCCTAGAGCCCACCTCAGCAGGCCCATTCCCTCCAAATGTCTTCCCGCAGAACTGCCTCTTCAAGACCCCCGCACGCTATGCCAGCACATGACGCAAAGCAGGCCACGCGGTCTGCCTGGCATTACAACCACCCACCCTTCTCCTTCGATCACCTCGTGCTCCCGTCCACCCATGGAGACGCATGATCTACCAAGTCATGGTCAGGTGCTCACAGGTCCCGACTCCTAGCAACCTTTGGACAACAGAATGGCCCTACGGCATCCTCACTGTCGCTCCTGCGTCTGGGCCCACGGTTGCGGCCACTGCAGTCCATCTCTTGGGGGGTCTTCCTCCTTTCTGCTGCCCCTTTGCGCTTCACCAAGTCAGATGTCCTTCTCCAGGGTCTGGTCTCTCCTGATAAGGTGTCCAAAACACATGATCTAAAAACGTACAAGTATAATTAAAGATGGATGTGTGTGTGTGTGTGTGTGTGTGTGTGTGTGTGTGTTGCAATTGGGTCTGCCTTGGAAAACCAAGGCAGTGTGACCACATTAAAAAGTCCCTTGCGAGATTGGATTCCAGGTCTTAACCAATCTCAGCCCATGACCTTGCTCCAAGGACATAGTTGCTAAGTCGGGGCTGAAGTGAAGTGAGCAGCTGGCCTCCTCTGGAAATGCTCTGCCTCGATGTGTTCATTAGCCCTCAGGCTTATCTCCACCGTGTCCCCTTTCCATGTGGTGTCCTTGTGGTTAGCTCTGGCTCCTAGCAACCCCACGTACCACAGAACAAAACGCTGCCCACGCCTGCGTTTGTCTCTCTGCCACCGAGGGTGGCTGGTTGGGGCTCTCCGCCAGGAAGCATGGTGTCCTCTGCTCGGGCCTCCTTGCCCTTCTAGGCCCATGCCAAGGATGCACCTGCCCCAGGGCCTTTGTACCTACTATATTCTCTGCCCGATGTGGTCTTCCCCCAGATGGCCACATGCCTTGCTGTCTAGCCTCCTTTAGGTCTCTGATCAAACATGACCCGCTCAGAGGAACCGTCTCTGACCACATAAAATAGGACCTTCCCTCACTGTACCCAGTTCAGGCTCCTGAGGGATGAACCTGGAGGACATGTTCAAAGCAGGCATGTCAGGCAGTGTTCTGTGGCATTCCATAAAGTTCCCTGTTGGATAATTTTCCGGGACAGATCCCTAGACTTTTCTTCTGAGTCTGTCTGCATCTGGAGACTCTACTGAAACCTGCCTGCCCAGGGTGACCCCTCTGGGATTTCCATGCTGTGGTTTCGATTCCAGCGTCACGGCAACACAAAGGCCACCACAGCAAGACACACTGATAGATGCCACGTCCCTCAAGCTGGTCCTCCACTTCCTCCCAGTTTCCTCCACCCTGACTCTACTTCCAAGCCCTTCAGCCTTCCCTCCGCAGGCTCGGGACAGTGCTGCCAAACATGGCCCTCTCCTCTTGGCCCTGGCTGGATTGGGTGTTCCTTCCCTGCCCTCCCATAAGGTGCGGGGCATTCCTGGATCGGGACACTTCTCAGAGAGTGCCATAGTGGCCAATTCATGCTTTCTTGTGTGTTTTTTTATTTGTTTGTTTTTACATTCAACTGTGTGTTCTTTGAAGGCTGGGATTTTAACAACATCACAAAATGTCGACACTGATACACAAAGACACCACAAGCAAAAATTTAAAGACCCAATCCATTGCCATCAAGTGGATTCTGACTCAGCTACCCTGTTGGACAGAGTAGAATTATTCCATAGGTTTTGAACAAAAAACAATAAAAATCTTACTGTCATTGAGCCCATGCCGACTCACCACACCCTCATAGGACAGGATGGAACTGCCCCCGGGGGCTCCCCGGACGGCCATGCCAAGGCTATAAATCTAGGGGACCAGAAAGCTTCCTATGTCTCCTTCGGAGCACATGGTGGTTTGAACTGCTAACCGTGCAGTAAGCAACTGAACGCTCAACCCACCTAGTACCGCCACTCCGTAAGAGAATCACTCATCCTTCAACCAACAGTCCTGGAGTAACTTTCCTGTAAAATACCTGCCTCGTGAGGCTCGCGTGCTCCTGGGGACCATGCACCAGAAAGAACTGCGTAAGCAAGCGCAGGTCGGCACTCCGACGGGACCTACCGAGAATAGTCTGGGTGCCAGAACCGGTGCAAGTCAAGGAAGGGGCTGCCTGAGAAGGCTCTCTTGGTGTGGGTGAGCATTCAGGCAGAGACCTAGAGGAAGTGAGGGAGCAGGCTGTGTGCATGCCTGGGGAGACAGTCACATGGACAGGTAGAAAGGTCCTGGAGCAGGCACCCCTTGTGTCTGAAAGAGTTGGACTGTGGGGGAGGTGGGGGAGGGGTGGAGAGGGAAGGAACAGGGAGTGCCACGGAGCCAGGCTCCTCCATCAACGGGCAGGGCCAACAGAGCTGATAAGAAGTTTAGTTTCTACTCTGTGTCTGATGAGAGACGCCGTAAATGTTTGCTAGTCTTCAGGTTGAGTGGAAACAAGCGGACGGAGTTGGGTCTCGTCTTAGTATAGACACTGCAGACCCTCCTCACACCAGCCACTCCCCCCAGGCTGCCCTTTGCCTCCAAACAAAAACACACGGTGGCCAGACTGGCTAGCTGTTTCAAACCCTGCTGGGGTGAGGAGGGCCTGTTCCGGAGCTAGCGTGGAGGTGGCACCCAAAGCTTTGGAGTCATGGGCACTTCTGCCAGCCTCTCCCCTGGACACCAGTGTGGTGGTAGATCTGGTACAAGGGATGTCTGGATCCAGGAGGAGCGTGCTCCTAGCTGGCCCTTCGCCTCTTTCTTCCCGACCTTCCAGAGTCTGGGCCCGTGGAAGGTCCTGGAACATGTACTCTGAGCCCTTGGAGGGCCCCCTGGGCCTGCCTCTAAACATCATGGTAGCCCCAGTCTGGTTCTCATGAAATCTTCCTTCTGTGGCATCCCTGACCTTCATGCAACTGAACATTAGCCGCATCTGGCTCCTTTTACTGGATTGCTTCGTTTTTATGAACCTCTCCAGGGAACTGTCCCCAGAGTAAATGGGAAGCCCCCTGAGAACTAAAGGTGGGCAGGTTCACACGCTCAGTTATAGTCAGGGATGCTTTACCTGTCCATCACCCATTCACCTGACAGGTGTCATTGGGCGGGGGTGAGGTGGGGGTGGTGACTGTGAAGCACCAGGAACTGTGCTCCGCACTGGAGGGACCTCAAGTCCCTGACCTCATGAAGCTTACAGCGTGCTGGAGGAGGTGGGGCACAGCAGGTGGTCATGTGTTGGGCTGCTAAACCACAAGGCCAGCAGTTCGAAACCCACCAGCTGCTCCACAGGAGAAAACTGAGGTCTTTCAGAACCGTTTTCTGCACCCCGCCAGAGCAGGCCTACTCTGTCCTGTCGGGTCGCTCTGAGTTGGCATGGACCCAGTGGCAGTGAGTGGGTGGCCAGTGCTACTCTGTGTAGATGTGGGGAGAATGGAGATAAATCACCCAGGCCCCCCACAGAGCGGTGGAGCAGACCAACATGGTGACAAGCTTGGGCTAGAAATGACCATGACCCAACAGGGTGATGGGCAAAATGCTATAGAAAAAAGTAGGCTGCCTGGAATGCGGGTTGGGGGCCTGCTGGCGAGGGGAATGCTTCCCAGGGGGTGATGCTTGTTCCGTGTCTTACCAGGTGAGTAGGGCCCTCCAGGAGGGAGGAGTTGCAAAGAGAAAGGAAACCAGCAGGAGAAGCAACGGCAGGAAGACGGGAGCATGTGTGCTGGGGCGGGTGGGGGGGGGGCTGGTCGGGACAGGCGAAAAGTGGGGCCCTGAGAGAAGGGAGCCCCCAACTGAGGCCAGCTGATACGTGGCCAGGCGGAAGGGATCATACACTCAGCACAGGCATCCAGGCAACAATGGGGTAGGGTTGGGAAATGAAACCAGAATCACAGAATCGGGACAAAAGTCATCCAATGGTCCAGTTTTTAAAAAGGCTAGAGGAGACGCTAAAAGTCATCTGCTCCAACCACCCATCCAACATTGAATCTCCTTCCCACGGGGCTCACCGAGCTAAGCGCCAGCTTCAAAGAGCCAAGGAGTCTCACCCGGGAAGTCTGAACTCAAATGGAGCTGCGATCTGGTGCCTGGAGCGACCACGATGCCTCCCACTTTTGCTCCTTGGGGGTTGGGTGTCCAGCCTAATTCTTCACATAAATGTAGCCTTTACCTGCTTACAAATAACTGGAAAGCCCGCAACAAGATGCTAGTTCGCATCCTGGTGACTGTCAGAAAGACACACACTAATAAGTGCTGGTGATGAAGGCAAGAAACTGGAACCTCCGAACATTGCTGCTGGGGTGATGAAATGGTGCGCCACTTTGGAAAGGTTTGGCACCTCCTCAGAAAGTTACACATACAGTTATCATACGGCCCCCAGCAATGACACTTCTGGGTGTGTGCTCAGGAGCACTGAAAACGTATGTTCTCCCCAAACCGTGTGCACACAGGCTGATGGCATCGTTCCAGGTTCATGGCACATAAGAACAATGGTGAGCATGGTGCAGGACCAGGCAGTGTCTCATTCTGCTGTGCACAGCGTTGCTATGCGACGGAACCCACTCGACGGCGCCTGCCAACAACAGTATCGTTAGTCATCACAGCCCCAAAGTTGAAACAGTCCAATGTCTGTCAGCTGAAAGAGCAAAATGTGGTATGGTCATTCAATAGAATATCATTTGGCCCTAAAAAAAAGGAATGAAATGCTGATACATGCTATGTGTCATGTGACGCATCTGGAGAATACTATACCAAGGGACAGCAGCTGGACACAAAAGGCTACATATTGTATGATTCCTTTTTAATAGCATGTGCAGAATAAGCGAATATAGCCAGTGAATTCGTGGTTACGAGGTTAATACATGGTTACTAGGGATTCCAGAGGCGCTTCTCCTGACTTGTGGAAGCTGATGAACAGGAAGCAGGATGATGAGGCAGAGGCACCAGGGGGCAGCGACTGGTGTATGCAGATGTTCATAGTCGGCCAAATGAATCCACCCTCGGCAGCGCACTGAGAGCTCCTGGGATCAGAGGGCCATACAACAGGAGATTGAGGACCCAGACCAGGTTGGCAAAGCAGAGACAGCAGGGGCCGTGATGGATGCAGAACTCTTTGAACATATTGAAAACCGGCCACCTGTATGTAGACACTTTAAAGGGACACATTTTCTGGCAGGTGAATGCTCAGGGTTTTTAAAAGCAGCTGTAATTGACTGAGCAATTTCTATGTGCCAAGTAAGCCTGCAGGGAATCTGTGAGCCCTGTTCCCAGATTGGAACCAGGGGCTCGCTGGCCATGTGACTCACAGCGATTTGTTCCCCAGCCGGTTAACTGGCAGCGCCAGGATTAAAGCCCAAAGTCTCCTGGCTCTGGGGCCTGCGCTCTCAGCAGAGCCGTGCATTGCACCTGGCAAACATTTCCCTGTTTCTCCTCTGGCAACTCCTGTCCTGCCTAGGAAGAACAAAGGTAAATACGTACCACTCGGTGCATCCTGAGGATGGCCCGTTGTTCTGGTTTGGATGAGGGACGCAATTCCCAAGCCTGGTAATCGTGTGCCCTTGGCTTTGGCTTGGAGCCTGGCGGTTCCAGAAGAGGCAAGTGGTTTGTGTTAGGCCCAGGCGTGCCTGGCTCCTGCTTTTAAAGCCGGGAAAGCACAGTGCTGGAGCCACCTCGCTGAGTCGGTGCCTATTGGTGTTCCAGAAATGCACCTAGAAAGATGGAGGGCCGTGCAGCCGATCCGCACAATCAGATGTGAGTGGAGTGAAACAGGGAGGAAAACTGGAGCAGCTGGAGGTCAGGAGTGTGAAAGCAGAATGCTAGCTAACCCCAACCAAACGACCTCAACCAAACCGGAGCCCATGCTGCAGTGGTGGCTGGAGTCGGTTATGACTGACTCATAGTGACCATGGCACCGGAGGCTGTCAATCTTGATGGCAGCAAAAAGCCTCATCTTTCTCCAGCGGAACAGCTGGTGGGTTCAAACCACCGACCTTTGGTTAACTTCCCAGCGTCTAATCCGCAGCCCACTGCGCTCCTTGAGTGGACCTGACAAGGGTAATAACCTTTTTGTTTGCCATTTTACCTTCCGACTGTGTCTTAGGTGAAGGAGCCCTGAGGGGTAGTGGGTATGTGTTAAGCCATGGTCAAGAAGATCAGCAGTTCAAAACCACCAGCTGCTCCTCAGAGAAAGATGGGGCTTTCTACTCACATAAATGGGTAGATACACCCCAATCCCCCCTCCTCTTTTTTTAATCATTTTATCGGGGACTCGTACAACATAATCCATAACCATTCCCCTTTCTGTCTCCTGAGATGATCGGCCCTGACATGTCTCACGCGTGTATGCAGAGGGGGCTGCTCCAGGGGCTTGACCTGTACCAGGAGCCTTTGCCCACCACCCAAGCCCACCGTACTGTGTCGATTCTGTCCCAAAGACACCCTAGAGCAACGGTTCTCAACCTTCCTCCTGCCTCAACCCTTTCATACAGTTCCTCGTGTGGTGGTGACCCCCCAACCACATTATCTCTGTTGCTGCTTCATCACTGTCATTTTGCTACTGTGATGCATCAGGTGTCCCCTGTGAAAGGGTCATTCGACAACAAAGGGGTCGTGACCCACAGTTTGAGAACTGCTACCCTAGAGGACTGGGTAAAGTGTCTCGAGAGCTTCTAAGACTGTAAGTCTTTACAGATGCAGAAAGACTCATCAATCTCCGAAAAGGACAGGGTCCAGCCATCTTTTTCCTGCGAGCAGCTGGTGGGTGGGAACCACCTGGCACTTAACCCGCAGCTCCACCAGGGCCCGCTCGTCTGTGGCCACAGCCGCACCAAAGCCAGGCTTAGTAAACAGTCGGGGTTGGTTAAGGGGTGGTCGTGGTATTTTCTTTTATCCAGATAGCAAGCTCGCTTTCCGGTTCCTGCCATCCGTCACTTCCAGATGTAGCCGAATGTGAAATTGGCGGCGTTTAGCGCAAGAAGTAAATTGCATGTGTGTTCCCCTCATGCACGGGGAGACCCCATATATCTGCCGCATGACCCGTCTTTGCCGGCACCGAAGATGCCTCTCCTCCTCCCCTCTGCTCTGCCTTGATCCTGAAGGCGCCTGGAGGATTTCCTATTCTCCCCGCCTTCCTTTCCCTGTGCCCCGACCTTTCCCAAGGAGCCTCCTCATTCCCCGGTAAACCTTCTCTTCCTGGTTCTGCTGATCCCAATGGGCCTCTGGGTCAGATTCTGGTCTGCGTCTCTGCGTCATCAATAACCAATGTCATGCTGAAGGCGCTCGGGCTAGACTTACAGGGTGACTTCGAGGTAACAACCAAGGCGGTGATGTACACGAACAATGTGTGCGTAAGGCCAGGGGAGAACGAGGTCCCAGAAGCTCTCGCTTCGGTGGCTTCTTATTGCCACTGAAGCATCTACCACAGCACCTAGCACTTGAGGTTTCTGGCCAACAAAGCCAAAAAGGGAAGCGGGCATTATGTAGCCAATCATCTCACATGAGCCCATCCGCCGCAGCACCTTCACAAAACGCTGCTTCACCTGAAGGAGTCTTGGCTGTCTGTAGCAAGTGCAGATCAGGGCGGAAAGTCTCAGACCTTTCTGGTCACCAGAATCCCCTAAGGAGTTTGCAAAACCCGTCTATAACCAGGCTGAAGAAAACATCTATGGGTGCCCGGAGCAGTCAGGACCTTTCGGCGCCACAGGTCCCGTTGCTAAAAGAGCGCCCATTAGATCAAAGTGTCCGGGAGCAGGGGGTGAAGCTAGAAAAATATAGACATCATAGCCCCTTTCCGACTCAAGAGGAACTGAGGATCCATCAGGTTACAGAGGAGGGATGCTTTCACATCCCACCGTTCAGTGGCTTCCCTCATCAGTGCCACCGTGGTCTTTGGAGAAGCGACATTCTAATGGAGGAGCCCTTGGGCTCTGGGCATTTTAGGGACTCGGGAAGTAGTCGACACTACAATGTTATGATGATGGTGGTGGTGGTGCTGGTGGTGGCGGTGGCGGCAGCGATTAAGGACATGAGAACGAAGACAGCCAGGGCAAATTTTCAGGTTCTCTCTTGTCTCCAGTAAGGTGTCACAAGGGTAACTAAAGCTCAGAAGGCCAGCAGTTCAAACCCACCAACAGCTCTGTGGGAGAAGAGACCTGGTGATCTGATCTTGTAGAAACTGTGAGTGGTGGGTGCCCTTGAGTGAGGGACTCATGGTAACCACAGGACAGCACGCAGCTGCCCCACAGCATCTCCATGATATAATCTCTTCAGCCTCGGCCCCCCCCACACACACACCCCTGGAACCTCTGGGTGGGATCAAACCCGTGAAGCCTTTTGCTCCCTCACATGGAACCCACGCTGAGTCGAAACAGACTCAACAATCCCCAACAACAAAATACACCGTAGCTCCCTTCCCACCACCCCATTCTACCAGGACCCTGAGCTAAAACTGCGCTGACTCAAAAAGACACCCCTGGGAACTGTGCTCCCTAGCCGGGTTACCCCCATGGAGCAACGACATTGAAATGGAATGGACGTCAACATCTTTGACCCTTGGTCTCGCTAGCCATGGTTCAGAGGTCCCGTCGCCAGGGGCGGCCTGGTGGCTACCAAATCAGAAGGCACCGAGGGCGACCCCTTCATCGGAACAGAATACTCTAACAGTGATGCTGCCTCCTCCTAACTTCCGGTGCCACCGCAGTTTGTCACGTACTTCTTTATGAAAGGAGGGTGCCATTCTTCTCAGAGAAAGTTCCCTGATCTCTCCGCTTAGCCAGTGGGGTATTGAGGCCCAGAGGACAGGTCAGGAGACCATCCAGCTAGTGGGTAGGAGAAGCTGGCCCAGAGCTACCCCCTTCAGACTCAGTGCCTGGATCTTTCTCGTGTGTGTGTGCGTGTATGTGTGTGTCAGTAGGGTTCAGATTGATCAGGGCAGGAGAGTGGGTGGCTTTCACCCATCGTGTCCGGCTGTCAAAGGCACGGTAAAGGGAGCTCAATGGGCTTATTATGACTATCATTCTCTCAAAGCCACAGCCTGTGGGCGAGGACACCGGGGGCAGCAGGAGGGAGCGCTGGAATGCACTCTGGGGCCTCCTGTTCCCTCCAGGCTGGGGTTTGTGGAAGACAGAGATCCCGGGTGCTGTTTCCAGAGGTATCTGTTCACATCCAGTGTCACATTTCTGCTTGCTAAATGTGGTGTCCGCAAGGGTGAAGACAGCCAGGTGCACTTCTTTGTCCAAGACCCTGCCCGTCATTACTTTTTGTTGGTGGGGTTCATTAGGAAAGGCTCAAAGTCATCGCCAAGAAATTGTCACTAGATGGGTGAACAAAATTCCCTCCCCAGACTGTGATTTGGCCTTTCCGCGCACCAACGCTACGTCTTTTAACAAGAAGTTGAGTGAGTGTAGTTGTTGAGGACCGATACATGGAAATATTGTCTCAAGGTTACAAGCTGACAGCCCTTCAGAGAGAACTATGAAAGCCAGACACACGCCTCAAAGTTACAAGAAATATTTACCTCCCCCTTTCTTTGTTTGGTAAACGCACTTAGAAACTCGATTCCATGGTGACAGGTTAAAGGATAAATAGAGATTTAACTTTAATTGTATGGGAAGGCTTATCACTGTCAGGTAGAATTAGATTCCACAATGAGTGACAGATAATCCAAATAGCAGGTGTTTAAACAAGAGAGTCATTTATTTCTGGGATAAACAAAATCTGCAGGTTAAGGATCCCAGGCAGATCTAGCTGCTGTGAAATCGCCAGAGATTTCGGTCCTTCTACCATTGTTGTTCTACCATCATCAATTTGTGACTTCCACCTCATGGACCAGTTTGACTACTTGAGCACCAACCATCTGCCCACGTTCTTGCTGGGAAAGTGAAGGCAGGCCAGGAAAGGTTGGACCTCCTCTCTTTATGGGGCCTTCCTGGAAGATCCACGTGACTCTCTGTATCTGTTTGTAAGAACCAGTGGCCCAGCTGCAAGAGACATGGGAAATAAAGTGTCTCTCAGGCCTGGGTTCTCTAGAGAAGAAAAGGCAGTGAAGCTTACAGGGGTGTTTGTAGAAAAATGTATCTCAACAAAATGTCTCACACGGTTCTAGAGCAGTGGTTCTCAACCTTCCTCATGTAGCAACCCTTTCATACAGTTCCTCATGTGGTGGGGACCCCCAACCATAACATTATTTTCATTGCTACTTCATCACTGTCATTTTGCCACTGTTATGAATTGGCCGGCCCCTGTAAAAGGGTAGTTCAACCCCCAAAGGGGTCACGACCCACAGGTCGAGAACCGCTGCTATAAGAGCTCACACGTGTTCCTTATTAGTGACACATGAGAAGACAGAGAGATGAGAAGACAGTGTGCGGATGGAGGCAGAGAGCAGGGTGAAGCAGCCACAAGCAAAGGGATGCTGGCAGCCTCCAGGCACTTAGAGAGGCGAGGAGCAGACTCTTGCCTGGAGCCACAAGTGGGAACGCAGCCAGGCCTGAGCCTTGATTTTGTACTTCAAGCCTCCAGCACAGTGAGAGAGCAGAGTTCAGTTGTTTGCAGCTGCCAGCTGTGTGAGAACTTGTTATAACAGCCCCAGGAAGCTGATAACCAAGCAGCTGGACCAGGACCCAGGAAGATGCATCGTAACCAGCTCCCTCCATGCTTCAGAGGGCCCTCAAAGATGTAGAGCTGGATGGAGCATCTCGACTGGCATGCCTCAACTGGGGAGCTGTTCTCCTTCACCTTGGACCCCCAGCGCCAGCACGTGGCTGGCATGTAGTCGGCGCTCCAGGGATGGCAATGCCGCGGGGAGATAGATACCTGGTGAGGCCACACACCCCAGGAAGCAGGAGTGGGGTAGAGGAGGAGGATTCCTCTGGAGGATGGGAAGGGAGGAGGAAGACTGTTGTCCTTCAGTGCCATTGAATGGGTCCCGACCCGTAGTGACTTTATGCACAACAGAAGGAGACACTGCCTGGTCCTTCGCCAGCCTTACCCTAGTTCCCCTACCTGAGCCCATTGTTGAGCCCTTGTGGCCATCCATCTCCGGGGGGTGGGGGATGGCTTGCTCTTTCTGCTGCCCCTCCCTCTACTTGAACAAACATAATGTCCTTCTACAGGGACTGGTGTCTCCCAACCCCATGTCCAAAGCCCCACAGACGAAGTCTCGCCACCCTTGCCTCTAAGGAACACTCTGGCCTTACTTCTTCCAAGACGAATCGATTTGCCCCTTTAGCGGCCCAGGTTCAGTGTTCTCCACACCACAAATCAAGCCTGGGGGTGTGCAAATGCCCTTGGAAATGGGGTAGATGTGGTTATTCTTACCTTGGGCTTGCTCTGCCTGCGCCTGTGTAACGTTAGCCCTCTGCTTCCAGCCCTGACCTCCCCCAGTCACCTTCCTTAAAGTGTGTGACAGGCCGGCCAAAGGCCATCTGTGGTCAGTCACACGTGCCTGCTGGCACCATTAGCAGAGATGACCTCCTCACCCAGCTCCCTCTACCCCCACTTCAGAGGATCTCTGTCCCTGGCCTGTAGCTGGGGCGGCCTTACAAGCTACAAAGGGCTTGTCCTTAGGTTGTCGAGTGACTTGCTTCTCCCTAAAAGCATGGATCTTGTCGTTGTTGTTAGTTGCTGTCAAGTGGACCCTGACCCAGGGTGTCCTCATGTGTGACAAGACAGAAGGATGGCCAGCCCTGCCCCATCTCCAAGGTCTTCCATAGATCCGAGCACATTTGGGGGGCTGTTGGGTCTCCATGCCCCAGGGCGGCCGGACTGCAACAGAGTGTGGATTTGGAGAGCAGAAGCCGATCTCTCCCGGGTCTGGGGGCTAGAGGCCACATCAGCATCTGCTGTGACCGCTGGCTCTCCGCTGTACACTGTTGCCACAAGCCTTGGTATCCGTTGGCTGCTTTGGGAAGCCTCCGCCTGCCTCACCATCGCCTGGCTTTTTCTCGTGTGTCCGAAGTCCTCTTGATGAGACTCCATTCACAAGGTGTGACAGTTAGCACCCCCTCCACTCTTATAGGAGCCCTGGTGACGTAGTGGCTAGGCATTGGACTATGACCCACCAGGCCAGCGATTCGAAACCACCCAGCTACTCTGGGAGAAAGATGGGGCTTTCTACTCATGTAAAGAGATACAGACCGAGATATGCCTGCCCGACCCTATGGGGTTGCGATGAGTCAGAATCAACTCAATGGCAGTGAGTCTGTGTTTGTTTTTGTTTGTTTGATCGTTTGGTGGTTCGACCCCAATAGGATGCCATCAATATGGTAAAAGGAAGGCTTCGTTGCCAAACAGAACTGCACGCAGGGCACAGGGGTTAGGGCTTCCCTGAAGTTGTAGTCAAGCAACACGGCCTTCTAGCCACGATCCGTCCTGTGATGTATTGTGCCTTTTGGTCTCATTCCATTTTGGAGACAATTCTCTGCTTTGGTAATGGAGAGGATTGAGGTTAAGGGTGGGAACCAAGCCACCCTCCTTGTCTCCTTGAGGACAGGGTCTGAATCTCAGTGTGGTCCAGAGGCCCCCAGCTGCATTCCCACCTGGGAGCATGTTCAAAATGCACCCTCTCCGGGCCCTGTGTCCAGTCTGCATGGAAGCAAGAGGCTTGGGGGATTCCTGGACGCGGTGATAAAGGTTCGAGAAGCCCTGGCCAGAATTGAGTGTTGGGCTCCTGCCACTCCAGGCCAGCTGCAAGAGCCCCCTCTCATGGCACTCTGCCACACCTGGCCCAGGGGAGCTGTCACCATAGTAACCGGTCTTGGCCTCTGTTACCTCTGACATCTTGCAGATCCAGGAGATAGCAGTGAGGATTGCTATAGAAACCAGCACCGAGGACTGTCTACTACCCATTCTCCTGCTTGTCCCTCATTCCTTGCATCTCTGGGATTTATGAGCTCTCTGCTCCACGGGCCAACATCTGAATTCCTTTCCAGCCTAAGAAAGGGTCGGTGGATCTCCGCCAAGGAAGTCAGAGCCCCGCCTTCAGGAAGGCAAGGCTGTAGCAAGCGCAGAGGTCTGTTTCCATTGGGAAGGGAAGGCCAGAGACGCACCCTGGCTAGGTCTCTGCTTGCAGGCCGTTCCCTCCGTCCAGGAGAGAGAGGGCTGAGTGATGCTGGAAGCGATGTTGGTGCTGATGGTAATCACAGCCAGGCACCGGCACCAGGCTCCTCGCACCATCTCATTTCCATCTCTCTTTCTGGAGCCCTCTCTGTAGGGGTGTCCTGGAGTGGCGGTAACAAATGAACACAAACGCAGTGGTGTAAACAAAGCCGGTGGCTTCGTATGGCTGCTGCAGCCCATTGCTTGGCTTAAGACAGCATGCATACCTCCCCTTCGCAGTGCAGGATGCCAGGAGGCCACCTGCGGGCAGGGCTGGGTCCTTCTGGAATGTGTGAGAGGACAATCCACATCTTTGCTTCTTGCGGCATCTCGGGGCTGCTCTCGCTTCTTGGCTCTCAGGCCTCCCCCTTAGCATCACTGCACCTTCTCGCTTCTCTCGTCACCACTCTCGCTCTCTCTTTCTTTTAACCTTCCTGCTGCCCTCTTCTTAAAAGGACCCTTGTGATTCTATGGAGTCTCTCCCAGCCCCACCCCATCTCCTCCTTGGATGACTCAGGGGAATCTTCCTCATCTCATGGGCCTAAAACTTGATTGGCCAAGAAGGTAGCATCCACGTCCGGGTATCCGGATGTGGACATCTTTGGGGCCATTTTTCAGCCTGTGAAGTAGGTAGTGTGATGCTCCCCTTTTTGTCTGAGGCCTGGTCATTGGAAAATGCGCCCAAGGTCACACAGCTAGAAGGTGGCCTTGGAGTCCAGCTTTTGGTCCCTCTCTCTCCAGAGCATCTGCCCTCCGGCCACTACAGGACTTGAGCCAAATGCCGTCAGGTCTCTGAAGAGTCTGAGCTTCCATTCAAAAGGCCTCCACTGCAGACGGAACCCTGGGACTTCTTACCCTAGGGGACCCTTTGCTCAAGTTTTGTGCAAGACATCCAGCCACAGCCATGGTTTGTGGTCCTCAGAAACAAGGCAGTGTAGGTGTCTGGGTGGAGTTCCAGAGCCCTCCCACAAGTGGAGGCCCATAAGGAGCGGTGGTGGTGGAGTGCTACCCACAAGGCCAGCAGTTCAAAGCCACCAGCCACTCCATGGGGAAAAAGTGAGACTCTCCACTCCCATAGAGTTAGCGTCTTGGAAACCCCCAGGGCAGTTCTGCTCTGTCCTGGAGAGTCACTATGGGTCAGCATGGTCTCAATGGCAGTGAGTTCAAAGAATCCTTCCCCCACCACCACCCACCTACCACCACCCAACCCCGCCTCCCACCCCTACCCCCATCCCGCAAAGACATCCACTGTCCTTGATGGACATCACATCAAAAGGGGGAGGGATTCAAGCCATGTCCTTTGAAGTATTGAGTTGCTGTCTCAAAAGGGACGAGATTGGGGCTGTTGGCTGAGATAGGACAGCCCTGTGACCCTCAAACAATGAGCAGGTGCGTGATGGTGACGGGAACACAGTGAAACACTCCCACAGAATTATCCTACATGTAGTCTCACCCGTGGACTTTTCCACTTTCTGTTTTTTTTTTATCATTTTATTGGGGCTCATACAACTCTTATCACAATCCATACATACATCAATTGTGTAAAGCACACTTATACATCCTTTGCCTTCATCATTCTCAAAATTCGCCTTCCGCTTGGGTTCCTGGAATCAGCTCCTCATTTTCCTTTTTTCCCTCCCCCTCTCTCCCTGCTACCCCTCCCTCATGAACCCTTAATAATTTATAAATTATTATTTTATCTTATTACACTGCCCAGCATCTCCCTTCACCCACTTCTCTGTTACTCATCCCCTAGAGAGGAGGTTATATGTAGATCCCCGTGATCGGTTCCCCTTTTCTACCCCCCTTCCTTCCTGGTATCGCCACTCTCACCGTTGGTCCTGAGGCGTTCATCTGTCCTAGATTCCCTGTGCTTCCAGATCCCATCTGTACCGCTCGCTGTGCATCTTCTGGTCTAACCAGGTTTGCAAGGTAGAATTGGGATCATGATAGTTGGGAGGGATTTTTCCACTTTCTTAAAACGTATGCCCCCAAACTCTGTGACCCTCTTGTGTCCTTCAAGAAATTATTTTGAGATGCCTTCTCTTCAGTCCCCCCCCCAAAAAATAGTTCTGTAGCCTTCTGTGCCTGGAACTGAACTGGCCCGGTAGATTTTCTTGAAAGCCATCGTTTTGATGGACTCTCCGTTTCAAAGGCCCCTCAAGCAGGCCTCACCGAGAGAGCTGGTCTGCAGCCATCCATGGATGGCCAAGACCGGCTCAAACACGTTTTATTTGGAATATGCCCACACACCTATAAACTGGAGCCCCTCTTGGCAGGCCTCCCGGTCGTACATACGCTGGGAGAGAAGGGGCCTGCTGAGCCCTGGGGTCCGTTCTATCCCTGGGCTCCTGCAGGGAGGCCTGGGACGGGGTCACTGCCTGATGAGTGGAGTCGTTCCTTGAACCTTTAGGTCCCCAAACACACTTTCAGGACAAAAGATGACTGGGTGCCCTGCCCCCACCCTTTGGCAAATGAAAAGCATTGGTACTGCAGCCCAAAATCCAGGACAAAGGGCAAGCATCTGCTCTGGAAGCTTCCCTGGGTCATTCTGACGCCCCACTGCACACCTGGGCCAGGACCACCCCCACTTTGGGGAACACTACTTTAGAGGAATAAATGAAGGGAGGAGCCAACCTTTCCACAGCCGGACCCATCCTGCTTCTCTTCGGGCTCAGATTCCCTCACACCAACCACAGCCTCCTTGGGGAGGGGCCCTGTCCAGGTCTCCCCACAAGCGTTAGGCCCCCATCACTCCTTCACCTGCATCTCTATCTCCTCTGCTCCACACACGGGCTCTTCGTGAAGCCACAGGCTAGCCCCATAGGACCCAAATGTTTTATAGACAGAAAGAATCCAATAGAGCAGTCAACAATGTGAGTAGCAAGACCAGGAGGGGAAGGGGAAGGTGGGGGAAAGAAAGGGGGAAATGTTCACAATGATGTACATATAACCCCCTCCCTGGGGGGCGGACAGCAGAAAAGTGGGTGAACGGAGACATCAGTCGGTGTAAGATATAAAAAAATAATAATAATTTATAAATTATCAAGGGTGAGGAAGGGGAGGGGAGGGAGGGGGGAAGTGAGGAGCTGATACCAAGGGCTCAAGTAGAAAGAAAATGTTTTGAAAATGATGATGGCAACAAATGTACAAATGTGCTTGACATAATGGATAGATGTATGGATTGTGATAAGAGCTGTATGAGGCCCCAGTAAAATGATTTAAAAAAAAAATTTTTAAGAATCCAACAGAGTAGGAGTGAGCCACTGTCTGTTTCGGTAAATAAAGTTTTATTGCAACACAGCCAAGCTCATTCATGTACGGATGGTCTCTGGCTGCTTTGTCATACCATGACAGAGTTCAGCAGTTGCCACAAAGACCCAGTGACCCAGTAGCATAGTGGTTACCTGTTGGGCTGCTAACCACAAGGTCAGCAGTTTGAAAACATCAGTGGCTACAAGAGAGAAAGATGAGGCTTTTGACTCCCATCAAGACTGACAGTCTTAGAAACCTAGAGAGGCAGTTCTGCTCTGCCCTAGTGTCTCTAAGAGTTGGCACTGATTTGGTTGCAGTGAGTTTATTTTGTTGTTGTTATTTTGGGTTTTGTTTGTTTGTTTGTTTGGCCCTTTACTTATAAGGTTGTCTGGTCCCTGGAATCAACCACCTGACCCAAACACACCCACTTTACAGTTGAAAATACTGAGAGCCAGCACATGTGTGTCCCAGAGCCCTACAAGGACTGCCTGCAGAGCCAGGACTCAGATTCATGCAGTTCTGGAGAATCCCAAGCCAAACTTTGACCCCAGACTGTACAGTTCCCCGTAACACCCACCTTCCCTGCAGCCAAAAAGCCTCTCTGCCATCCTGGAAGCCCACTCTCTTCTCCAACATTTTCTCTTCCGTCCCAGAGAAAGGCCCACACTTGTATTCTCCATCTCTCCCTGGGCCCTGGGCCCTGGGCCCATCAACTTTCCTGAATTGACTTGCTGGCTTGACCCCGCCTCCTCCCCCACATAGACTTATACAGTCTCAACACACACACACACACACACACACAGTCACATCCAACACCACAGCAAAGGTTGGAACAGCTGCTGCCTGTGTGAGTTCACCACCTCCCCCTCTGGTCCCCTCAGGCCCATTGGCCAGTGGTTGCTAAACCCACCCTGTCCCAGAATGCCCAGGGATGCTTAGGACGCCTTCCCTCACGCCCCACCAGCTGGCATCAAAGTTCTGAGAGGAAAATCCATTTCCAAAGCTCTCCAGGCGCTGCTTATGTTCAGCAAAGTCTCAAAGGCCCTTCAGTAACCATGACCTCCCCAGCTTCCTGTCACTTGAGTTGCCACAAATAACTTCCTCGTCAGTCAGGGAGTCGGCAGAATGGTGATGTCTTTACAAAATCCCATCAGAAGAATGACAGACTGCCTCCTCAGCATTCCCCGCCTTCTCCTTAACTCGGGGCCCTGCAATTCTTCCCCATCTCCAGCTCCTCAAAGAAAATATCACACATATTGCTAGCCCCACCCCTACCCCCACCCCATCTCTGAATAGATGCAACAAGAAGATGCTTTAACTACATCACGTTATCAACTTCCCCAGGCTGGGCTTATGGGGTTCAAGGCTTCTTGTTCTGGCAAAGGTGTTCCCTAAAAGGCTGCTCTTGGGGTCTCACTGGGCACTGGCTCTGTGCCCTAGGCCTGAACTCCGAGCATGAAAGACAGCCTTCGAGAGGCCGTGGTAGGAAGCTCCCCCAGGATGGGGCTGTGGGGGCACTCAATGAAGACAAGGACTTGGCAGGGGCTGGGAGAGGGGGGCGCCTCCTGTGAAAACCTCCAAATAAGGAGCTCTGTGAGCCCTCTGGGATGGTTTCCAACGGAGATGGACACCAGGAACAGAAACAAGCTCTGGCCACAGGAGTCAGTAGAACTCAATTCCATTGCAAGTCAGTGTGCTCATTGAGTGCCTGGTTCACTTTCCATGATAGAGAGGAGGAGAGAATGAGGGCGACAGGCTAAGCAGCCGGCTGACTCGCCAGCAATTCCCTGCCAGTCGGCCCCCCACAGGTCCAGAAACTCAATTTTACCCATTTCGCCCAGTGAACCATCAGCAGCTCTTAGTTGGTCTCTCAGACAGATACTTATTAAGTGCTTACTGCCTGCCCGTGTAGAGTGCTCTGGGGCTGCCACTGGGCAGTGAACCCAGCATCCCTGGGTCCCTGTCCTCCTGGAGTTTACTCTCTGTGGGGGTCACGCTGTAGGGGGGCTCTCAAGGGGAGTGGTCTGTGTGCATCGGGGTTGTCAAGGGAAAGGTTGAGAGATGGTGGGATCTGCGCTGGGGTTGGAAAGGTAGATGAGGGGCTGGATTTGTAAAGGGTTTGGGGCCCTGAGTTGGAACCAATATGATGTGCCGGGGCCGGGGGGCAGTGACCAGCTGCACAGGGGCAGCAGATGCATGCTGGGAAGATGGACAAAGCATCCTGCCCGGGACCATGTGGAGCTCAGTGACATAGACCATGAAGTCAATGAGCTTGAGTCTCACAATTCTAATCCTTTGCCGACCTTGTAGTCCAAGTGGTGTTACTGAACCTCAATTAACATCGTTCTCCCAGAATGCGTTCACTCCTAGCTCACAGGGTGAACCTAAGCTTTTAGAGATTGCGAATGGAATTAGCAGAGATGAAAAGCAAAAAGCTTAGCAATTAGATTTTCATTATGAGCGACGGACAATAGGTTTGACTTTCGGAAAACTCGAGCCTGCCAACAAAAGTTTTCTTGGGAAGCCCATGACATCAACATCACGTTCTCCCTCCTTGAGCCCTGGTGGCATCATGGGTTTCGAGTCGGGCTTCTCGCCACAAGGTCAGTGGTTCAAAATCACAGTTGCTCCACAGGCTTTCTGGCCCCAAACAGATGGACAGCCTCAGAAACCCGCTGTGCCCTGCTCAGTCCTATAGGGTAATCCACGGATCAGAATCAACTTGGTGGCAGTGAGTGTGGTCTGGGTTCCCCCCTCTTGGTAACCAAGTGGAAATGTTTTCCTCTTTTTACCCCAGGAACCTCATTTGACTAACCTGAATCCCTGCCCTGCCACCTGGGAGAAGAATGTTTTTATCTACAGGGCATTTCTCAACGTGTGGTCCTCGGTCCACCAGAGTGAGAATCACAGGAGTGACTTGTTGAAATTGTAGTCTGGGACCCTCTGCCATAAGTGTCTCTGAGGATGTCTCAGTGTCTCAGGAACCTGCATTTTAGTGTCGCTCGCTATACCCTACCCTATTGTTTGGTAGTAGGAGGGCAGCAAAAGGGAAAAAGAGAAAGACCTTGGGCGAGATAGGACACCGCTGCAATGATGGGTTCAAACAGAAGAACCATGGTGAGGATGGTCCCGGGCCAGGTGGTGCTTGGTTCTGTCGCCCATGGGTCACTACGAATTGGAACTGATCCAACAGCCCGTTACAACCACCCTACAATGCCTCAGGCACTCCCGCAATTACTTTTGTCCTTTCATGGTTTGTTGTTGCTGTTTGTGTACTTCCACCAGACCAGCTGCGCCAGCATCACCTGGGCACGAAATGCACATTCTTGGGCCCCTTCCCGGATGTGCTGACTCAGAAATGCTAGGGGTGAGGCCCATCCATGTGTATTTTAACAAACCCACTGGGCAATTCTGATGCCCATTAAATTCACACAGAGGGTCCTGGGGTTAAAAATCGCCCTTGTCCAGCCCCAACCCAAACCGATTAAACGATCCTGTCTGGGCCAGCCCTCTGCTATCCCAATTTTTTCTTAAAGCTGCTCAGGCAATCCTGGTGGCATGGTGGCTACACATTGGTCAGCAGTTAGAAACCACCAGCCAGCGCCAGGGGAAAAAAGACAGGGTTTTCTACTCCTGTAAAGAGTGAGTCTCAGAAACCCAGAGGGGCAGTTCCACCCTGTCCTTTAGGGTCGCTATAAGTCAGCATTGACTCCATAGTGGTGAGTAAAAAGCAAGGGGACAACCTTGTGCTTAGCAGCCCATCCTGTACTTCACTATACCACCAGGTCAGCGGTTCAAACCCATCAGCAACTCTGGGATGCAAATGAGGCTGTCTGGTCCCATAAATACTGACAGCCCCAGACGCCCTATTTAGGGCCCAATAAGTTGGAATCAACTGGGTGACCTTGGGCATTAGCCTTAGCAAGTTTGAGGGCTTACCCTAATATATCCTTGTGGCAAGCTGGACCTCCTGCTGTGGTCCCATTAGCAAAGAAGCAGAAGTCCTCGGGCTTGAAAGGGGCTTGCCAAGGTCTCTAGCGTCAGCTTTGCTGGTCCTTACTGGGTGCCTCAGCCTGGCTTTCAGGGCGGGCTGCCCAGTGGTTTGGCTCTCTTTCTTTGCACCATCTCTTTTGTGCTGAAAGCTGATGGCAGAGTGGAGGCCCGGGAGAGCCCCTACGGATGAGAGGGGAGCCGGCTGAGGGTGAGAAGGGCGAGCTTGTGGACTCTGTTGGCTTGGTCCCCACACCCAGCAACCCCACGTCGCAATCGCGCCTGCCGTTTGTTGGGGTGTCTCCCAAGCCCCCCGTCTGTGTGCTTGGTGCTTTAAGTGAGTCATCTCGTGTGTGTTCACATGATCCCTCAGCGGGGTAATATTCACGGAGGAGTCGCACCGCACCAGCGGGTAGTGACAGCCCTATTTTGCAGATGAGCAAACTGAGGCCCGGGGATCCCAAAGATCCCCCTCCGACGTCTACAGTGGGGTCGGGATGCTTCCGGAGGCTCGTTCACTGCTCGGGAATGCAGAGGCAGGGTCCCCAGGGAAGTGGGGGGCGGGAGGGGGCAGCGCCGCGAGCGGGAGGCGGGACTGAGCCTGCAGCCCCCGCCGCCATGGCCGCCCTGACCGCGCCTCTCCACGCCCCTCTCCCCGCTACAGGCCTTTCCTCGTGCTGCCGCCGCTGATGGAATGGATCCGGGTGGCCGTGGCGCACGCCGGCCACCGCCGCAGCTTCTCCATGGACAGCGACGATGTCCGCCAGGCCGCCCGGCTGCTGCTGCCCGGCGTGGATTGCGAGCCGCGCCAGCTCAGGTAGGGCCCGGGACGGGGCGGGGCGAGGAGGGGGTGTGTCCCACCCAGCCCCCAATCAGAATCCGGGATGGCTCCTGGCGGACCGCCCACGTTCCCAGTGCCTGGACCGCACCCGCGCCCGCGCCCTGGAACTGGCCGGCGCGGGCTGGGCAATGCGCAGCGCCCGGGAGCAAGGCGGTCTGGGAAAACCCGGCGCCGCTCCGCGATGACGGGGCGCATCCGCGTGCTTCCCTCCCCTCCTGCTCGAAATCGGTTCTGTTCCGATCCATTCTCTCCCTACAAGAAGCCAAATCTGGCCTGCCCTTCCATGTTTAAATCAAGCCTCGCCGAGCCCACTGCGGACTTGGTGAGAGCGAGCCCCGCCCCGCCCCGCCGTGGGCGCTCCTGTTTGAGGGTGGCGTCCACCTTGTCCAGGAGTCCCGCCTGCGTCCAGGGCGCCCGTCCACCCCGGCGGGGATGACTCCTGCGCGGCCGCTCAGAGACCCTGAATGCGGACCGGTATTTATCCCATGCAAACCACAGCGCACTCACTCAGGGGAGTTAGAACCTGGGCGTCAGTGCTAACTGTGTGTGTGTGTGTGTGTGTGTGTGTGTGTGTGTGTGTGTGTGTGTGTGTGTGTGTGTGTGTGTGTGTGTGTGTGTGAGAGAGAGAGAGAGAGAGAGAGAGACTGGGTGTGTGTGTGTAGGTGTCAGTGAGTGTGTGGGGGGTGAGTGAGTGTGAGCATGAGTGTGAGTGCACATGTGTGGGTCTGTGAGTGTGTGTGTGTGTGACTGAATGTATGTGCGCGCGCATGCTCTCACCCATGCATGCGTGAGCCATCTTACCACGTTGGGTGCCCAGCATTTTCCAGGTGGTCTCGGCCATCATTCTCAAACCCCACCCTCCTGCCTGGTGAGAAACTCGCCCTCCCTCTGGGTGCCTCTATCCTAGGTGCGTGGCCCAGGTACACGGGTGTGGGCACACCATCAGGAAGTGGTCTCAGTCTGGGTAGATGTAGAGGCCGCCCAGGACAGCCTCACCCTAGGAACAGAGAGACAAGTGCTGGTGTTGATGAAATGTTTGCCGTGCGCTAGGCTTAAGGGGGACTTTACATAGATCCATGTCCCCAAGCCCTTTGAAGTACTACTGTTAAGGTGCCCAGGTTGCAGATGGAGAAACAGGCACAGGTGGCTAGGTGGCATACCCGAGATCTGCGGACCAGTGAGCAGTAGGGCCAGGTTATAGATTTGGGCATCGACAGCAGCATTCACAGAGCCAATGCCTAATAGGAAAGCAGTGCTCTGTCGGGGTGGTGGCAGGTTCTCAGCTCACTGCCCCAAGGGGACACTGTTGTTGGTGGTTAGCACAGAGCTGGGGCCAACTCCTGGTCACCCACCCATGTTACAGAGTAGAGCTGCTCCCCAGGTTTCAAGGCTGCGGCCTCTCGGGAGCAGATCACCGAGCCTGTCTTCTGAGGCGTCTCTGGATGGGTCCCCAAAGGCTTACCTGTTTGCACCACACAGAGGCTCCCCAAACCTCCCCAGAACCTGACAATAATGAGACCTAGCTTTCTCTCACAGTGATGACAGCCCAGAAAACCCCATGGGGCAGCTCTGCCCAGGTGCATGAGGTTGCTATGCACTGGGATGGAGTCCCCAGCACCCACGTTCTCGTGTGCACCTCAAAACAAACCCTGCTAGGACGTAGGAAATCTGTGCTACCCCTGTTACAGAGGAGGAAATGAAGGCCCCAAGGGACTAGCCTCACGCAGATATTCGAGGCAGAATTAGGTGGCAGATAGCAAGGCCATCTGCCACCTAGATAAATGACTGTGGGTAATTCTGTCGCCGAGCGCCCTAGTCCTAGACTCAGCTTCTCTCTCAGGGTGCCGAAACTCTTTCAGGCCGCTCTGTTCACTGGCACCGTTCCAGAGCCTAAACGTGGCCCTGGCTGGTTATCGCCCACCCAGGACTCCAACACAGGGCCCTGGCGTCAAGATCTCATAACCTTCTGACAGTGACCCCGACCATTTGACTTTCCAAGTCTCCTGAGTGTGTGTCCTAGGTTCTGGCATGTGGGGTGTGACTGTTGACCCGTCCAGGCAGGCTTGATGGCGCGTGGAGGGCGGGAAATCTGCTCTGCGGTATATGCCATCTTCCACCTATCAACTCAAGACTGCATGGTCTCGTGGAAAATTAAAAATTCTCCCAAACGGTGATTTATGTGTCGAAAAACATACCAATTGGTTGCTCGTGCTCAGTGTTTATCAAAGTTGAGAAACACTTCCCAAGGATAGGTTTTCCTGAGCTCCTAAGGAATACTTGTAAGACTTGTAACTTCCATGAACTAGATTTACATTGATGGCATGACCGCGTGAGCCAGCTAAAGAAAGGTGTCTATGCTTCATACCCATCAACGCGAAGATAGCTGCCTTTATGCCAAGGGCGGCCTTCAACAAGCAAAGAGGAAAGCTCATGGAATTGTCCCATGGACTTGTGGAAACTCCCTTGTACCTATCGATTTCCCACCTCGTTTCATGGGACATGTCGCCACTTTCTAGGTCACAGAATCCATTGTTTTATTCGACCATATAGCTAATCACTCATTCAGATTGTTCACCTGCACCGTGCACTGGCAAGCCTCCTGGGATTTCAACCTACCACAAACAGCTGGGCCCGGCAGGCTCTACTCTCCCATTCTACAGATGAGAAATCTGAGACCCAGTGCGATTGTTCAGCATCCCACGGCTACTGGGAGACAGAGTGGGGATGTTGTTGTAAAGGTGCTGTCGGGTCAATTCCAATTCATCGCGACCCCACGCACACAATGAAACGCTTCCATTCCTGCACCAGCCTCACGATGGTTACTGTGCTTTGAACCCATTGTAGCCACTGTGTCGACCAGCTTATTGTGGGTCTTGCCCTGCCCCTCAGCGTTACCAAGCATGATGTGTTTTTCCAGGGCCAGGCCTCTGCTGATAACAAGTCCAAAGAATCTGAGGTGATGCCTGGCCATCCTCAATTCTAAGCAGCGTTCTGGCTGTACTTCTTCCAAGACAGGTGTGTTTTCTCTTCGGACAGCCCGTGGTACTTTCAATGTTTTTCAGCCACTCCACACGTGCGCCAATTCTTCGGTCTTCTTTATTCAGTATCCAACTTTCACGTGCGTATGAGACGGATGAAAATGCGTGGGTGTCTCAGGTGGCCCTCAGACCTGGAGCAAGATGAAATCCTTGACAAGGATCTTCTAGTTGTGATGTTTGTTTTCCTTACCTTGAATCGCAATCCATCCTGAAGGCTGCTGTCCCTGATCTTCATCAGCAAATCTTGCAGTTCTTCTCACATTAGAGCAAGCAAGAGTGTGTCATTTGCTTATTGCAGGTTGTTTGTAAGTCTTCCTCCAATCCTGAGGCCACGCTCTCTTCACAGAGGCCAGCTTCTCTGTGTTTGCTCAGCAGACAGATTGAATAAGTATGGTGATGGGCTACAACGCTACCACGTACCTGTCCTGATCTTAAACCACCCAGGATTCCCTTGTTCTGTTTGCACAACTCCCTCTTGACCAATGTATAGGTTCCAAATAAGCACAAAGAAATATCCTGGAATTCCCATTCTTCTCAATGCCGCCCAGAGATGTTTGGGTTTGGTTTGGTTTGGTTTCTTTACCCACCCTGTTGAATGCCTTTACGTAGTCATTAAGACACAAGTATGCATCTTTCCATCAAGACTTTATATTCCTCCCATTCTCGTTTGATGCTTCCTGAATCATTCAATATTCCCATAGAGCAACAGTTCTCAACCTGTGGGTCGCGACCCCTCTGGGGGGGGGCCCAAACAACCCTTTCACAGGGGTCGCCCGATTCATCACAGTAGCAAAATGACAGTGATGAAGTAGCAACGAAAATAATTTTATAGTTGGGAGGTCACCACCACACGAGGAACTGTATGAAAGGGTCACGGCCTGAGGAAGGTGGAGAACCACTGCCTTAGAGTCTTTCAATATTGCAACTCAACGCGTGAGTTTTTTTTTTCTTCGGTTCTTTTTGCTTGAGGCATGTTAGGCATGTTCTTCCATTTTGCACGTTTCATTAATACTTTAATTTGTCTTTTCCAGTTGCCCTTTGAAATTTTCCGTTCAGCTCTTTTACGTCATCATTTCCTCTAATTGCTCTAGCTAGCTTACATTCACAAGGGACTTTCAGAGTCTCTCCTGACATCCACTTTGATCGTTTCTTCCTTTCCTGTCTTTTTATGACCTTTTGCTTCCTTCGTGTATAATGGTTTTTTTAATATTATCTGACAGCTCATAGGATCTTCTGTCCTTAATGTTCAACATACCAAATCTGTTCTTGAAGTGTTCTCCAGGATCAGGTGGGACATAGTCAAGATCAGACATTGGCTCTCACAGACTTATTTTAATTTTCTTCATCTTCAACCTGAACTGACATATGGTCTATTCCAAAGCTGGCCCCTTGTGTTAGTACGGGTTAACTAGAGAAACAAATTCATAGACACTCATGTATCTAAGAAAGAGCTTTATGTACAAGAACAGGTAAATATTGAGAAAACTTTGCAGCCCAGTCCAGATCAAGTTCATAAGTCTGATATTAGCCTGTATGTCCAATACCAATCTATAAATTCCTCTTCAGATTCACGAAACACATGCAATGACACCAAATGCAGTAAGATCACAGGCCAGTGGGTGGAGAGTCTTGTGGATCCAGTGGTGGTAGAAGCATCTCAGTACTGGCAGGGGTCTGCAGGTGCCCCCTCCAGCTCCAGGACTCTGGCTGCATCAGCGCAGCTCCATCAGGCTTATGGTCAGTAATGTCTCCTAGACAGTGTGTGTCTGTGTCTAGCCTTCCAGTGAGCTATTTATCTCCTTAGTGCCCCCAAATGAGGTCATCAAGCTGCGACCTGACTGACAGGCTAAACTCCACCCCTTCACTATTAAGTCTCAAGTTGACACCAGATTATGTAACTACCACATCCCTGGATGCTTATTGATGAAGCTTCTCTATCGTCTCTTCCCACAGATGTAGTCAGTTTGATGACTGTGTATTCCATCTGTGAAGTCCATGGTTAAGTCACCATATATGTTGTTGAAAAACAAAAATATTTGCAATGAAGATGCCGTTGGTCTTGCAAAATCCCATTATGTGATCTCGGGCTTTATTTTTATCACTGAGGTCATAGTTTCCAACTACTGTTCCTTCCTCTTTGTTTCCAACTTTTGAATTCCAATCTCCAATAATTATTAGCATATCTGGATTGCATGTTTGGTCAATTTCACACTGAAAAAGTTAGTAGAACTCTTCAATCTCTCCATCATGAACTGTGGTGGTTGGTGTGTAGTTCTGAATAATAGTTGTATTCGCTGGATTTCTGTGTATGCATATCCTATCACAAGCAGCATTGGACTTTAAGATAGATCTTGAAGTATCTTTTTTGATAGAGGATGGGCCATCGTTCCTCTTGAATGTGTCATCCCAGCATAGTAAACCATATGACTGATTCAAAATGACCAATACAGGTCCATCTCAGCTCACTGAGGGCTCAGACATTGATCTTTATGCATTTTATTTATAATGATGCCCAATATCCTTCAATTCATACTTTGAACTGCCTACGGTGGGATTATTAATAGATGTGTTTGCAGCTGTTCCTTCTCATCTCGAGGCTTGCCCCATGTGCAAACGAAGGTCCTACAGGCGTGGCTCTCTCCACACATCATGATTGATCATGATTGATCTTTGAGGAGGCAGCTCTTCTCCAGTTGAATTCTGAATGCCTTCCAACCCGAGCGGCTCCTCGTCAGGGACCGTACCCGACATTGTTCTGTTGCTATCCATAAGGTTCTCGGTGTATCTGACAATGTTCCACTGCTAGGCATAGGCTTTTCCTTGGTTAATCCCTCTGAAGTGGACCGCCGATTCCTTCTTCCCAGTCTATTCTGAGTCCAGAGGCACCACTGGGACCTGTTCACCATGGGGGACCCTGCTGGTATCTGGAATGCCGGTGACGTAGCCTCCAGCATCACAGCAACACGCAAGCCGCCACAGCACGGCAAACTGACAGATAAGTGATGGAGACCCGGTCCAGAGGGGACGAATGGTGAACTGAGGTTAAAAAAAAAAACCACCTGCTCTGCCTCTCCACTTTCCCAGGTGATGCTCTTAGAGATCGTCAGCGTGGAATCCCTCTGAGTAAGTCAGAGCTGAGCTCTCCTCTCTCCATGAGCAGCCTAGCAAGGCGTGCCTGTCCGGTGTTACAGCAAGCGCAGGAACTTGGGAGGCGATGTTAGAGGCAGGAGTAGCAGGGACAATTAGCACATATAATTACCTACCAGCTGGCCGTGGCTTCCTGGTGGGTGGTAGCCTGGATACCAGCCAAGACTGAGAGGAATAAGAGTCAAGGATTCCTGGGGCTGGCGCTAGAGCTTCTGTGGATTAGAGTGACCTTGTTCAGATGCAGGCAGAGCTCCACTTTTGTCTTTATTCAGCCTTGCCAGGATGCCGGATGCCGTGTGATATGGCCGTGTGATATGGCTGCAGGGGCTGAGCTGACCAGGGTGACCCATTTCAAAACTAAAACAAGCCCACTGCCGGCGTGTCGATTCTGGTGGGCAGCAACCCTACAGGACTGGGGAGAACTGCCCCACACGCTTTCTGAAGTGGTGATCTTCGTGGAAGCTGATGGCCGTGGCGTTCTCTGCAGAGTGGCTGGTGGGTTCGAATCGCTGACCCTTTGGTTAGCATTCAGGCGCTTTCACCATTAGACTGCCAGGATTATCTGTGCCCTGTTTTTCTTCCTCGGTAAGTTTCAGGTCGTGAAAATCTGGGGAACTGGACTTTTTCATTTTCTTTCCTGGCCCTTTGTTGTTGGAGAAGCAGGGACAGACAGTGGGAACAAAGGAAGAACAGAAACAAATCCTATACGCTGTTGATGCTGTTAGGCGCCATCAAGTCGATTGTGACCCACAGGGACCCTGTGTACAATGGGTAGAAACACTGCCCGGCCCTGCGCCGTCCTCAGAATCGTTCCCATGTCCATGTGGCAGCCACTGTGTCCATCCGTCTCCTTGAGGGCCTGCCTCTTTCTCGCTGCCCCTTGACCTTATCAAGCACGATGCCCTTCTCCAAGGACTGCTCTCTCCCAACAACACATCCAAAGTGCACGAGATGAAGTCTCGCCCTCCTTGCCTCTAAGGAGCATTCTGGCTGTGCGTCTTCAAGACAGCTGTCTGTCCTCTTCGCAGCCCATGGGACTTCCAGCATTCTTCTCCGGCGCCGCATTCAAAGGCACCGATTCATCTTTGGTGGTTCTTATTCAATATATCAACTTTCACATGCATATGAGGCCATTGAAAATGCCATGCCTTGGGTCAGAAACTGCTTATTCCTCACAGAGTAACATCCTTGCTTTTCAATACTCTACACGGGGCTTATGCAGCAGATTTACCCAATTTACCCAAAGAGATCTTTTGACTGCTGCTTCCATGAGCATTGATTGTGGGTCCAAGCAAGACAAAATCCTTGACAACTTCAGCCTCTCCATCGACCATGGTGTTGTCTCTGGGTCAAGTTGTGAGGCTTTTGGTCTTCTTTACATTAAGGTATAATGTAGACTGAAGGCTGCAACCCTTGATCTTCCTGAGCAAGTGCCTCATGCCCCCCTCACTTTCAGCAAGGAGTGTTGTGCCATCTGCATATCACAGGTTGTTAGTAAACCTTCCTCCACTCCTGGTGCCCCGTTCTTTCTCCTATAAGCCAGCTTCTCCAACGATTGGCTCAAATAATGCCTCCTGGTAGGGTTTATACGTTTACATCTTAATTACTAATTTTTGAAACACTTCCGAGATGCAGAATAAAGACCATGTTTCCCATGTTGGTGAGAGGCAGTGTTTCTGCCCCGGAAGGGAGGTGTCCTGAGGACAGGAAGGGGACAGCTCAAGTCACTCTGGCTCATAAATGGAAGTCACCAATGGTATTTGAACACGTTGGAGCCATGAGCTAGTGGCAGAGTGGCTAATCTCTTGGCACGACTTTTGTAAATGCTGACCTCTAGTGGGAAGTTCCAGGAGTGGAACAAGGTCAACCTCTTTAAAGTGTTGAAGAGCAAGGCCTGCCCCAAGCCATACGATTTTCTTTCAGCTACCTCCTATGCATGCAGGAGCACATGCAGTGTGGTGCTTATGAGTTGGGCTGCTAACTGCAAGGTCTTCAGTTTGAAACCACCAGCCCTTCTGAGGGAGAAAGATGAGGCTTTCTACTCACACCAAGAGTTACAGCCCCGGAAACCCTTCTGCCCTGTCCTATTGGGCCGCCAGGAGTCAGCATTAACTGGACGGCAGTGAGTTTGAGTCCCTCTGCAGGCAAGAGCTGGACAGTGAAGAAGAAAAACCACAGAAGGATCCATGCCTGTGAATTATGGTGCTGGCAAGGGATACTGGAAATACTATGGACTCCCCAAAGAACTATAGCCGGAAGTGGGAATGGCAAATCTGCTCATTTCATGTCCTCTGGACGTGTTACCAGGAGAGACCAGACTCTAGAAGCGGGCAGCATGCTTCGTGAAGTAGAAGAAGACCCTCGCGGAGATGGATTGACAAAGCGGCTGCATCAATGGATTCAAACACAGGAAGGATCGTGAGGAGGATGGTGCCGGCCTGGGCAGTGTTCCGTTCTGTTGGGTGTGGGGTGGCCATGGGCCTGTCCCGACTCAAGGACACCTAACCAGGGCAAAGACGGCTGTAGCAACGGATGAACTCGAGCACACTAATGATTATGAAAGTGATGAGGGATCAGGCAACATCTGTTTCTTATGCTTAACTAAGGTCACCAGGAGGCTGTGCAGCTAGTGCTGGGGTCCGTGGGTACTCAGAAACTACAGTGAAAGCGTGAAGAACAGCACCCCAAACAGCTCCAACATGGTACAGAGAGTACTCTAACCGGATGCCCGAGACCGGAGTCACCGCCCTCTGCCCCTCGCTCCTGCACTGTGCTTACTGAGCACCAACCAGATCCCATGCTCATGGTGCTCCTCTGGGTCAGCGGCTCTCTAGGGAGTGGCATTGAGCAAATTGCCTTGCCCGTCTCACCTGCCTTGCTCTAAATTGAAAGTGCAGATCCCAGCCACTTCCTGTGGGGTGACCCTCGGTGGATCAGGTATGAATTTAACAAATTTAACTATTTGATCTGCTACTTTGTAAAGACCCTTATCACGTCTCCCGAGCACCTGTGGAGCCTGATAGTTTTGGTGATCTGCCGTGCACCAGCCTGGGTCCTGAATGGAGGTTATGTCACCACAGCGCCTGGCTTAAAATGTTGCTGCCTCCTCCCTAGCCCCATGATGAGAACTGGAGGTTCCGACGTCTTTCTCAAAAAATCATGGAATGTCAATGACCTGCTAGGCCCTATGTGGCAAAGTCAAGGCATGACTGTACCAAGCCAAGCCATTTAGGTACCAAGTCAAGGCATGGAGGTGCCAAGTCAAGGCATGGAGGTACCAAGTCAAGGCATGGAGGTGCCAAGTCAAGGCATGGAGGTGCCAAGTCAAGGTATGGGAATAATCGGTCAAAGCATAAGACTATAAGTCAAGAAGTGGCAGAACCAAGTCAAACCATGTAGGTACCAATTCAAGCCATGTAGGTACCAAGCCAAGGCATAGCAGTGCCAAGGCAAACGAGATAAAGCCAGTGCCCAGAAAGGCTTCACCATTTGGTGATAACCAAGTGGAAATGGCATTGTGCTGCCAGAGCTGGTGGTCCTTGCTTCTATAAGTATGCATGACCCTTCAAGAGAAAGTATCATTCAGATAGATGGAACTCTACTGCCTCATCCTGCTGGTACATGAGGGAATTCTACCCTGGGGCTTTGGGATAGACAGTTCATGACCCCTGACAGTGAGCATCTGAGCGCAACAGCAGAAGTGTATGAGTCTCAGGTACTCAGAGCCTGAGGGAAGAGGATCCCACATAGGTGGCACTTGGAAACAGAGTGAAAATAGCAAGCCCAGATGTCATAGTGAGTTACATGTTGAATTGCTAACCACACGGTCAGCTGTCCAAACCCACCATCCTCTCCTAGGGAGATTGATGAGGCTATCTACTCCCATAAAGATCGGCAGCCTTGGGAATCCAATTGGGCAGTTTGACTCTGTCCTATTGGTTCACTTTGAGTCGGAAATGACTTGGTAATAGAGAGTGAGCATTGAGTGAGTCCAGTAATCAAAGGGTAGGGTGGCCCCTAGGTCCCTCTGAATGATGGGTCTGGCTTGTCTGAATAATTTCCCAGCCTCACTAAGAAGAGAAGCTGGATTCTCAAGGATATGCAGAAGTGTGTCTGGTCCCCTGGGTCAGGGAATTTGTTGCTTGGCCACCTGATCCTCAGGAGCATGGAGAGCATTAAATCCTCGTGATTTCTTTCACCAGATGCCACCACAGCATATACAGGGGGTACAAAAAAAAAACGGGAATAGCTCTGCTAGGAAGAGCTTTCATAGCATGCATTTGATCCACTGGGCACATCCAGCAACTTACTCTGAGTTAGTGCACCCAGTGGTGTCACCTGGGAAGGTTCTCTCTGGTCACAGTGAATTTTTTTCATAAAAGCTGTTTCGCTCAAACCTCTTGTTTGTCTTGGCCAATTGGAGAGAACAGTGTCCAGCTGTGAAATCTTGTTTCCTGATCAGAAAAAATGCCTCAGAAACTGTGTGATGTTGAACACAGCTGACAAGAACATTGCTAAGGGAAAAACTCAAGTGTACGAGTGGTTTTCTCATTTCAAAAGAGGTGAAATGTTTATTGATGACAAACCTCATTCTGGATGTCTGTCAACTTCCTGAATGGATAAAAATGTCAACTCGTAGTGCATTGGGCATTTGTTCCACCAGGTCAGACTGTTCATCAAGTTTTCTATTTAGAGGATCTAAAAAGATTGCATAGCAGGGTGTGACCGAAAAGGCCTGATTTTTGGCAGATGCGGGACTGGTTTTGCCACCACTGCAATGCATCTGCTCACGCAGCCATCTCACCACACCAGTTTTTGGCAAAAAAAAAAAAAAAAAAAAAACAGCATGGTTCTCTTGCCCCACGCACCTTACTCACCTGACCTCGCTCCCTGAGACTTCTTTTTGCTTCTGTGAATGCAGAGGGACATGAAAGGACAGCGATATGATGACATAGAAGAGGTCACCGAAAAACGAGGAAGGTGCTGTCAGCCATCCAAACCAAATGAGTTTGGAAAATGTTGCAAGAATGGAATCACGGATTTGACAAATGTATTAAGCATAATCGAGAGTACTTAGAAGATGATAAGATTGTTTTAAGAAAAAATAAATACATAGCTTTGATCGGGAAAATTGCAGTGTTTTTGAAGGACCCCCGGGCGCCCCCCGCCCTCCCTTCTGTACCATGGAGACTCACAGTTAGAGACTACACCTCACAGCATTTGGTGTCTAAAAGCAGCAGGCGCTCCATGCGTCGCGTCCCCAGGTCTGTGTGGTGACAGGCCTTATTTGGGACTTGGCAGAGGCAGTGTGTACCCCAGTGCCAAAGGGGGCTCCCATCCCTGACTCGCTGCTGCTGGAGGGGCACAGATGATAAGTAGTGGGGATCAAATGAGCATGTCAATTCAGTGAAACAAGTGCTGTCCAGAAAGCATAGCAGGGGTTGGGGTAGAGAAGAGAGCAGGGAGGGGCAAGTGAATGATGGGTCCACATTTGCTCAGGGACTGGCTGGGGGGCAGCAATAGTGAGCACCTGCTTTCGAAGGACTGACCAGTCAGAACCGCAGCCAGGGGCTTTCGGAGGAAACAGGAAGAGGGCACATGAGACCCATCCACTTGAGCCATTTCCTTTGGTGGCGGCCCCCTCGACCTCTAAATTCGGACCTTGGGCCTCTTGGTCTTCTTCCTCTGTAGGCCACTTGCAAAGGCTGGTGACACATGGCCTTGTGGGGCCTGAAAAGCTCCCCAGCCTCTCGGGGTCAGGAAACGCTGCTCTCCACTCGCCTTGAGTGCCCTTGCCCTTCCCCAGCCCTGGACAAATCCTGCGACTCCCCACAGACTCTCTGGCGGGGCTGGCACTCAGCAAGCAGAGAGATGCCAAGCCTTGCTCACCTCCAGTGGACCTTCAACTTCACGCCAGAGACCCACCGTGACCCAGTTAGAGCCTCCACCTCATTCACACTCGTGTCCGTGCATTAGCGCCTCCTGGAAGGCGAGGAAGCTGCCCTCTCCTTGATCCTGTGGGAGTTGCTTTGAGGCTTAGCTGACCTCCCCAAACAGGGTCAGGGACAGGCCATAGAGCTCAAGGAGCCAAGTTGTGAAGACAGCTTTGTGCTCTGCAGACCCGACCCAACCACCTACTGTGTGGCTGAGTCTGCTGGGCTGGTGGGAGGTGAGCAGAGGAGTCCAAGAGTAATCACAGGGAAACGTCGTCAGCCTAGGCCCAGGAGACACCGAGGTCAACTGGCATGGCATCATCAACGAGATGGACTGACGCAGTGGCTGCAATGATGGGCTCAGGCACAGATACCACTGTGAAGATGGCACAGGACCGGGCAGTGTTTCTTGCTGTTTTGCATCGAGTCACAATGCGTCTGAGCAAGACTTCAATGATACCCATCAACAAGAACCCACAAAAACAGCTTACTTTGGTGAGTAGCCAGTGAGATCTTAAGAGCCTGTGAGTGGACAGGTGTCTTCCTGACCAGAGGAAGGAAGAGTGAAGAAGGCTGAGGACATGTGGAAACCATCTGTCCGTGGACCACTGGACTGGGCAAACAGCAATCTCCATACCCTTGGGATGAGGAGAGCTAGACAGGGCCTGGCGATCACTGCCAACTGCACCGAAAGGAATCCCATAGGAAGGTCCTGGAGAGAGTGGGAGGAAAATGTGGACCAAAATCCAAGATCTTGAAAAAGAGCAGGCCTACCGGTCAGATAGGGACTGGTGAAACGCTGAGGACCAGGACCCTTAGCTACCCCTCGGGGCTGGAAAGGAACCCACCCCGTGTCTCAACTTCCAGCCCAGCCATGGTTACTGTTGTTGTTGTTGTTGTTGTTGTTGTTGTTGTTGTTGTCATCATCGTCGTTAGGTGCTGTCCAGTCAGTCCAAACTCATAGCGACCCTGTGTACACCACAAGGGAGCCCTGTCTGTCCTGCAGCACCCTCACAATAGTTGTGATTGTTGAGCCCGTTGTTGCAGCCGCTATGCCAGTCCATCTCACTGAGGGTCTTCCTCCTGCTCAGTGACCCTCTGTTTTTCCAAACACGATGTCCTTTTTCAGGAACGGGTCTCTCCTGATAGCTAATCCAAAGGGTGTGAAGTCTTACCATCCTCACTTCTGAAGCACATTCTGGCTGGACTTCCTCCAGGACCGGTGTGTTCCTTCTCTGGCAATCCGTGGTCCTTCCGATCATCTTCATCAACACCATAATCCAAAACCATCCATTCTTCTCTGGTGCTCCTCACTTCTTGCCCAGCCTTCCCACGCAGATGAGGTGATTGAAAATACCATGGCTTGGGTCAGGCGCACCTTAGTCCTCGAAGGAATGACTTTGCTCTTTAATGCTTTAAAGAGGTCTTCTGCAGCAGGTTGGCCCGAACAGGAGACAGGTCTATAAGGGGAACCACTGAGGCACACGCCTTAGAGTCATCAATCATATGGGATCCAAAGAGCAGCATCTACCCAAGGATGGAGGGCTTGGAAAGGAGGAATGGATACAGGAAGCACAGGGAAGAAATGGGCTGAGATATACAATGTTACATTAAGGGAGAGATACAATGTTACATTTAGGGACCTGCAATTAATGACATGAGACAAAATGGGTATGAATTGCTGATTGGAAAACTGATCTGCTCTGTAAACCTTCGCCCAACTCCCAGTGAAAAGTTAAGAGAGTAAAGGAGAGGCTAGCGGCAATCTAGATCCTGGGGAGCTGGGAATGGCTCCCTACGGAGGGAGCGGGGAGCCCAGGTGGCACCACAATGAAGCACCTGGTTGCTCACAGAAAGACGAAGTTGGAACCCACACAACAGCTCCAGGAGCAACAGGTCTGGTGACCGACTCCCCTCGAGATTACAGCCTGGAGGACCCACCCTATGAGGCAGTTCCACCCTGTCACATGGGGTTGCTATGAATCCAAGATGAACTCAATGGCATCAAACAACTGCACTGTGGACGGAGCGTTTGATGGGGATCCTGACAAGTGAATAGAAGTGGATGGGTGAGCAGGGGAGGCGGGGGTGAGATAGGATATTAGAAGAATAAGTACCTGCAGAGCAGACCACACATGCGCAGGACTTGTGTTGGTGGAAACACAGAACATGCCAACTGAGGGGCATAGGCGTTGCGGACTGAGCTGTGTGTCTCCCCAACCCCTACACAAGCATGTGTGGTACATCCCTCTCCTTACCCTGGTGGGTGTAACCCATCTGAGACTGAGGGGGGTGGGTTCTTTGTTTTGGGGAGGAGGGAGTGTCTGTGTAGGGTGTGTCTTGAACCAGTGACACTGTGAGGGGACAGGAGAAGGCAGGCCCAGCAGCAGGAAGATACATAGATCGATGCCAGGCCACTTGAAGGAATTGAAAAGAGACAAAGACCTTTCTCTGTAGCCCACAGCGAGAGAGAAAATAAGCCTTCCTCCCCAAGAGCTGGTGCCTTGAATTAGGACTTTGAGTTTCCCCGCTGTGAGAAAATAAAGTTCTGTTCATCAGAGCTGCCCATCTATGGCACTTCTGTTCCGGCAGCACTAGAGAACGAAGCAAATGAGGTCCACTGCTTTGAGAAGTTAGTTCCTGTGGGTCCAGCCCTGGACTAGGCAATGGCTGCAGAGCTGAGAGTGGAGATGGAGTCAGCCCCCAAAGGGCCTAATACCAGAACCAATACCAGCTGCCACTGAGACCATTTCTGCTCCTGGCCGACCTGTGTGTGAGAGTATAGCTGTACTCCACGGGGTTTGTGATGACCGGTTCTTCAGAAGTGGATCATCAGACCTTTCGTCTATAGGACAGAGTAGAACTAACTGCCTCAGTGGGTTTCTGAAACAGTAACTGTGTATGGAAGTACAAAGCCTCATCTTTCTCCCGAGCAGCAGGGGGAGGGGGTTCAACTGCTCACCTTGCGATTTGCAGCCCACAGCCCAATCACTACACCCATCGGGGCCCCATGAGTCTTAACTGACTCTAAGGCAGTGAGTTTGTTTTTAATGATGTCCTAAACTATGTGGTCCTAAAGCTAGACCCTAAACTACAAGGAACTTTGCATCCTGCAGGATGTGCGTCCCATCACAGATTTTCAAGCAAGCCAACGACATCCAATTTGCATTCTAGAATGAGGGGTCGGTGACAGTGTGGAACTTGGGCTGAGGTTGGGAGTGGAGCAGTCTGGGAGGCAGGAGCCTGGAGGCAGGAACCTGTTGCAGTAATCCTGGTGCAGGACGCTGATGGCAAGACTAAGGTAGACGCGGCAGCAGCAAGGACCAGGGGATGGGAAAGGAGTCACGAGCCCCAGAGAAAGTGGAACCAACAGGACTGGGTGATGAGTGTGGGGGTTGGGGGAATGGAAGCGTGAAAATGGCCCCGCTGTGTTGTCAGATGCAAAGGGCTGGGCAGAGACCACCCCTTGTGTGGAGCACTCACATGTTCAAGGGTAAGTCTAATAGTATTGTTACAAATCAGAGAAACCTATATTGTCGCTTCTCAACATATCCTCCAGCTCGGTCCAAACACTTCTGAAGGCAGCATCCACCCTGTAGCCCTTCTACAAAGATCGCTGCACTTTTCAGTGCACAGCACATCCGAACAGCAGGGCCGGCGTCCCCGAGAGAGTCAAACTGTGTACCCTTTCAATGTCCTCTGAGTCTTGTCAGCAGAAAGAAGCCCGGAGGGGCAAGACACGGGCTGTTGAGTGGACGTGGTGAGATTTCCCAGTGAAATTCTGACAAGTCAGCCCTTGCTCCCCTCAAAGAACGAGCAGCTCCCCGGTTGCCATAGGAAAATATACTTCCATGCAAACCTCCTGTTGCCATTTTCTGTTTTCCTGAAACTTTGGGGTTGTGCAGTCCCTAGTTTGGGTCAGGCCTCACCCCCTGGGAGGCCATGGTATTGCGTCCAGAGCAGGTCTTGGGAAGCCGTTCTCAGTAATGTCATCCATCACTTGTTATGAGCCACATAGTTCAATGTTATCGCGTCATCCACAAAACCTAGATAAACATCCTCTGGTACTCTCTGCTTTCAGCCAAGACCCATCTGATGTCAGCAAAGATATCCCTCGCCCCACCTCCCCTTCTAAATCCAGCTTAAATTTCTGGCAGTTTCCAGTTGATGTACAGCTGCCACAGTTGTCTTGAGCACAGTTCGATAACATCTGCATTTCCTTGGATCAACCTTCCTGGAATGGACAAGAGATGTGAATCTCTTCCAGCCAGGGAGCTGTTTTCCAAATTTCTCGGCAAAGATTAAAAACAAAAAACATGAGCACTTTTGGCATTGCATTCATTGGTTGAAACATCTTAGTTGATATATGCCCAAGAGAAAATTCTAGTCTCTTCTGACATCCATCCATGTTTGTCTTTGTCTCTTATTTGTTTATTTTGGTAATGACCTTTTCCTTACTTCCTGTATGCTGGCCCTGGTGTCATTCCACAACCATTAAGTCCTCTGTCACGAGCATTCCAGGCATCAACTCTGGTTTTGAGATGGTCTCCAAACTCGGGTGCGATCTCATGGACTCATTTTCATTTTCTTCCGTGACAACTTGAACTTGCATCGGAGCAATGATGGTCTGTTTTGCAATCATTCCTGGCTTTGTTCTGACTAATGATATTGAGCGTCTCCAACATCTCTTTTCAATTCTTGATCCAACTAGGGCGCCTTGTATAGCCATCCTGTATGTCGTTGAAATTAGATAGATAGATAGATAGATAGATAGATAGATAGATAGATAGATAGATAGATAGATAGATAACAGATATTTGTAATGAAGAAGTTGTGGGAATTGCAGAATTCTACCATGCCATCATCTCCAAGGATACATTTTCCAACAGCTGAACCTTCTTTATCTCCAGTTGACACATTGCAATCACCAGTAGTTATCAATGCATCTTGATGATGTGCTTGGTCAATTTCAGACTGCGGACCAGACCAGACTCACTGCCAAATTGACTCCTTGGCAGGGAGTTTGTTTGTTGGGGAGTTTTTTTGTGTGTTTGTTTTTAGTTTTCTTTTTGTCAGTTGATTAGATGAGGCAACCCCAAATTGTAGAAAGGCAATCTGCTGTACTTAAGGACCACTGCTGACATCTCATGTAACTTCTTCATAGTTAAGAGCCCTGGCGGCCCAGTGGTTATGCGTTGGGCTGCGATCTGCAAGGTCGGCCATTGAAAACCACCAGTCACCCCTTGGGAGAATGATGAGACTTTCTACTCCCTCCAAGAGTTACAGTCTGAGAAGCCCGCAGGAGCACTTCTACCCTGCCCTATAGGGTCACTGTGAGTCGGCATTGACTCAATGGCAATGTGTTTGGTTTGGTTTTAACTACTTCATAACAGTGGCTAGACTAGTGTTTGGCCAACTGGGCACCATAGCATTGCCAAGCTGACCCATAAGCTGAGCCAGCATATATATTACCAAGGAATGCAAGTTGTAGACAGACTGAGGCCCAGCATATCTTAGACCTGCCTCTGCTGTGGAGTCCGTCATCCCAGGCTCTAGCATACAAGGTCATCTGTCTTCCTGAAACATCCAGGAAGGAAATCACCCAGGGATGGCTCAGGTAGGGGTCCATGTCCCCGCTCCGGCAACGTTGTCTGACTTGGGTTCTGTTTTCTGAGAAGGATGCAATTGTAAAGGCCATCACTGATTGGCAGCCTGAGGCACCCCCAGAAGAGAACACGCTTCAGCACTGCCTCTGCAGCCTTGGCTGGGTCACTGGTGGGAAGAGATGAAAGGAAGGAGGCGGGCATGTACCAAGGGAACAGAGGTCAAGGGAGATGCCAGCGGAGATGAAATATTCCAGAAGAAAGAGTCGCCACATAGACTTTCTTCCCCGGACACTTGGTTTCCTGCTCTTGTTCAGGTTGAGCAGGAATCTGATACTTTGATGTAATGGGTCCAGCGTAGAGCCTGGCACCAAGTAGGGACCAATGAATGTTGGTGGGATGAATGAATAACACAAAGGACTGATATTCCTACATGTGGCGGTCATACTATAAGTGAAACAACGAAGGCTTTTCCTGCCTGCATTCAGTTGAGATAAGGCTTCAACATGGACATATCTGATCAGCAGGTGAGAATTCAGATGCAGAACTCAGAAGAGAGACACTAACTAAAGCAGCCTCTGGGAAGACTAGCAAACAGGTGGCTCTTCAAGTCATGGGTCTGACCTCGGGAAGGGCCTGAGGAAGAGAAGTCGTCCATGAGATGTAGGAAGAATAGTCAGAGGGTGGAGACCCCCCCCCCAAAAAAAGAAAGAAACTGAGACTGCAGACACTAAAGCATTGTGCAGAGGGGGCTCCCCAGAACCCAGGCTATACCACCATCAGAGAAGACGAGGGCTGTGAAGTGGCCATTGGACACGATCTTCCATCAGGAAGTCACTGGGGCCCTCGGCAGCCCGGTGTGGGCGGAATCCAGATTGCAGGTGGCAGGCAGCTTGCCAGCACTTGGAATCTGTCCTGAGATTCCCAAGTGTTAAAAGCGAAACAGAAACACGGTTGGTGCTTCCATCAACACAGAGAACGCCATCCCAGATGGCAGTTGGGGCTTGCATTCCAAATTGGGGCTTCAGATCTGGTTGGCAGCTGGGGACGATGCCATTTGCCATATGGGATTTGGTTCCCTGGAGAGTAGATTGTGTGGTTGTTTCTCCTCCCTTTTGAGTCCCATTCATTTCTGCCCAAGATTTACTCGTGTGTCAACAAACCTCTCCATGTCTGGTTTAAAAGAGTCATTCCATGGGAGCCCTTAGCAATGAGCCAGGCAACCCGTATGTACTGTGATCCCGCAAGTTCAAGGTACTTTTGGTAACAAAGAGAGATCCAGGCCTGACCTGCAGGGAGCTTCTAGTCTTCACAAGAGTGGTGGCCTTTTCAGTGTCATTTTTCCACAGAGGATTTTCCTTTCATGGGACTATTAAATCATCTTTTTTAAAAAGTTAAGCACCACCAGACAACGTCCTCTCTAGCCCTGAAATGTATTCCTTGTTGTGGTCAGATGTTGTGGATTCAAATCGTAGTGGCACTTGTGCTGTAGGAAGTTAGGGGAGGAGAACCAAGCCATACAGAGGCTGGTCATCATCGGTTTGAGCACCAAGGTGCACCCACTCCAAGCCATGGTCTTTTCAATGGCCTCATACACCCAGGGAATTCGGGCCCTGAATAGGGAAGACCACAGAACAACGGGTGCATTTGAAGCAGGGTGTTGGCAAAGAAGACTGAAAGTGTTGTTGTTGTTGTTGTTGTTGTTGTTGGGTGCCATCCAGTCAGCTCCAACCCATAGCGACCCTGTGCACAACAGAGGCAGCACGGCGCAATCCCGTGCCATCCTAACTGTTCCTGTGCGGTGCCCACTGATGCCGCCATGCTGTCGGTCCCTCACCTGGAGGGTCTTCCTCCTTTTTGCTGCCCCTCCACTTTACCAGACACGATGTCCTTCTTCAGGGACTGCTCCCCCTTGACAACACATCCCAGATCTGCAAGGCGAAGCCTCGCCATCCTTCCCTCAAAGGAGCTCGTGGTCCTTGCACTTGTCTCCAGCACCACAATGCAAATGCCGGAAGCCCTGTGGGGACTGCCAAGCAGAACAAACACATCTGTCTTGGAAGAAGTGTGGCCGGAATGCTCCTTGGAACCAAGGGTGGTGAGACTTTCCTGTCCTGCAGTTTGGGCCTGTGATCAGGAGAGGCTGGTTCCTGAAAGGGGACCTCCTGCTTGGTGAAGCGGACAGCGCAGTGCGAAAGAGGAAGCCCCTCCAAGAGATGGACTGGCACCCCGGCTGAAACAGCGGACGCAACGCAGCCACCGTGGTGATGGGGCCGTAGGACTGGGCGGTGTGCCACTGTTGTACAGGGGTCACGATGAGGTGGCAACCTAGTCAACAGCGCCGAACAGCAGCAGTTCATCTCATTTCCTGGGGCTGCCACGAGAAACGCCACTACATGAGCCGTGTAAATGAGAGAGATCGATCCCCGTGAACCATGGGAGGCCAAAGGTTTAGATGGGGGCGGTTGGGGGATGCCACATTTTCTCTGAAGGCTCTAGATGATGATGCTTCCTTATCACTTGGATGATGGCAGCCAGAGTCCGATATCTGCCTCCATCATCACATGCCTGCCTGTCTTCCCTCGGGGTCTCCAGGGCCCGCTGTGTGTTTTCTCTTCTTGTGAAGACACCATTCTGGATTGGAGCCCAGCCTAGGTTAACCGCATGTTAACTTGATTAATTATATCTCCAAAGACGCTATGTCTCAAAATGGTCACCGTGCTGGGTGGAGGAAGGAGGAAAGTTTAAACATACTTTTGGGGGGTTGGAAGGGCATACACTCAACCCACAAGAAGCTGGGAAGGAAAGAAGAGGAGCTTCCGGCCAAGTCCTCACCAGTACCGTGATGGGTGGAGGAAGGAGGAAAGCTTAAACATACTTTGGGGACGCTGAGGGGACATACACATCAAGCCACAAGAAGCGGGAAGGAAAGAAGAGGAGCTTCCGGCCAAGTCCTCACCAGTATCTCTGCAGGATGATAAAGGAAACTAGCACTAGCGGGCCTGCATGAGCCAGACCTGGTGCTGGTGCGTCCCACATGTTACTCCCCTGACCATTTGGTGGTAGTGGTGGTTACCTCTGGGTCAGCTCTAGCTCACGGTGACCTGAGGCATCTCAGAATGAAATGTTTCCTGGTCTCACACCATCTTCATGATCATTGATATGGTGAGTCCACTGTTATAGCCATTATGTCACTGTCTCTCCCTAAAGATACCCTCCTTTTCAATGGCCCTCTACCACAAAGGGAGTGTATAGAGGTCTACATACAGGCATGTACAGATGTAAATATATTCATATATGAAGATGGGGAAATAGATTTATGTACATATATTTATAGGTTTACTATTAAGGTAGCAGATGGACATTGGGCCTCTGCTCAAATACTCCCTCAATGCAAGAACACTTTGTTCTGTTAAACTGGCATTCCATGACGCTCACGTTCCTGACACGATCGCTGAAGACAAAGTGGGTGCACAAGCAAATGTGGTGAAGAAAGCTGATGGTGCCTGGCTATCAAAAGATATAGTGCCTGGGGTCTTAAAGCCTTGAAGATACATAAATGGCCATCTAGCTGAAAAGCAACAAAGTCCACATTGAAGAAGGACACCAGCCTGTGTGATCACAAGGTGCCAATGGGATCAGGTATCAGGCATCAAAAAAAAAATCATATAATTATGAATGAGGGGAAGTACGGAGTGGAGACCCAAAGCCCATCTGTAGGCAAGGCAACTGGATATTCCTTTACAGAAGGGTTGCCCAGAGGGGACGAGCCAGTCAGAGTGCAGTATAGCAAGCATGAAACATACAATTTTCCTCTAGTTCTTTCATGCTTCCCCACCCCACCCCCCGCCACTACCATGATCCCAATTCTACCTTATAAATCTGGCTAGACCAGAGGATGTACACCGATACAGATAAGAACTGGAAACACAGCCCCAAATACAATTTTTTTTTTAATCAATGGTGCTCTACCAAACACGATGTTTGGTAGAACAAACAGTTTGTTCATTCGGTGGCATGCCAAGTAGCACTGACAATAAATGAGTTAGACCTACATGTGAACATATGGCTACATCCCAAACACAGCGTCCTGTGCAAAGCTAGCAAATCGAAGAAGGATCTGTGTCGTTTGCTCATGGGTCTATAAAATTTAGAGACATGCATAATCACCGATGTTTTAAAAATAGTTTAAGTGTATTGTGTTAGTCTGGGTAGACTAGAGAAACAAATTCATGGAGACACTCGTGTGTATATAAGAGAGAGGTTTATAAACAAGAATAGTTGAATATTGAGAAAACACCCCAGCCCAGTCCAGATCAAGTCCATAAATCCAATGTTAGCCCATATGTCTGATACCAATCTATAAATCCCTCTTCAGATTCACGAAACACATGCAATGATGCCAAATGCAGGAAGATTACAGGCCAGACTGACTTCTGCCTCCAAGGAGGAAAATACTGGAGTTCCCAGAATCCTCAGGAGAAGGCCATGCCCACACAGAGGCCTCATTGGCTATGGCCCGGTTGACAGACTGGACTCCACCCCTTCACTCTTAATCCTCTCAGGTCTCAAATTGACACCAGCTTATGTAACTATTGGGAGTGGATTGTACAAAGCATGCATCAGGACTTGTTAGTTGCGTCTATTCCAACTCAGGGAAGACAACAGAGTAGAACTTCCCCCCTAGTGTTTTCAAGGCTATAACCTTTCAGAATCAGGTCACTAGCCAGGTCCTTTGAGACATGTCTTTGACCGCAGAGCAAGAATCAACAAGCTATTGCTGCCTGTGGCTGTAAATAACTGCCAACCCCCCAACCCCCCACCCCCGCCTCTGGCTGCGTTCACTCTCAAATGATGGAATGAGTAGTTACAACACAGACTGGTTGTAAACAGTTCAGACAACATGGAAAGAGTTACTCTCTGGCCCTTTACAGCAGAAGTTTGCTGACCCTTGTCAGAAAGTATCATTTCATGGGACTGGTGCTACCAGGAAAGCATTTGGGGATGGTAACATTGTAACTGTGTCCCCAGGGCCCAGAAACCAGGTTTCTAGGTGATACGCCTTCGCTTCTGGGATCCCCGCAGAGTGGTGCATGCACGTGCATCTTCAAACCTCCGACAAATGGAGCAGTTACTGGCTTACACTGAGGGTCTCCTGTGTGCTTCCTGGCGTTGATTTAAGTTGCTCCACCATAAGAATAGTGTGACAGTTCAGACACAGGTTGATTAGCTCTAATAGGCAAACAGAATGCCTGTGGTCTGGGCAGCACAGGTGCAGGTGCTGAAAAGTCTCCCTCATAGTGATAGTTCCACCATAAGGAGTCCTGGGCCATTACTGCAACTCCGTGAGGTCACAGAGCCAGCTGGTTATAGATTTTTCAATCCTTGGGAGACACCTCCCTTCGCATGGTTCATGAGAGCGAACCCCTCCACCCAGTCTAAATCTAGCTAATGGGAAGGACAGGTAGGCTGCATATCACTTCCCCTCACTTCCTATTGGCTAGTGCTGAGTCCAGTGCCCATACCTGGCTGCAAGGGAATATGGGAAATGTAGTCTTTATCTGGGCAAACGTGTATACCCCGCTAAAAATTCAGATCCCACCACAGTTTCAGAAGAAAAAGGATTGTGTTGTGGGCTTGCCCAAATCAGTGAGGACTCCTTTCTGTAGGGCGGGGTCTCACTTCCTGACTTCCTCAGCCCACGTCTTGCGGCTGAAGGGGGAGAGCACCCCCGTGTTGCTTCGATCTGTTCTACTGGAAACAATGGCAATGACACGATGCCACGCGAGCACACTGGCGTCCTCTCGGGTGTTTGTGGCGTTCCTCGCTTTGGAGAGGAATCTCGCTTTCGCATGCTTACAGCAGACGCACCAGGTCTGTGTGGCAGGGAGGCAAAGACAGGATCTCATCTCACCGTTAGCTGGGCACGTCCTCAAAGGAGGAGACGCGCACCCAGCCCGCTGGCATCTCTCACAAGACAGAAGGGCTGGGCAGGGAGGCAGCCGTGCCTGCCTTTCAGCCGAGGCCGGCTTAATGAGCTGGCTCTTTTCTGTACTTTAGCAGCGGCATTTAAATAGCAAGTGGGCACCATTTGGGGACATAGATCTCTCCGCGGGACTCAGCAAAACATTCCATGTGCCATTTGCGGCAATAATGTGATGCTTCCTTTCTTTCTGGGAACTGAGAAAAAAAGATGGGCCGAGCAATCTGGCTGAGACCGACTTCCACACAGAATAATTCGTTTCTGGCCCTCAAGGCGGGGGGAGGGGGTGTGTGTGTGTGTGACAAATACACATCGTGGGAGTTGAAGCCTAGGAAGGGGAATTTGGCCCAGGCTTTCTTGGGAAGATGTATTGAGGAAGAGGGCGCTTGGCCAGGATCCGATTAGGCCCCTAGTCCCCTGATTGGCCATTTCACGATTCATTTCTGCCGGCGCTTAGTGTCCTGAAGCGAGGAGACAGGGCTTCCTGTCACCCGGTTCTTCAGCTGCAGCACCTCTGGCCTTTAAGGCGGGATCATTCTGGGTTCATTCTGGGTTCTTTAAGACGGGATCATTCTGGGTTCATTCTGGGTTCTTTAAGGCAGGATCATTCTGGGTTCGGTGCGGGTGGGGCTGGGCTTTGCAGGGTCGCTGTGAGCGTGGACCCCCGCACTAATATGGCTGGTCACCGCAGCAAAGAAGCCCTCTTTCCAAGCAGGATTACATCCACAGGTAAGGGCTCAGGAGGCCAACACAGATTTGAAGGGTGCACACAATTCAATCCATAGCCTAACTGCGCATGTCTGGAAGCTGAATGCCCCGGCACATAATAAATGCCAGGTGTGTGTGTGTGTGTGTGTGTGTGTGCAATTGTTATTCTTACTTTGTCATTATTATTTCAGAATCAAGGTGTTTTTAGTATGGGAAGTCCCCGTGTGCCAAGCTCACTGCTGAACCTGTAGCAGAGGTCAGCAAGAAGTAGTGACGGCTTCTGAAAATAAGAGTTCCTGAATATCCATTTGAGGGGCCCTGTTGGCCCTCCTGCCAGCTCTGACACCCTCCATGGGGTTGCTATGAGGCAGAATCGAGGTGAAGACAGTGGGGTGGGGGCTTAGGTGGTTAGATGCTCAGAAGGTCGGGTGTTCAAATCCACCCAATGGAGCCATGACGCCATGTCAGAAAGACCAAGGGATCCGCCTCCCTAAGGATCACAGCCTGGAAAGTTCCCTGGGTGCAGTTCTGCCCGGTCTCCTGGGGTCTCTGTGAGTCAGTGTCAACTCCCCCCACGGCACCTGACGATAATACCCCTTTACGATACCAGAGTGTATCCTCCCATTTCACCCTTTTCTAGTGCAGAGACCCAACTTGGATGTCCCCAGAGTAGCTGCCCAGGCCTGACGTCAGGCCGCCAAGCATCCCAGTTTGCCAGTCCAAGCCACCCGCAAGGGCCTTGCCACACACGGGAGTCCAACCTGTGTCTCAAATGGACACGGGTCACCTGCACCCTCGCGTGTCCCCTCTCTGCCAGAGCCCCCACCAGACTGCCCCATCCTTAAGGCAGACCAGGAAGAGAACTTGGCTTTCTGCATGCCTCCTCATGGTGCTCTGGGAGGCTTTCCAATAGAAATCTTAATATCACCCAGATGCCCACTAAGATGAGAAGCATGATCCCAGCCAGCAGCAGGCACCCTCACAGCCCCCACGATTCCCTGGGCATCCTCCCAGGCCACCTGGCTGCTGTGACCACGGGATGCTCGGGCTGTGCCTTGTCGTGCTTTGTTTTAAAAAAAAAATCCTGTGGGTCTTTCTGGTACTTTAAGAAAACGTTTGCTGATCTTGCCCTTCAAACATTGGGCTCACTTCCATGGTCAAAGCCCAGCTATTGTGGCTCTCAGCTGCTGGGACAGAAGGACCAGTTAAGTAAGTGCATCCTATATAGGATTTCAGGGCATCGGCGTGCTGGCAAACACTTGCCACCTGGCTGCCTTGGAAAGACATCAGCGCATTTGCCAATTCCCGCGGTGGAAATACTCCCCACCGTGGTTCATTCCAAGCGACCAAGAAGATGCCACTGAACCCAGAGTGGCCGAGAGGTGTACACAGGAGCCCCCACCAGCTGCTAAAAGCCAGCTCCAGCACTGCACTGGGCGAGAAGTCATCTGCGTCGCTTGTGTTGAGAATGGGTCTCCTGGCAGAGTGGCACTGTGGTCGTTCTTAGAGCAGCCTGCGCTCATGACGGCAGGAATGTTGGAGGAGGAAGAGGTGGAAGTCGGATGCAGCACATTTCCTACCCCTGAGGTCAAGGGTGTGACTGACAGGAGCCACCGTATTTTCTAGAACCTCGTATGCCGGTGTAAGTTGGGCGTTGACTAAAGAGGGACTGGGGCCTTTGAATGGTGGTGCTGGAGAAGAAGGTTGAAGGTCCTCCTTAAAGGACCGGCCCATCTCTCTTGGGAGAAGTCTGGCCAGAGTGCTCCTGAGAGGCAAGGGGGGTGAGATTCCTCTCACGGACTCTGGACCTGTGGTCAGGAGAGACCAGTCCCTGGAGAAGGACATCATGCTTGGTGAGGTGGAGGGACAATGAAAAGAGGAAGGCCCTCGAGGAGATGGACAGACACAGTGGCTGCAACAGTGGGCTCAGGCACGGGGACCGTGGTGAGGACGGTGCAGGACCAGGCAGTGTTTCGTTCTGTAGTGCGTACGTTTGCTCTGGGTCGGAACTGACTCCGTGACCCCTAATCGCAGCAGCATGGGAGCATCCATGTCTACACCTGCCAGGTGCATGTCCATGGTCACACAGCCCCCAGGTACACACTCCCAGGCACCATCTCACTCTAGGACCCCAAAGCCTTGGCACGGGTGTCCTGTCCACCGTAGGAAGTGGACTCCCAGGGGAGACGACAGGGCACCGTGCCCAAGGTTAATCCGACAGCTGGGCTGCCTGCTGGGTCAGCACCAACCCCAGCAAATGAGGTGCTTCCTGCCGCCCTGAGTGCCTGAATTTCCAGAGAAATGCAGTCAGCATGACTGTCTATTCCTGGGAATTGTAGCTCCCCTGTGACGCCCACAGAGAAATAGGAAACCCTGTCAACTTGATCCTTAATTATTATTTTAAGTCCATGCTGTCCTCCCATTTTCCTCTCTGAGCGCAGACACACACGCAGGCACTCCCTCTCGCTCTCTGCTGTTGAGTCAATTCCATCTGTGGCCGCTGTCTAGGTTAGAGCAGAACTGCCCCACGGGGTTTCCAAGGCTGGGACTCGCTACAGCAGCAGACTGCTTCAACTCTCTCCCTCCGAGCGGCTGGTGGGTTGGAACCTCTGGCCTTTCAGTTAGCAGCCAAGCCCTTAACCAGTACACCACCAGGGCTCCCAAGGAGAGGGGAGAGGGGGCAATCAAACAAATAAACCCACTTCTACTGAGCCCATTCTGACTCAAACCAAAACCCAAACTCACTGCCATTGAGTCAATACTGACCTTGGGGGACCGGGGGCAGGGGGTGTACAGAAACCTGTCCTGGATTTTGATGGGCTGTGTGGCTGGATAAATAGGGTGTGGGTGTGTGTGGTGGGGTGCCTCCAGCTGGTCTGATCAAATTCCTGTAAAGAGGAACTATGATTACAAATAATACTAATGATCATGCCTTCCTACTATTGAGGCAGTTATTGACACACTCTGTACAGAGTAGGATTGCCTATAGTCCTCATCAGGGTAAAGGCAGTGAGTGCTATAACCATCACCCCCCAAAAAAAATCACAGATGGAGAAACTGAGGTTCAGGGAGAAGCTGTCCAAGGTTCCGGTGGAACCCTGATCGTGGGCACTTGGCTGTCTGCCTCCACGAGGACACGGGCTTTAGAGCCTGTGACTCCGAGCAGAGACTGGGCATCCTCGTTGGTAGAATGGGGCCAAAAACAAGAGCAACAAGGAGACGGCCTCTACAGGACCGGGGAGGGGAGAAGTGGGCACTCAGCACCTAATAAGCACGTCCACCAGGAAAGAAGGAATGTGTGATGTAGGGGTGTGGTTCCAGAGTCTCCCCTGGGTGTGAAGGTCCCTTTGGAGGCCCATCACTAAGGACTGGGCCGTACACTGAGGGGCAGGCCTCCAGGGCTGGGTGGGTGCTTAGCCCCGGCCACTGCACATGGCAACGTAGGAGACCCAGACGCCGGACACTGGTGAGAGTAAAGTCAGGGCAAGGCCTGGGAAGCAGGGTCCAGGGTGGAGTCTGGAGCTGAGGTCTGGGACCAGAAGACTGCAGAGGACTTTTGTGGGGGGTCAGGAACTCCTGCAGCTACTCTGCTTGTGTTGGCTTCATTCCTGATCGCACTCCCCGATGCTTGGTGCAGGGCAGAGGAACTAACTCTGCCCAAGGTGAGAACTTTCTGACTGGAAAGTGGAGTGGTGAGGGGGACCGATTCTGGAGCCAGACAGCCCAGCCCAGGTGTGAAGTGCGCCTCCTGCTTAGGAGGATGACCTGGGTCACAACGCCGCATCCCTCCCTCGTTGGCTTATCAGAAGAGTTGTCAGCGGCCATCCATTGGGCTGCGATCCTTGACGATCTTATGCACAACAACATGAAAGGTTGTCAGTCGGTGCCATCCTGCTGAGCGTGATGTGTGAGAATCCACGGTGAGCGCTGTCGGGTCAGCCCATCGCATTGCGCTCCTGGGCCTCCACTTGCCCAAACACACGTTTCTTTTCTATTTTAACGATTCTGAGAATTAAACAAGTTGACATCTTTTTAAATTTTGCAACACCTTAGCATCTCTAATCAGCCCATTAGATAAGGAGCCCTGGAGGTGTTGCCTGATTAATGCTGGGCTGCTACCCACAAGGTTGCCAGTTCACAGCCACCAGCCGCCCTGCTGGAGAAAGATGAGGCTGTCCGCCTCCATGGAGACTGACAGCCTCGGGAACCCTAGATGGCATTGCTCGGCTGCAATTCCACTTGATGACAGCGGCTTGGGCCCAGCACATAGTAAGGACGGCATGACGATTTGTTCAATAAGTAAGACAGAGCACTGTGCGTGCCCCGTTGGAGAGATGAGAACACTCAATGGGCTATTAGTCCACCGTGTGGAGACACTAGCCAGGGAAGAAACCTATAGTCCAGCTTTCAACCCACGCCCTCAGGGATGCGCTTTCGTTCCAGAATTACACTGGAGTCAGATACTCAGGTGGGCTGGGAGCTGCCTGCTACCTCCTGGCCCCATGAAGTCAAGCTCTGGTCCTTGGGGGGCAGTGAGAGAGGAGTGAGACTGGGGTCTGGCTGCACAGACCCCAGTACCCTAAAAAGCAAGGCTGGTTCCTATGTGCTAAACTTCTGGAAAGTGGACTCCCCTCTCTAGCTTACTCCCATCCCCCACCCTCTGTCACCATTTATAATGTACTTTTAGACCATGGAACCAGGCTCCCCCATCCCTGGGGGTGGGGGGCAGTGTGCATCCTACGTGGAGTTGCATATGAGCCCCTCCAAGCCCTTGGACTGGAATGTTCCTTAGTCTCGCATTTCTGTTGTCACTTCTTCTAAATAGGGGCTGGTTTTTCCAAAGAGCCTGCCTCCCTTGGCCTTGGCCTTGGCCTTGGCCTTAGGAGACAGCTGGTATGTAATGAGGGCCTTGTGCCAGGCGGATCTCCCTTCATCCCCACCCAGAGTCCCAGGAGGAAAGCTGCTTGTCACTAAGCTCTTTTGGCAGAGGAGCACATGGGGCCCGACCACACACAGTCACCAAGGGGCGGAGCTGGGGCTGGAGCTGGAACCCAGGCCTTACAGGACCAGCATTCCTGTTCAAAGCTTTTTAAAAAAATCAAGGTTGTAGGTGAGCGTGCTCAGCATTCAGCCCGGAGATGTCGGGAGAGCTGAGCAGAGAGCGTCCACAGGGCGGAAAGGCCACGGCAGCCCGTGGGCTCCCTTCGGCATCTTTCTGAAGTCACATCTTGGAGTGGCAGCAGGATTGAACCAGTCTGTCGGGCCCGAGGCTCTGGAGAAGTCAGAAAAATTGACCAGCTCGGTGGCTGACCGCTTACCTAAATTGATCAGAATGGAAAGGCAGGGCATTTCTCCCCTGCTGGTGAAGTCCCAGGGGACCAGTATTCCAGAAAGAAGCCAGAGGGCCTGAGAGGGGCATGCTTATTTGTCCAGCCTCCCTGTGGACTCTTCTAAGGAGGTCCAGAAAGAGTGGGTGGATTAAAAAACTATGTCTCATAGTGGGGCTGGCCATGTGGTCCTCTCTGTCGACTGGCTGCTCTAGTTGGGAACATCGTCCTCATGGCCTGGTGGGACAGGATGTGCTCCACTCTGTCCTCCTCCCCCTTCATCTGCTCCCATGTTCTCCGATCAGATATGTCCCTCTCCCAGAGCTGCAGATTCAATGCCGTCCTTTGAAATAAATTCTTCTGGGAGGAGGGGCAGGTGTCCACGTAGTAGCTGTGATTGGGGCCGGCCCCACCAGACCTCTCCATTGGTTCCCTACTCCACGCCGGCATGTTACATTCACATCTTGGTGCACTGGGTTGAAGTCTGGCCCCTCTTTCCCTGTGGAGATATAAACAATACCCTTCCCTTGGGTGGGTTAGTGCCCTGTGCCCCCTCTACCCATTTCTTTTTTATTATTTTTTTCCTTTACCCACCTCCTTTTTAGTTGTCTACCATGTATATCCCTGTATTTGGTCTGGACCCTGCCATATTACCTGGTCCTCACCCCAGGAATATTTGTATACTGTAGCTTTTACACTATGCCCCCTTTGCCTTTTTTAAAACAAAAAAACTTACCTCAGCAGACTCATGTTGTACTTGTCCTTTTGTGCTTGACTTACTTCGCTTTGCATGATTTCCTCTAGTTCTTCCCATGCAGCGATATGCCTCGTACGTTCATCACTGCTTTTTAGCGATGAGTAGTACTTCATTGTATGTATATACCACAGTTTTTTAATCCACTCGTCTTTGTTGCCCTCTGGGTGAGGTTGTTCTATGTGGTGGTCTCTTATTTATGCTTGGTGAGTGTTGTTCTTCTGGCCATACTGGGTCGACAACGATCTTTTGTAGGGCTGGGTTTCTTCTAATGTATTCCTTGAGTTTTTCCTCGTCTGAGGGCATGGTGGGAGCTATTGCTTCTGGGTCCCAAGCTTCTCTTTCGCGGGAAGGAAAGGGTAGAGGAGCGAACAGTGGTGACAGCACCCAGCACCGTGAGGATGACTCGTGCCATCGGATGGTACATTTGGACATGGTTGAAATGGGCATGTGTAGGTGGTGTGTCTTTTGCCACAAGTGAAAACTAAATAAGTGACTTTTTTTTTTCATATGGAGGTTCTTGAGACACCAAGAGATTCCTTCAAGTGTGCCATTGTAGCGGGGGGGGGGGGTGGCGGGAGGGGAAAGTCAGCGGGGATGGGGGATGACTGGTGCCCCTGAATGTGAGCAGGCTGGAGCTCTTGCCACCCTCCCCCACGTTCCAGCTCCATGACTCCAGGGTCACTTCACCTCTGTTTCCTCATCTTTGGCCTGGGGCTCATGATAGCTCCACTTGGGGAGGTTGTCAGGCTGCGTGAATTAAAACACAGAGTGAGCTACGATGTCAGGAGAACACGTTAAAAAAAACACACAGTATTGTTGTCAGGTCCCGTCCACTTGGCTCAACGCATAGCAACCCCGTGTACAAGAGAACCAACCACCGCCCAGCCCTGCGCCATCCTCACCATTGCTGTTAGACCTGAGCCCCTTGTTGCAGCCACTGTGTCAGCCCATCTGCCTCACGGGTGTGCTATTTTTCCACTGCCCCTCCACTTTACCAGTTCTGGTCCCCTTCCCCAGGGACTGAGCGCTCCTGATGACAGGCCCAACGTGCACAAGACACAGCCTCTCCATTTTTACATCTAAGGAGCATTCTGGCTGTAATTCTTCCACGACAGATGTGTTTATTCTACTGGCTATCCATAGGATCCCAAGTAGCCAACGATTCTTGCCCAATACCATGATTTAGAGGTGTCCATTTTCTTCGTTGTCCTCCTCATTCATTGTCCGGCTTCCTATGCCTCGGAGCCCACTGAAAATACCATGGGTTTGGTCAGGGGCACCTTGGTCTTCAAAGTGACATCTTACTTAGCCTTTTAACACGTGAAAGAGGTCTTTTTGCCACGGACTCGACAACTTGCCTAATGCAATGCTTCACTTGACTTCTTGACCATCGCTTCCGTGGGTCAATAAACATTAGCTCCCTATGATAACAATGATTAGTATTATCATCTTAGCTGTCACCATTTTCTCATCACTTATTCCTAAATAAAATCAGGGACCTCTGTAGCTGTGAGACACTTCTCTGATCTCCTTTGGATTTTACGTTTCCTAGTCTGTGAGTTCTGGACTGTGTGGCTCCTGTGGACTCAGGGCTCATGTTTCCCTCCTCTCGGGACCTCCGTCCTGGTACCTGACACCACACAGACATACTCGGTGATATGTACCCAATCAATTGGAACTTAGCTTGATTGTAAAAGAAACAAAATGCTTTCTGGGCTGAGAGAACCAGCCAATCACGGAGACAATCAGAACAGATTTATATATAGATTGGGCAGGGGGCGAGGGAGGAGAGAATATGGCCGTGTCTGTTTTTCAGTGATTAGCTTTGGTGGTATAGTGGGTTGTAGTGGGGCTGCTAACCACAAGATCAGCGGTTCGAAACCGCCATCTACTCCATGGAAAAAAGGTGAGGCTTTCTGTTTCTGTAAAGAGTTACAGTCTCAGAAACCCACAGGGCAGTTCTGCTTTGTCCTCAAGCGTCGCTATGCTTGGGAAGAGACCCGGTGGCAGTGAGTTTGATTTTTTGGTGTGATCCCAAGAAGGGGCCCTTGACTTCACGGAGCTGTTTCTTCCTGCATTGGATCACTGCGTGGTAAATATTTTCCTGGTGTCCCTGGGGGTTGCAAATAGTTAAGCACTTGACTAGTAGCCAATGGGTTGATGGTTCAAACCCCTCCCAAACCACCTTGGAAGACAGGCCTGATGATCAGCTTCTGAAAGGTCACCACCTTGAAACCGAAATGGAGCAGTCCTTCCCAGCATTCATGGGGTCAGGCTGAATCAGATCCAGCTTGTTGGCAGTTAACAAGAACAGGCCCATGTCTACTTTACAAGATGAACAACACGAGTCTTGCGCCCTCCTCCTAATGCCATCGTCGCAGCCATTGTGGCCACCCATCTGCACGAGGGCCTTCCTCTTTATCACCACCCCTCTGCTTGGCCGAGGACTGGTCTCTCCTGACAACATGTTCGAAGGATGTACGATGAAGTCTCATCATCCAGGCCACTGAGGAGCACGCTGGCTGTACTTCTTCCAAACAGATGGGTTTGCCTTTGGACAGCCCATGGTACGTTCAACATTCTTCTCCAGCACCAGTTCAAAGGCATCCATTCTCCTGCGGTCTTCCTTACTCATTGTCCAAGTTTGACAAGCATAGGAGGCCATGGAAAATACCATAGCTTAGGTCAGGCACGCCTCAGTCCTTAAAGTAACACCCTTGCTTTTCAACACTCTAAAGAGGTCTTGTGCAGCAGATTTGCCCAATTCTTGAGTGCTGCTTGCAGGAGCATTGATTATGGGTCAAAGTAAGACAAAATCCTTGACAACCTCAACCTTTTCTCTGTTTATCATGATGTAACTTACTGGTCCCGTAGTGAGGATTTGGGTGTTCTTTACATTGAGATGAGATCCGCACTGCAGGCTGCCATCCTTGATCTTCATCAGAACACACCAAATTTTATCATCATCACATTGAATCCAAAGTGAAAACATAACTGAAAGAGGCAAGAGTCAAGGAATCCCTACCCTGAATCAAATCCAATACCTCCCTGAAACATACACCCCTTCCAACAAGACTGCACTCTCTTCCACCTGACCATGCAGACCCCACTTTTACCTCTTCTGGAACTTTCTGTGAGTTATGCCCTGGGTTGTTAGTCCATCTCTCTGACCCCCTTCTCTCAAGCTATTCATGTTCTGGAAGCTGCTGCTCAAGGCACTGGTCCCTTGGATGAAGTCCACCGCCACACCAGGGGCTGCTCTCTTCCCCTCAAGGGGGATCTGCCCTTTCCCCGATACAGACGGAGCATCCAGGTCAATCTGAATTTCAGATAAGGCAGGAATGATGTTTTGGTGGAAGTATGACCTGTGCAATATTTACGGTCATCTTTTTATTTGTGAAACCTGACAACTCTACTGAGGAGATCCCTCTCAAAAACCCATGAGCTGGGTCCTTAGTCCACTCTCTGGTCTTCCCCAGAGAGACTTCCAACAGTGTGGGGATGGCCTGGGTGTGGGTCAACTGTGGGCCCCTAAGTCCCTTTCATAGTAGACCTTCCTATAAATTGAAGTCAGCTCCTGAAATATGGATGCCGGTTGGACTTCATCTTGACACCAAGCCAACCCCAAACCACACTCCCTGCCATGGAGTCACTGCTGACCCATAGTGGTCGTATAAGACAAACAAGAACAGCCCCTGTGAATTCCCAAGACTGTAACTCAGGAAGAGCCCAGATGGTGGAGCAACCCTGTAGGACAGAGCGGAGCAGCCTCCTAGAGTTTCCAAGCCCAACTCTTCATGGGAAGCATGCCGCTGGGTCTTTCTCCCTCGGAGCAGCTGGTGGAGCAGGTGCTTAACCACTGCTCCACCAGGGTCACCCGTACTTCCTCCAGGGATTTTGAAAGACCTTCTCTCACAAAGGTCACCCTTCCTTCGGCCACAGTGAGCGCATGAGCGGTGGGCATGGAACCAGGACACCTGACAGCATCTCCTCTCCCTAGTCCTGTCCCTCTGGATTAGCGAACACCAGGACTGTGAAGAGCCTGGGGCAGCACAACCTGGAACTGAGGCCAGGATGGGGGCCACAGAGCCAGGAGCCAGGGCCATACCCCGAGGAATGGTCCCATGACAGGGGAGACCCTGCTCTGTTCCAATAAGCGTTGCCTTAAACCAGCCTGTTGGCACTTTGCACTTGGGAAGTAGCACCTGTCCATTCAGCTCATTCAACTAGCTCCCGTCATATGCTACGAGTAGATGCCAACTTGTCCCCGTCTCTATGATTGGCTCCAGGCAAACCCATCTTCCTCTCTCTCCCCCAGAGGGTTTCCTCCAACCCTATCACCGCCTTCAATCTTAAAGAAAAAGGACTAGTGGATACAGATTGGGCTGCTAATCTCAAGGGCAGCAGTTGAAAACCACAAGATTCCCAAGGGGTTTCTACTCCCATGAAGAGTCACAGTCTCTGAAACCCACGGGGACAGTTCTACCCTGTCCTATAGGGCACGTGTCAGAATCAACCTGCTGGCAGTGAATTGTGGAGTCGCCCTAGCCCCTGCCCACCTCTGGTCCCCTTCCTAGAAGCTTAGGCTGTAGAACACTCCTACATAGAGTTACCCTCGTATACTTGGCCGTGATCCATTTCCCTACTGTTGCTTAGACTGCCCTGCTCGCTCGCCCACTCAAAGGCCTTGTCTTCCCCTGTGTCCTATTGGTGGGGGTGGTGGTGGTCCATGTCAGAGAGCCGGCCCCAGCTCCTCTCAAACGCACGCACAACAAACGCAGCATTGCCCAACCCTGTGCCATCCCCATCAGTGTGAGTGCGTCGCTGGGGGGGTCACTGCGTCAATTCATCTCTCATCTCATTGAGGGGCTTCCTCTGTTTCACTGACTCGACTTTTCCAAGCATGGTGTCCTTCTCCAGGGTCCAGTCGCTCCTGACAACCTGTAAAAAAGCGCACGAGACCAAGTCTCCTCATTGCTTGCCTCTAGGACTATCCTGGCTAGACTTCTTCCAAGACAGCTCGGTTTGTTCTGAGAGCGATGGGACTTTTGGTAGTCTTCACCTGCACCGTCATTTAAATGCATCAGTTCTTCGGTCTACCTTGTTCCTTAGCTAAGTCTCACCTGTATGTGAGGCCGTGGAGAAAGCTGATTCCTTCCTTATTTAAGACTCCACTCGGGGCAGCTTGCCCGTCCTCCCAGGCTCTGTTGCCTCAGCTCCCTTCTCCTCCCCCAGTGCATTTGTTCTGTAACAAAGCATGCCTCTGATGCCTCCACCATGGCATTGCCACAGTGAATTCTAATGACCTGAGTCGGTGGCCTCTCCCCTGACAGGAGGTACCCACACAACCGCCAGAGCTGGAGAGTGACGTGTTGACTTGTGTGTGTTTCCCCGTTTAAAGTAGAGCACAAGCAGAGGCCCCATAAAGATTTGGTGATTTGGTTTGACGATTGATGAGCGACTGGTTCATGAGAAAGAAATAAGATCCTTCGCCCTCGGAGTTGGTGTCACCTCCTTGGTACTGTTAGTTCTCTTCCCCTCTGCACCTCCACGTCTTCCTTGCTGGGCCCGGGCTGGTCGAGTCCCAGCATCCCCGGTCCCTTGCCACTCACATCCTCATCTCCCCCAGGCCTGTCCTATGCTCTGCTTCTGCTTTGATTGTAGAGAAGCCGCCAGCCTGTGTGACTTCAGCTAGCGTGGCCTGTGACACTCCCATGTTCTGCACGCAAGGGAAGAGACTCCCCAGACAGGGTCCCTGTCTTGGAAGTCCCCAGCCCCTGGGGGAGTCCGCTGAGTCCAACAGAGAGTGCGCCCTGGACTGTGGGGATCAATGTTACAGCCATGACCTAGGCAGCTCCCCACGCAGACTGCCCCGGTTCATACCCCACTCTCACCGCTGGCAAGGCCTTGGACAAGTCACTTACTGACGTTGTTGTTGTTGCTCATGTTGCTGGTAGATGCCGTCCAATCGTTTCTGACCCATCGCACCCCTACGCACAACAGAACGAAACGGTGCCCGGTCCTGCACCATCCTCCCAAGCGTTCCTCTGTGGGATCCCCTTGTTACAGCCAATTCATTTCCCTGGGGTTACAAGAGGGCAGTTGTTACTGTTAGGGGGACACAGAGCTGGCCCACGGTGGCCCCAGGCACGTAGGTGGCCCTGCTGCATAGGGTCTAGGGAGCAGGTTGGCAGGCCTGTCTTCTGAGACCCTCCTGGGTGCCTTCAAGCCTCCAACCTTTTGACTAGTCGTGGAACTTCAGACATTTGCACCCAGGGACCCCAAAGTGGGGGCATGACAGGAATTCCTCTTGGGACTGTGTGTGAGGGGAGCGAATGTACAGAGTTTAACCGTGGCTGAGGTTGTTAGTTGCCATCAAGTTGGCCGTGACCCTTGATGACTTCACGCACCACAAAACAAAACTTGCCCAGGCCTGCGCCCTCTTCACAGTCGCCCATCCGTTCAAGTCTATCTGTTGCAGCCATTGTGTATTTTAAGTGCTCTGGTAGAGTAGTGGTTATGCTTTGAGCTGCTTACCACAAGGTCCATAGTTCAAAACCACCAGCTACTCCATGGGAGTAAGACAGGGTTTTCTAGCCCCATAAATGGTTACCGTCTCAGGAACTCACAGGGGCAGTTCTACCCTGTCCTAAAGGGTCCCTATGAGTCAGTAGCTGCCTGATAGCAGTGACTTTGATGGGCTTTTTCCTGACCTAAAGGATTGGAGGCCTATATCCCACCACTGAATCAAACCTTATTCTGTATCCATCCTTAGGGTTTTCATTATCCAAGCCTTTCTTCCTAGTCTGTCTTAGTCCTAGTAAGCTACACAGACACCTATCCATCATGGTTGACCCAACCAGTATGTGGAATACCAGCCTCATCGCAAAAATGCAAGCCAACAGACAGAGACAGGGGTGGCATTGGAGCCCGGGGATAAAGTGCCATGCAAAGCCAATATCAAGTGGTATTGCCTTGGGTCTGCCTCGTGAGTTAGCTCCTGTGGCCCCCGGGGACCTGCCCCAGGGGCCGCCACACCCCGTGACCCTCTTTGCCTCCTCAGGGCCGACGACTGCTTTTGTGCCTCTCGAAAACTGGACGCGGTGGCCATCGAGGCCAAGTTTAAGCAGGACCTGGGCTTCCGGATGCTGAACTGCGGGCGGACGGACCTGGTGAAGCAGGCCGTGTCCCTGCTGGGCCCCGATGGGATCAATTCCATGAGTGAACAGGTACAGTCTGAGCGTCTGAACCAACCGGCAGCCGGACAGCCTCCCCGAGCACGGGGTAGGAGCCCACAGCTGGGGAATGTTCCAGGGGGCTCTGGGGGTAGGCACCCCCATGCTGGTGATGTGGGCTGATTTTCTGGGGGTTGGTTTCTGAGTTTTTTCAATGAAAAATATTATTTTTCATCTTTGTGGTAGTAACACATGGTCACTGCAGAAGTGCAAAGAACAAGATATTCCTGCTTCAGAAAGGGAGTAAAAACACCACCCCCAGACATCCATCATGAGTCTGTAGGATGCTGTCATTGATAACCATCATGACTCTGTAGGATGATGTCATTCGAGTCCCTTTCCTGGGTGGCTAACATCAGAACCTCGGCCTACCTGCAGGTTCCTGCATCACACAACAGGTTCGGACAGACAGGTTGCCCCCCAAATGCTGAGGGTATGTTTAATATACACTGAGTCACTCTGGGGGTTGGGGGCCCTCAGGGGGCCTCAGATACAGGCAGCCAGCACTCAAGACCCTGGGACTGAAGGACAGTATCCACCCACCAAGGGGTTGCCACGTGGGTGAGGATGTCAGGGACAGAAAGCAAAGAGCGATTTTAAATAAGGGTCCCAGGCAGAAAGTCGCAAGGGACGGATAAGACCGCCTCTTACGTTGGGTAGCTCATGCATGAACCCAGGGAGGGCCTAGCAAGGACTTACTGAATTTCTTAAGCAACAGCAAGGAGATCGAATACATATACACACACTCCCGCACACACTCACACACACACACACACGCACACACACACACACACACACGACGGAACAGCACTTTGCCCTTTCGATATTTTGTGTTAAAGGAACTTTTCAATCTCATGGAGTATTCTTTTTAATAGTAATTTTTAAAATCCCTTTCATGGCTACCTGAAATGGTCCTATTGTGTATTCGGGTAGGCAAAGCCCACCTGTTGAATAGTGAGGTTGCTTTTAACTACTTCATCAATAATGCTGGGTTAAAGGTACTTACCCAAGTCCTCTCACAAGCTCTGCTTTAGCTGACCACCAGGGTTTCTTAAAGTGAAATGACTGCTACAAGCCCGTCAACCTTTCTCAAAGTTCTCGGTCTCAAATGAGTTCGAATCATTTACACACACACACACACACACACACACGCACACACACACGCTGCAAGAATATGCCTTTCTTGTTCGCCTGCAGCGTGACACTCCCCTACTTTCATCAGGGCATCTTCACTTGAAGGAGCCTTGGTGGCATTGTGGGTTATGGCTTGGGCTGCCAACCCAGTTGGCAGTCTAAGCCCACCAGCTGCTCCTCAGGAGACTGGTGAAGCTACTGGCTCCCATCGAGATGTACGGCCACGGAAGCCCTAGGGAGCAGTTCTACTCCGTCCTATAGGTGGCTGAGTCAAGATTGACTCGATGGCCGTGAATTTGGTTTGGGGAGTTTGGTGGCATAGTGGCTAGCCTTGTGGCTAGCCGCAAGGTTGGAAGTTCAAGCCCTCCAGTTACTCCTCAAAAGACAGACGAGGCTGTCTGCTCCCATAAAGAGTTACAGCCCTGGATGCCCTGGAGAGCAGTCCTGCTCTGTCTTATAGGGTCCCTGTGAGTCGGAATTGCCTCCATAGCAGTTGGTTCTTCACTGATAAGAGATATAAGCCGTTCTCTGTTACTTACCTTTAACTTTTATGTCTAAAATGTTTAAGCTTATGTCATCAAAGTAGTGACATTGGAGCCAATGACCGTTTAGAGAACGTCTACTCTATATGTTTTGCTTTTTCTTCTTCCCCTAATCAGACTAGAAATGATGCTGGTGTTTGGTGGGAGGGAAGGCTCAGGTAGCAGCCCCGCAGCACTGTCAATTGGCACACTCCCTTTCCCTGGTTATGGTTTCTTCCGTCACAAGCAGGAAGCGTGAGCAGATACGATGTTTGCAAGGGTCCTTTCTTGTCCGTGTGCCATTTGCTTATAAACAATCATGTCCAGCCAGGTGCGTGACCAGGGACCCCACGTACTCAGAAGCATCCGAAGTCCCTTGACGCTGACCAAGTAGCAGATGAAAGAGCCAAGATGACACTTGTAATATTGTGGTAAAGCAGAGTTACACTGAGACAGAAAGTCATGCTTAGCGTGGACAGCCTCAGACCAACAGTGCAGAATCCAGGCTACACGTTGGGCTGCTAACCACATGGTCAGCAGTTCGACTCCCCCAGCTGCTCTGAGGGAGAAAGATGAGGCTGCCTGCTCCCAGGAAGGTTGACAGCCCCAGAAATCCTTAGGGACAGTTGTCCTCCATCCTATCGGGTCTCTGTGAGTCAGAATCGACTCGTTGGCAGTGATCTGAAACCACTGCTTGTTTTGGCAAGCCCCCCTTTGGCCTCCTTCACCTCCCAAAATGGGAACAATAGAGCCCCTCAGCTCAGGTGCATGACGGGAAAGCAAGGAACCCTCCCCTTCTCTCGTATTTGCAAAACGCAAATGCGCGTTGTCTGAGGGGACTGTGCTTTGTTGCTTCTTGTTTTGTTTTTTATTTTATTTTTTGTCCTTTTTGTCTTTACTGCTCCTTTGGGTTCCCAAGGCTACACGGTTTTGAGCGGTTCCATTGGCCTATAATGCACACATCATACCAATCCAGACACTCAGCCCTCTTGAGAAGGGTTGAGAGTCATCACCACGATCCATCTTGGAACATTTTCTAATCTCTCGTACTCAGCATTCACTCCCCGTCCCACCCCCATTAAACCAGTCGCTGTCTCTGTCAATCGACTTGTCCTGGGTTTTGCAGGCAAGCCTTGCCTCCTCTACACAAGGAAGCTGGGCCTTCAGCTGCCACAGCTGAATGGGAGAAAGATGAGACTTTCAGCCTGGGAACCCCCCAGGGAAAGTTCTACTCCGTCCTAGAGAGCCGCTATGAGCTGGCATTGACTGTGACAGTCAGTGAGTGAGTGAGTGAGTGAGTGAGTGAGTGAGTGAGTGAGTGGGTGAGTGAGTGAGTGAGTGAGTGAGTGAGTGAATGAGCAAGCATGTATCACCAACTGGCCACAGCCACCTTGTCAATCTTTTTCGTTCTCTGGTCTTTCAACTCACCTCAGGGCATGACCCCCCTGATGTACGCCTGCGTCCGTGGGGACGAGGCCATGGTCCAGATGCTGCTGGATGCCGGAGCTGACCTGAATGTGGAGGTGAGAGTGCAGAGGGTGGCAGTCCCCAGGGGAAGGCAAACAAGGAGTGAGGGCTTCCTCGTACACAGGTCACCCCGTTGACCCTGGTGTGGCTGTGTCCAACGTGAGACCCGCCAAGGCCCCAGCCCGGGCAGCCCCCCAGGAGCTGCCCCCAGCCATGTTGTGTGTCAATAGGATGGCTGTAGCTGGGGGGAGCCAGGCTTTGCCCCGGCGCGGCAGTAGAACCCCTGGTTCTCACTGCTGACCCGTTCCTGCTGGAAGCAGGGTAGGAAGAGCGCCTGAACCATCAGCCTTTCCACTGGGCCTCATCCCAAGCAGAGGAAGTGCTGAGTCTGGGCTGAGGTCCACCACCCAACGTGGAGGCCGCATGTGGTGACGTGACCAGCACACAGCCACGGGCTTTAGAATGTAACCGTCTTACTCTCAAATTCTGAAACCACCGCTGGCCTTGGTGACTTGCTTTTGAGCATGGGCAAGTGGCTTCCCCTCTCCCAGCCCCCGAGGGCCCCCATCTGGAAAATGGGGGTGGGGGGAATCACATCCATGTCAGAGAGCTGCGGGAAGAGATTAGTGTCCAGAGGACCTAACATATGTTCTCGGCTAAAATCGTTTGCCCCTGGCCCAGCCTAGTCAGGGGTGAATCCCACCTGCCTGCCCTGTTCTGTTCTGTTCTGTCTTGAGACCCGCTTGCCCTGGCATGCAGATATTGGCAGCCTCTGAGGCTGGGAACGTGGCCCTCTTGCCATCCTAATTCAGGGACCACGGGCAACCTTCTAGCTTCAGAATCCAGGGCCTGGCCATCTACAGATGAAGGGCTTGTTGTTGCTGTGAGTCAGAGAGCTTGATGTTCCTGGTGGCGCAGTGGGGCAGGCGTTGTGCTGCTAACTTCAAGGCTGGCGGTTCAAACCCACCAGCCGCTCCGTGAGAGAAAGATGTGGCTAGTTTCCGTGAAGGTCTTGGTGATCCTAGGCAGGATCGCTGTGGTTCACATCAACCTGATAGCAGCGGGTTTGGTTTGGGGTTTATTCCTCTGAAGAAAGCAGGCAGGAGACGGTTTAGATCAGAACCATGGTGGATCATGTATGTTTCAAGTATGGGAGCATACTTTTAATTACCCCCTGAGCTTTGGATCCCCAAGAGACGAGCTGTGAAGACACCCCCCACCTGTGCCCCAAGGACTGCGGAGACCCCTGCAAGGACTGCTTAGTGTTGGGTTATGGTGGTGGGGTGTTCTCTGGTCTACCCCTTCCCTGGCAGAACTCAATTCCCAAATGAGGTGGATTTGGTGGTCACATGACCGTTGGGTAGGAAAGCCATGGATGGATGCCGACCATGCAGGACCCCAACTTTCTGCTGTTCTGGCTCCTCACTCTTGGTCTGGGGTTTTTAGACATCCTCCCCACACCGAAAAACCAGCACTGGATGGCTCATCCATGATGGATCCACTGAGCCCAACAGCATGTGGGTCCCTGTCCTCTGGGAGGTCAGCAGGACCTGACACTGCCTCCAGGGCAGTATGGGAGGAGCTGAGATCCAACGATGGTGATGGCATCTCTCCATCAGCTGGTGTTGTCTTTCTGGCCAGAAGGCGTGAAGCAGATCTCATCTGGCTGGGGGTGGACTTCAAGGTGTGGACTGTGAGGGACATAGCATTGGGCGCTCTTTCACACCCCCACCTCTCAGAACCTCCAACGCCCCATAAATGCAAAGAGGTAACTGGAGGAAAGTGGGGGCGTGGCTCCCTTTAGCTTCTCCAGGGCCACTTAGAAGCGATCCAAACTGGTCCACTGAGCTCCTGGCAGGTGAGGAGCAAGAGAGGCGTTAGCAGGCACCATGTCCCTGAAAACTTTCCCTACTGCCCCCGTGGAGAAAGTCCCCCGAGCCCCACCTTTCAGCGGCCGCCTTTGGAGGTTGACTTCCCTGGTCTGCTCTTCCCAACACAAGCAGCACAGGTAGCCCGTTCTGGTGAGAGGTGTTTGGGGCATCCAACCGGGAGAGGGAAAGTCCCCACCCCGTGTCGCCAGCGGGTCCCCAAGCACCTCTCGGACTGGCCTTTTCTACACCTCCAGCCAACATACCTCACCACAGAGAGGCCCGATTCCTGAGTGCCAGTGTTGTCAAGGTCACGTTTCAAAAATAACTTCGATTTGTTTGTAGGTTGGCAGTGCTCCTCATAAATATCCATCTGTCCACCCCGAGACCCGCCACTGGACGGCTCTGACCTTGGCTGTGCTGCATGGGCACATTCCTGTAGTTCAGGTATTAACGCATTTCCACGCGCACCCACCCTGCTGCGCGCTTTCCCTCTCGCTCTCTCTCCCGGCATGCAAATCCCCCTCCGAGACTCCTATTGGTTAACCGCATGGAACTGGAGCGCATTCATATCATAGGAAGAAGGATGTCCTATGGAATGCTCTTTGTGGCCTGGCTTTAACCAATATGCAGTCACATGGACCCACAGGCAGCCTCACACATGAGTGCCAAACCTAGGACAGTCTTCCCGGTTGCTCCAGGGGGAGGTCTGGCCCGCTGTTTGGACTTGGTCCTTGTACTGGCTGCAAGGTGACCAGAACACTTGGCTTGTGTCAAGACCTTGGAACCTTGCCTTAGGTTTGACCCCAGTGGCTCCCAACCAGTGCGTGACCCAGAGAACACTGCCATGACACCAGCTCAGAGCCCACTTCTTGAGATTCTGACCCGGGGGGACTAGAACAGGCACTGTCTTCTGTAAAGCGAGCTTCGCAGGTTTGGTGAAATGTCTTCCTAAGAGGTCCTTTGGGCAGGTCACTCTAGAAGATGTGCACCTTTTTTTCAGGCTTGTGTGGAGGGGGGTGTTCGAAGAGTACCACGCAGGACATGCCAGGTCTTCAGCTTGGCCTTCGGTTTATCAGAGAAGCAGCATCTACACCCAGGCTCATGACCTGATGTGGCCCCAAAGTGAGCCCCGAGCTGGAGGTGCATCAGGAATGCGCCTCCTTTGATCGGGTCCAGCCTCGGAGGATTATAGCGAGCAGGAGCGAGGGTACAGAAAGACATCTCTGCCAAGCTGGGGCCTTGTGGGGCTCTCTTTGGTTGTCTCCCGGGTCCTGGGGATCCTGAAGACAGACTCAAAGCAGCAGCTCATGCCCAGTCCATTTCTAGAAGAGCAATAGCAAGTGGAGGTCGGATGGTGGCCTTGGTGGGGAGGGGACACAGATGGCACTTCTGAACATGCAGTGGCATCCCTGGAGTTTCCATCAGGAACGGGAGCTCTGGGCAGTCATACCCAACAGGTGTCAAGTCACCTCCCTGAGCAGGTGCAGCTAGCATCCTGGCATGCCCAGTCAGCAGCCCCCTCTTGGACATGCCTCTTGATCGGCGGCGGCAGCCCTGCAGACACAGTAACGATGGCAGCGCCCGTGCCTTTTTACATCAGTGCTGTTGGCAGCAGTTCCCTGAGCAAGTGCCAACCGAGATGGACTCTCTGCCTTGAAGAAGCGCAGATGTCTTGGGGACTGCACAGAATGGAGTCGTTCCAGGCAAACTTCGGCACTCCATTCCGCTGCTTTGTGGCCTGATATTCCTGGCCAGGACACTTGGCCCTTGCTAGGCTGTCCTTGGAGCCATGCAGGGTGTTCTAGAAGAGATTCTTGCCCGGGGTAGCTTGACCAGGTGGTTCTCTGAGTCCTTGGAACTTTCCCAATTCTAAGCAATCACGCCGATGTCCTCTGTGACATGAGGGGACCAGCCCAAGAAGGGCATCGCCCAGAACTGTAGTGCCAGCTGCTTTTCACTCACTGCTTCTAGAAAATTCGATGTGCTGTGCAGCCACGCAGGCACTTGTTAAAATGCAGACTCCCCCTCAGTGAGGTCTGGCTGGGGAGCCTAGGAGATGGCATTGCTAACAAGCTCCTCCAGGGGGGATGCTGGGGCTGTCGGCTGCGGACCACTAAGATACAATTGCCACCCAGGGCTGGGCACGAGGGCGCTGACCTCCAGGGCAGGATGGAGCAAGGCATCCAATTTCCCCCAGTGTTAGTGCACTGCCACCCTTACTGACGGCTCCTGGGCGTGGAGGGCGTGTGGGCCTTTTAACCGTCTCACCACTGTTCTTTCTCCGCAGCTCCTGCTAGATGCTGGGGCCAAGGTGGAGGGCTCTGTGGAACACGGGGAGGAGAACTATTCCGAAACGCCCCTCCAGCTGGCAGCCGCTGTAGGTGAGGATCGCTGAGTCTCCCCACAAGCCGGGGAAGGGGGAGGAGGACTTCACCACGCTGGCCCCGGATGTGACTATGCGGGTTCTTTACTCTCTCATAAAGCAAAACAAAACCAAACCTTCTCTGGGCTTGCAGGAAATTTTGAGCTGGTTAGTTTGCTGCTGGAGCGTGGCGCGGATCCCCTGATAGGAACCATGTACAGGAATGGAATTTCCACCACCCCCCAGGGGGATATGAACTCTTTCAGCCAGGCCGCAGCCCACGGACACAGGTAGGCTAGGATGGGACAGAGGCACAAGGTCCCGGCGGTGCTTGTTAAAGATGCAGATTCCCAGGCTTAGCCCAGACCCACCTGCCTCGCTGGATTCGGGCCAAGAGGCAGTGAGAGTGGTCCAGGCCTGGCGGGAGGGGCCCAGAGTTCTGCCAGCTCCCTGCCGAGGGCCCACCGTGGGCCGTGGACAGCTGGCAGGCAGAAGGACTTGCTGTGCCCCCTCTCAGCCGGCTGCACCCTCGCAATGGGACGGGGCCAGGCTTGACCGGAGTCCAGCACGTCCGTCAGCTGTCATCGAGAGAGAAGGAGCCATTACACAATCACAAAGTCCCTAACGCTGGTTACTTCCTTTCTACGCGTCCCTCCAGCCAGCCTCGGTGACACGTGACCCCAGAGCAATCACACAGCCACTCTGCCGGGTTCTTGGGTCCAGGGGTACAGGTCAGGGGGCGGGGCCTTGCTCTGCCGCCTTCAAGGACATTGATCGACTCCATAAAGACATCGCCTCCAACGCCCCCCATCTCCACATGGAACCCCCATCGGGGTCAGGCCTCCGAGACACCCCCACACCCTGTCCCAAGTGCCCTCCACAGCCCCACCCTGCTTGCACACCAGCCCCGCCCGGCCCGTGCCCCGCCCCCACGGCAGCGCCGCCGCTTGCGTCTCTGAGTGTCTTCCTCTCTGGGTTTGTGATTGACAGGAATGTGTTCCGCAAACTGCTCGCGCAGCCAGAGAAGGAGAAGAGTGATATCCTGTCCCTGGAGGAGATTCTGGCCGAGGGGACTGACCTGGCCGAGACCGCCCCGCCCCCCCTGTGCGCCAGCCGCAACAGCAAGGCCAAACTGAGAGCCCTGAGGGAGGCCATGTATCACAGCGCTGAGCATGGTTACGTGGATGTCACAATTGATATCAGGAGCATAGGTCAGTTGGGCGCACTCCACCGCCGGGCAGGCGCCGCTGCCCCGGACCTAGGGCATATGCCCAGCCACATATAAA